>NC_081829.1:87956260-88286260 GCF_030867095.1 Alligator mississippiensis | reverse complement strand
CTTCTCTATGACATCAGGAGTCAGCTTCTCATTCATGACTGGTGGAGCAGACAATAGAAAGAAAAGAGAAGGAGCCAATAGATTTTAGCTCTATGAGACTTATTCAGGCAGTACTTTAAGGTAGATAGTGCTGTAGCTGTGAGAGGTTGCTGCCAGCAGAGCACAAGGAATGTTGACAAATTTTCTAACTGGAAAAGGAGAGAAAAACATTAAAAATCAACTTGACACCTTTGTCTATTCATACACAGCACAAGCACTTCTCAATTCCTCTGTAAAACCCTAATTAATTCACATAATGTGCTTGTGAGGAATGTCTTGCAACAATTTTGTGTCTTAACAAGATCAGCAATTGAGCCTCAAATGAAAGGAAACTGAATATTCATGAAGGCCATATATGCACCTCACTTGGAATTAACATTGCTTCAATTTAGTATACTTAGTGCTAATAGCGATAAATATTACCAAGATGAATGACAATAAAATATGAAAAACCTGTATGCTTTGAGTGCTAAAATGCATCACTGACCTTTATTTTCAAGAGCTAGCCACATGAAATTCAAATATTTCCCAACAGATGCACCTGACTTCTAAGCATGCAACTTCGAATGTAGACTCTACAC
The DNA here is from genome assembly GCF_030867095.1 of Alligator mississippiensis. Lineage (NCBI taxonomy): Eukaryota > Metazoa > Chordata > Crocodylia > Alligatoridae > Alligator > Alligator mississippiensis. The sequence continues at coordinate 88,285,640 of NC_081829.1, read as the reverse complement.
TGTTTAGCAAACCAAATCATTTTTGTTTTATTTGATTTTTATTCCTGCCTGTAAAGATGCCACTGTTTGTGATTTTGTCCTTTTACATTATCCACATCAGCATTTAATAAAGCTGCACCATTTATTAGTTTATGGTAAAAATTAATAATTAATAATGCAGTGTTCATTTAGCAATTTCTTTGTGCTCTAAAGATGTAATGACATTTGCAACATGTTGATCAAAGTCGTTTGTGGTTTGTTTTTTTTTTTAAACAGACACATTGGGAAGGTTCACAAAAACCAAAGTGTGGAAATTCCCAGGCACTTATATTTGAAAGGGTTTGTTCATGCTGGTACAATATTGAATTATTCAAGCCAAGAAGAAAAATGTAGCTGGCACAAATCAGCCAGGAACCAGCAGCTCCTGATTAGCATCCTAGTTCTATCACTGTGTGATCCTTGGAAAGCAACTTTCTCTATTTGTTCTATCCATTTATAGTAAAGATTTTAAAGATGTGTCAAGAACTAGTTAACATTTATTTAGTAAGTATCAGATCATCAGCCAAATGACCCAGCAATTGTCAGCCCAGAATACTGAGATCACACATAGAAAAGTACAAACACACATGCACACCATACTGTCCACCACTCTCCCTCATGGCTGTCTATTAAGCAGGCAGGGATTTAAACTGATAAGGTTTCTGATAGTTCAATACATTAAAAATACTTTCATTACCATTTTCACTCTTGTAAGGTGCCAAGAAAACTGCCTCAGGAGGGCTAATAATAGCATAACAAGCATACACACTGCTTCATTTTGGACCTGGATCCAAATGTTCTTAAGTCAGTAGACGTTTCCCATTGCCTTCGTGGGCTCTGGACAAGGCTCCACAGGCAGGTCTAGATCTGTGATCCTATTAAGATCAGGACTCAGCATCTACTATGTTGGGTCATGTAGTCAAAAAGTTGGGATATTTAAAACATTTTATTGAGGTTCCCAATTTTGGGTAGCTCAGTGAGTGATACTGTGTAAAAGATACAGGAAGATGCTATGTTGTTGGCTTTAATTCAGTCCTAAAGGTGGCCCATTGACATCTCCAGCTAGACATCACCTTTTGTACCTACGGGTGACATAAAAGCATAGACATCTTCAAAGCAATATAAAGAGATCTTGTACTATGCTACCCCCACTCATCTTAATGGGGATTGCCAAGTTAAAATCCTGCAGATTGTTTGTAATTCCCTTTCTTACACTTCACCAGTAGCCAGGAAAGGCCTATTTCAATCTGAAAATGCATGTGTGAGAGAGAGAGACACACACACAAATACACGCAGAGAGAGGACAGCTATTTACATTTATTTGTCTGTTAGCAACCCTTTTATCTTTTATTACCATAGGCAATGCTGATCCCACATCAAACCAATCTCACTGTGCTCTATATCAGTGGTTCCCAATCTGTGGTATGTCTACCCCCAAAGGTACGCAGACAACCTGTCAGTGGTACACATTAATCAATTTATTAAAATTACTTTATATGACAAAAATTTGCTAGTGGTTCTTAAGGTTGTATCATTTTAAATTGGTGGTGCGGAGTCTGTCAGAGTTTGGGAACCGCTGCGCTACATATACACATACTATTTTTCAGTGAGCTTTTGTTTCATCTGAATGAATCAACTAAAGCATTACCATTCCCTGCTATAAAAGGCAAAGGATCAAGAGATATGAAATTCTCACCAAGTTTCTTGCAATCACAAATCATCTCACACTCCTGAGTGAACCTGTCGTACACATGACTTGCCCGTCACATGAATCACACATATAGGGAACTAACAGCTATTGTGGAAATGTCTCCAGCACACAACCCTGACAAAGAAAACAGCACAGGTAAGGACAACTTCCAGCTGTGAAAAGCTTAGCATAGCTGTCACTGCCAAGGGCAGGAGGCTCTTCTCTCTTGACTGAACTAATTAACTTGCTGCTCACACTTCACTAGAGTCTGAAAACAAAGTTCCTGAAGTAACTCCACATGCCCAGTCACAGATAAAGAGGAGGTCAGTGTTAATTGATTAAACCCAGGATGGAGGTCAGATATTCAGCTCATGGGGGTCAGTAGAGCTCTACTGATTTTACTGCAGTGACATCCCTTACACCAGTTGAGGATCTGTCTCCATAAGTTTGTCCTTATTTTACACAGAGAGAAAGAAATCTTTATGCTTTCTAAATAAAGGTGGCATGCTACAACTGAAATCCCATGTTTTCAAGAGAACATATATGCCGCAAATGGCACCGGATTTTCTTTTCATCAGACACACAACACCTAAGCAAATGACAGTTTCTAATGCTCCCCATAAATTCTTAAATATGCATGTGTTTTAGCTAGGTTCTTCAGGGGCACTTTAAGGTGATCAGCTACCAAAACAGAAAATATTCAGAGGATATCTATTGGACTGTGGACAGTTCACTTCTGGAAAGGCCACTGTGGCCGACTCCTGCCTTCCACTGGTGTTGTGATATGATTAATACACACAATACTCACAGCTTTACACTCTTGTTAGATGTCTGTTAACTAGGAGACAGACTTAATGTTATGTTGCCATGTATAATCCATAAAAGTTATCTGGAGAATCAACATTTAATGGGTGCATCCTATTTTTAACCAGACATATTTAGGGATTTTATTCATTGGCTTAAATCAGTGGTGCTGGTGCTCAGCATCTGACCCAGAGGGCCATGGAGATTCCCACAAGTCTAGAAATTTTGCAGTGGGGCAGCAATGACAGTGTTAATTATTGCAGGTTCCAGATCACAACATTTAACATTGATGCTGCTCCCTCACTGCCAGATTTCTAGACCTGTGGGGAGCCCTGTGGGCCAGGTGACAGGGCTCAGTACACTGGATCACCCTAGCACATGTGGTTACTCCATGGCTGGATCAAGTACATGTGGTCACACCCTCAGACCAAACCCCCATGCTGGATCCAACCCAAGGACCAATCCCAGTCACAGGATCCAGCCCATGGACCATCCTTCCATGCCCCTCATTTGACCTGTAGGGCCAAAAGTTTGAGCACCACCAGTTTAACTTGAAATCAGTTGTAGTCCATTTCCCATTTAGCACTGAAATGCTCTGGATAAAGCTATAAAGTACCATAGCTTTAATTATTACATATTCCATTCATACCTTATGGCAAGATAATCAGCATTAGTGTATGTAGTGTATTGCAATAAAAACTAGACACATTTTCAAAGACATGGTCACGCTAGCTTTCCATAGAAAGCCAAGCAGCAACTGAACATTGAATTACTAATTAACCTTTCAGTTTTTCAAATAGTTATAAAGTAATTATACAATGTAATTGTTATGCAAATGTATGCATAATGTAACTACAAGTCCTTGGAGCATTTTCTAAGAGACTGTGGACACTCTATTTCATGTTTAACCTATTATCTCTATCTAACAAAGCAAAAAATTATGCAGCTTATGATGAGTTTACACGTACAGCTGAAAGAGTTAACTCTATCGACTCATAAAACACCCAGCAAGGCGTTTGACTTATCACCAGCTGACTTTCAAATAGAAAGTGTAGCCCCACAAAAACAAAAATCAATGTAACACAAAAGATTGCATCCTGACTGACAGATCTCAGAAGACAGAAATAAATCATCATTCAGTGCAAACTTTTCTATTAAAGACTGCAAGTGAAAAAACACTGTGGCTAGGGACAGAAATTCAAAAATCCTGAGCCTGAAATGATTCAATCTTTGCAGGTTAGTCTAACCTGGCTAGGCTGAATCAGTTTTGTAACCAGACAGACATCCCAGAAATGCAGGCACATGCCTGCTGTGGCTCAGGCTAAAACCTGGGGGATGCTAAAGCAGCCATCCCTTCCCTTGCACAGGGCTGAGCTGAGGAGGTGTGGCCAGGCCCTGGCAGGATGCTCTAATTAGGGAGAGATTCCTCTGCCACCTTGATAACAGAGCATTTATCAGCTCTGTTATCAGCATTTAACACAAAGTCTCACTCATTACAAGCTCCTCTTAAACAGCATTTTTCCAAAGGAAAATGCATACCAGCCTCTGGCTTCTTTTTCATTCATCCAGGAAAAGGACACACCTACTTCAAATGCTTCCTCCAGCTGATGAAGGGTTTTAAAACCAAAAGCTTGCCAAGAAAATTTTTTCCAACTATTTAGTTAGTCTAATAAAAGATATCAGATTTACCCAATGAACCTTATCTGCCTTTTTCAAAGGAAGGAATGTAGGGACCTTACCATCTGAGCTGTTGATTACCCCCAAAAAGCCGTAAGTGGACACTGTCCTATCTGCCTTACGCAGCATTCATAGATTCATAGAGTGTTAGTGGCTGGTCCCCCTGCACTAGGCAGGAAAAGACAACTGGGGTCAAGGACCCCAGCGAGGTGACTGTCCAGTCTCCTTTTGAAGATTTCCAGGGTAGATGATTCCACCACCACTGGAGAGAGCTTATTCCACAGTCTGGACGCCCTGACTGTGAAAGAGTTTTTACTGGAATTGAGCCTGAAGTGGCCTTTCAGGAGTTTGTATCCATTGTTCCTGGTCTTCCCCAGGGGTGCCCTGGTGAACAGCTGTTCACCTTCTGTGGGCTGAAAAGGCCCAAGTCCCTCAGCCTCTCCTCTTATGGCATGGCTTGGAAGTCCCTCATCATGTGGGTCGCTCTTCTCTGCACCCTCTCAAGTTTTGCCACATCCTTGTTGAAGTGTGGCGCCCAGAACTGGATGCAATACTCCAACTGCGGTCTCACCAGCGCTGAGTACAGTGAGAGTATCACTTCTTAGTTTTGCACATGCTGGCTACAGTCTGTGTTGTGGGAGAGAGGAGGAAGGGATCTCTGTTTAAGCAGCAAGTGGTAAGGGCGGGGAAAGGGGGCAGGGAGAAGCCAGCAGACCCTGCTGTGCCTGCAAGTCTCTGCCAAGCTCCAGCCAGGGAGCAGAGGGGCCAGCTCTGATGTGGACCAGAGAGCTCTACCCAGCCCAGAGAGCATGCTGGGATGCTGGGGGAGTCTGGTTTAGCTTAAACCAGCAAAGGTCTGGGACAGACATTGCATAAACTGGTTTGACCCAAATCAGTTAAATCTGATACTACATTCAGCCAGGTTTATCTAAAACTGGTTTCACCCATTTTCAAACTGGTTTATGTGCACTGAACATCTGTTCTGGTACAGGTTTAAACCTGTTTCTGATCACTTAAACCAGTTTATGTGTAATGTCTGTCCCTAGCCTGTAAGAACAGGCCAATTCTACAGAACAAACTAAATCACAGGGTGATCTGAGCTCACCTAAGCAATATGTATGTTAATCTCACCAGCTGCAGAGTTATGGATCTAGAACAAGGAATACAGGTCACATTTATAGTATGCAAAAATCAGTATGTAATGAAAAGAAAAGAGTAATTGTTAACTGAACATGAGCTCACTATTAACTGTGGCACAATGGGAAGAGAAGAGATGTGATATATAGTATAAGAAGGAGACTATCAAACAGGAACAGATGAGTGTGACTACCCTAGAAAGCATGTGTGACACAATGAGTGGGACACTTAAGTTTTGGCATCTACATTTTGAAAAGAATATTCGAAACTTGTAAAAAGATTCAGAAAACAAATACAAGTGAGGTCTGAAATACCTGCCTTTTACTTGTAGGAGATTAAAGGAACTCAGTCCGTTTTGCTTGCCCAACAGAAGATGAATTGATCACAATCTATAAGTATGTGCAAAAAAGATTTCTGATAGTAGAGGGCTTTGAAATCTGTGAGACAAAGGTATAATGAGGTCCAGAAGGTGAAAGCTGAAGCTAGACAAATTCATACCAAGAATAAGGCATACATTTTTAAGAGTAAGGCAATTAATCATTGGAGCAACTTACCAAGAGATAAAATTCTCCACCATTCAAAATCTTTTCATCAGTCTTTATAAAAGACATAGTCTACTTCAAACACAATCTATGGGTTTGGGGCAAGAATCTCTCAACAAATTTCTCCAGCTCAGTTTATATTTGATCATCACCCTGTTCTTAAAAAGTGGCTATGAATCTGTGACATAAAGGCTAAATCCTGAATCTATTTCAGATAAAATATTTTTTTTTCTTTTCTGATCCATATTTGATTGTAACTTTCACTAAGGATTTAGTATTATTATTTAAAAACACATCAGAAGGGATTTCTATACTATATATTCCACCCATTAAGTCACCAGCATGAATTTAAATTTAACTTCGGGATAAACAGCTGCATGTTTTAATTGCTGCGTGGTTGTCAAGGCTCAGAAGTGCAGTTACAATGCAGCAATAACAGCAGCTCAGGGCACCCAAACACAAACTTACTCTTTTTCTTAAACAAAAGACTGACATCTAACAAGCTATGTGGTGATTGTTTCGAAATATTCCCTGTATTCACTACATGCTGACATGCCATATGCTTCATTCCCTACGCTCTTAGGAATATGATGCACTGAGTAGAGCCCAATCTGGCTCCTACTCCTCCTTGCAGGCTCCCTCTCATACAGAAGGTCCAAGATGAGGCTATATGGCCTTGCATCTCAAGCCAAGAACTAATCACTGTTTCACCATTGCCTCATTTTCATGCTAAAAGAGGAAAAAATTCTGGCAAAAAGCAACTGTTACAAAATCCACTGAAGACAATGGAACAACTCCTATTGATTTCAATAAACTTTGCATTAAGCCCATCTTACTGTAGAATTCTGTTGCTACAGGAAAGCAAAATCATTGCAGGTAGCACCAGATTGCTTGCAATCTCCAGCTCCTCTAACAAGTGCCATCATTGAGAAGGACACAGAATGAACAAATAAACTATTCAGTAGCTGGAAAAGCCAACAGGTATCCAACGGTTGCACTCTACAGCTAATAACCCACTTTTCAAAATGGGTCCAGTTGTCAGTAACCGAGCGAAATCTTGCTGCTAAGCTGTTGCCTACAGTCCTTTAAACTAAGAGCGAAGCAAACAAAGATGCGGGCATGGAGCAGGATGGGCCTGTATGCACTGGATGTGAATTCTAACAGTGGGATCCTCTTGGTACAATTTCTATTCTTATTTTCTAACACATCAGTTTAGTGGAACAGCTTGGATACCAGAGAACTGACATGCTGCTTCCATAGAGCTGCGTCTCTCCGGCTGTCTCATCACTCTTCATGTTAGCACAGCTGCAGCCCAGTCCACTGCCCAGCCTCATGACTGTAGCTGCTAACTACAGCTGAATGAATAACACATTTTTCACTCTCATGACAGAGCTGAGAAACAGGGGGAAAAAATTAGGTAGAAGACAATGAAACAATTTTTATAGGATTTTTAAATAAAATATTTATAACATAATCCAAATTCTTGGGGGTTAATCAAGATATTAGTTGCTCAGGTGGTCTCAACCCATTTTGGTTATTGTTCGTTCAATCAGTTCAAAACAAAAAGCAAAAGGCTTCATTTTTTTAAAATATTGAAATGAAGCATTTTGCCATTCTGGAACTTACCATTTCATTTTGAAGATACTGAAAAGAAATGTCCCCATCTTCTTTTCAACAAAAACAATTTGCTGAATTTGACCTAGGTATACAAATACTATTAGTCCCCCTTTCCACAAAAAAGCTCCATATTTCTATTTATCAAAAAAATGTCACCAAGTCTACTACTCACAAAATACTAGCACTTAGCTAGCCCACTTACTTATTCATCTGCCATCCTCTTCTACTTCTCCCAGAGTGCACATGCACATACAGACGCAGAGCTTTCCCCACAACTGCTACCTATTCCCCATTCCTCATCTCTTCCAGTTTGCCTTAGTATTACACTGCTGGTGCTGTTATCATCCATAGGGATGCTTCTGATTTGTACTCGTGTGACTACAGAACCAGGTTCTAATGAGATTATTTCCAAAGGTACAGCCGGCAGTCAGGCTTCCAAATCCCACTGAAAGTCAGTATAATGTGAGCACCTAACCTACCTCTTGGTTATCTGTCTATATGGGGTCACGTGGTTTTCAGATATCACTCAGACTTAGATACCAAGCAACTTGGATACCTAAATTCCCTCCTAGCTCCCATTTGGATCACTGAAGTCCAACTCAAAGTCCTCCTCAGCTACTGGAGGAAGCTCATAGGCATCTGTCTTCAACATTAAAGTTCTCCAGATGCACAAAGTTCTCTTCCCATGCATGCTCAAAGGCATTTAAGTCTTGCCAATGCTGAACTGTTTAGCACCTAAATTCAGACTGGTTTTCCTCCCCCTATCTCTGTGGATGGGCCCGATCCAGGATGCACTACTTATCCATCTCCACTCCAGTCCACCATGGAACAGTTATTGAACCATTCCATGCAAGATGAAACCTTCAGACAAGAAAATTTAAGATTCCCTATGCAGAACAGCCCATAGTTTGATGGTTAGGGTACTCTCCTTTGACAGGAGGGGAGATGTGGCTTCAAGTCCACTCAAGCAGAAGATGAGTTTTAGCACAGGTCTCTCACATCCTGAGCACATGCTTCAACTACTGAGCTATTGGTGAGAGCAGCACCCACCTCCTTCCGTTCCCTTACCAGTGTTTTACAAAAAAGGAAGGTGCCTAAGTCCAAAAGAGGATACCAATAGGAGGCAAGCAACTCCCTGCAATCAGAGTAAAGTATGCAAGCCCAAAGTGATAGGTATAATATGAGACAGCCCCTTCTACAGCATTGCCTACTTTTACCATAGGCAGCTCCCCAGGTAGTACAGTGCCTGCAATGAGCCTTGTGCTATAAATCAGGGCTGTAGATTGTGCTAGAGGATCTGAATGCCTGACAGTTAGGTGCAATAATGCTCACCCCTTTTTTAATGTGGCTTGCAAGCAATATTGTAAGTTTTCAACAAACAGGCTTCGGGTGCTTACACAAGTTACATTTTTTATGCAACCAGGTCCCTGAAAGTGCTCTGCAGCCGTGACATAACACATGCACAGCCGCGAGGAGCATTTAAAATGGCCAACCATGCAAAAAATTAACCCTGGTCAGATGAGATATTAGATGAAGGTGCTGTAAACCAGAGTGCTTTAAGGAACTTGTGTTCCCTCCAGGGTTATTTTTCACACTTTGCAGCACTGAGCTGGTGCTTCGGCTGGTGAGCAGGGGAAGGACTGGGAGAGGGAGGGAGCAGCAGGCAGCTGCTGGCTGCTTTGCCTGGATAAGCTGGAGCGGGGAGCAGGGTGGAACAGTGCCCCCTTGCCTCATGGGCCTGGCCTGGCTCCCCCACTACACCAGCTGGGGTAGCTGGCGGGGGAGGGAGGTTGCAAGGCAAGGGAGCTTCATTCCACCCCGCCCCTCCTCCAGCTCCAGCCAGGCAAAGCAGCCAGCAGCTGCATGATGCTCCCTCCCTCTCCCACACCCTTCCCCACTGACAACCCTAAAGCTTGGGGAGGGGGGAGGGGGAGGCAAAGGGGAGAGGGGAAGGTCAGCAGCCTCATTGGAGCCAGGGCCAGTACAAGCAGGCTTGAGCCTACCCAACTCCATAGAGGAACATCTGTTGGCGGGGGGGGGGCTCTAACTCAAGGTGCTTTGTGTACAATGGAGCCTCTAAACATCTGTCGGTGCCCTTAGTCTTCACAGCACCTGACCCAAGCAGTGCCTAGGAAGCCCTAGCCGTAAAGGCAGGGACTTCAGTTCAAAAGGAGATTCAAGGAACTTCAGACAAATCAGCTAAGTGCATGTGAATTGGACTATGGTTATGCCTCAATTAAAGACCTGCGTGGCTATTCTAACACACATTCACTTCAAATCTCTTGTTGATTTGCCTGATTTTTACTAAGTGCGCCCACATGAACAAAGCCGAAGTGTTGCCCAGATCACCGTGTCTCGGTTCCTAGAAGTAGTATCTCCTATTTGGGCACCTAAAGTCCAAATCAAAACTCTGCTCATAATGTAGTCCATTTGCTACACAAACTGGGAGTACATAAAGTCCCCTACAAATGAACATGATGGGCTAGATCTTAAATCGATTTAAACCAACACAGCTTTAGTGACATAAGTGGAGGTCTACTGATTTCTACCAGCTGAAGATCTCTTCCTGTATTTATAGCTTTTCTCTAGCCTTATGATGTACATGGTGCCTGCCTTTGAACAACCTTGTTGTTTATGACTGGGAACAATGCAGTTCCATTAAAAACTTTCCAACTACAGCAGGTCACATAACATGCTTGAAAAAGACAAGTAAAAAAAGGAACATGGTTCTATATGTTACAAAGGGAAAATGAAAAATTGGGCATAACATGCTGTACCTCAACATGAGTTTTGTGTTCTACAAACATAATAGGACCTGAAAGTAAATAGATTCCTGCTTTCAAGGCTGTCACTGATTTTCTCTGGAATCATTGTGAATAATGCTATACAGAAGCTTTAGAATACCACAAAGTAGTAGCATTTTGCAAGGCACATTATGTCCATCTATCTGATGGAATATAAAAGAGCAATAACAAACTAAAACTGCTAAGATCAGGTCGAAGTCTAGGTTTGCAAGGTTCATCAAGGACTTCTTCTCTACAGTTTGAATGAACAGATTTTATTATTATTCAGGAAAAGTGTCTCTTTTTTTTTTCTTTTTTACCAGAACTGTTTTGCTAGAACATTGAACTTCACTAAACAACAGTTTCATGTGAAATGTCTGCTTTTTTTGGAAAAATATCCAGATTTCACAAAAAACAGAATGCCCCAGAACCAGGATATTTCAGTTTGGAAATCGGAGCAAGTTGGCTTCATGCCCTTCTTCTCCTCTAGGCCCCCTACCTAGGCTGTGTGTGAAGTAACCCTCAATGGTTAGGGACTTTCTGGATGTTCTACATCCCCCGAGGACCCTGGTTCCTTTTAGATGTAGTTCATTTGGGCTGCTCGGCCTATAAAAGAGCATGAGTCGTGCTGAAATTCCCATAAATCCTACAGAGCATCTCCATATTGAAGTATTTTCACATTGGCCAACTTTTTTTTTTATTGGTGGTCCAACTTTTTCCTGTTAAATTCATGGCCAGATAAAAGCCTCTCTGAAGAAAATAAGCCCTGTTTCAACTACCTCTAGATTTAGGATATGGATCGAAGCTTTTCTACAATGTGTAGTGCTTGGATCTGACAATTTGATTATGTAACTAGATGTGCCAGATATGGTGGAAAGCTAAGGCAATAAGTATACCAAAACCAGAAAAGAACCACCCCCTTTCTACCACCTACTGTCAGATATCACTTCTAAGCCATGCCACCAAGCTTCTAGAACAGCTAAGTCTGCAAAGAATTAGTCCCACAGTCCAACAGGCTTGAAGAAATCTAAAGCCTACCTAATCAACTAACAAGAGCACTTGTAGCCATGCTTTTCTTCTTACCATCTATATAGAAAACAGCCATCCAAAGTCAGAGATCACACTTATAATGTCATCTGACACACTGTCCTAACTAGCTATAATGGCAAAGATCTATTCCCTGCACAGGCTGTTATGCGATCGATATGATTCTTCAATACGAAGTGATGCTAACAAACATACTAGTATATGGAACATAGTGGCACACTTTTTTTCTTTTTCATTTAGTTTTCTTCTCCCCAAGAAGGGCAGGCTTTTGATTTAAGCAATAGCTGTCTTTTATGTTTGAATTTAAACTGGTGGACTGAATGCAACTAACAGGGAAGGTGGAGAGTGCCAGAGTGCCATAGAGGCACATTCCTGATTCCTGGAAAGAGCAGGGATGCTTGATACAATAGGGCAAACTGCCCAAACCTGAGAAAGAAAGCAGAGAAGAGGGGCTGAGGTCAAGGGAGCCAAAGACCACATCCCACTGTTGGCTACAAATGTCCAACTCGGGATCCTTAAAATTCTAGTTTATTAGGCAGATTGAAACACTGTTTCAATCTGCCCCCCCCCCCTCCACACACACACACACACACACACACACAGTAGCAGGCTACAGAGTCAGGTATACCTATCCTACAAGCACTGGAGTCTGCCGTCGATGGCCAGTCGAGGCTTCTTTCAGCGTGGTGTTATCCTCCAGAAGGGGGTCGCTGGCCGGTCCTTCTGGCTGGACAGGTCTGGTCGAGTTGGAGATCGAGATGAAGAGGGCGCCACTGAGGGTCACTTTTCACTGCCTTTTATCTGTCCCTGGCAGACTTTGGTGACTCCCCAGTTTTCAGGTTTGCCCAATCCAGGGGTCATTGACCCTTGTGGGACTTCCCCCCCTCGGTGGCTACTGGACAGCATCTGTCAGCCCCAGGGGTCATCCGCATGTACGTGCAGGTTTGGGAGTCCGTTGATGAATTTAGAATAGGGCTCTGGGAGTGGTCGATCTGGAGATATTCAGCCCAAAAGTTGGCCTCTGGCGTTGATTAACTCAGGCCAGGGCTTCTAGCCCTTGATCAGTGACGTTTAGAGATTTCCCGGTTGTCACGTTGTCTTCTATTGAGTTCTTCCGTTGGTTGACCTGCAGCTTCCAGGTGATAATTGCTGCCTGCTACTATGTTACACATTCAATCACTGATTCACTCACTCTTTCAGAGGCCAGCCTAATACAGAGAAGGGCAGTTTGATTCCTGCCCTTGTCAACATTGTTACAATGTATAATTTACTTATGAAACTAAACATATTCAGTTGAAAGTTGAAAGGTGAGGAGTATAAAATATAAGCTACAAATGCCATGGCACACAAATAGATAAAAATACCAAACTACAAGGGGAGATACAAAATGCACACATACAAATTTTAAAATCTTCAAGTGAAAGAGAGAGAAAGGAAGAAAAGGTAGAAAAAGAGAAACATGTCCAAAGAGGGGAGAGCAAATGCAGGCAGGAGGAAAAGGGGGCTTTCTGCTACATTATCCCCCCCACCCCCCCTTGACATTGGCCTTACACAAGGGTGATGTCACTAAAGTATTTGGGCTAGTATTTTAGCCTCATCTATTTTAGCATGTACTGTGCGTAGGGTGGAAACAGGTCTGCAATACAGGTATATAATTAGGAATGTTAAAATTATCATTAGGATAAACAGCACTACAATGGGGTGCATCATGAGATTCAGAATACCAGTGGCAGTTGGGGACCAGCCCAGAAGGGTCTCCCAAGGGCTGTAGTGGGTGATTTGTTCGATTTTGGTGAGTACCTGGGTAACTTGGTGGTTGTTAGTTTGGATAATAGTGTAGGTTTTATTGGCTTGGGACTGTAATGCTTGTAAGGCCCGTTGGATTTCTGGGTGTGTGGTGGCATGTCTGAGGGCTTGGGGGGACATGCCTAAGTAGACTGGAGTGAGTTTAGGTTTGAAGAGGCTGTACTGTGGGGTGAGAGACTGATGCAGCATGTCTTTTCTTTTATACTGTATGTCACATCCCATAATGGATCTGACATTACACAGACAGAGGTTGTGCTGTAGGTCAGTCATATTATAAAACTCATTCACAGTGATAGAGGGACATAGGGTGCGGAGGCAGACACATCCAAAACCAATATTGATGAGCAAAGACTGAACACTGGGGTCTTTGATCATCACATAGGGACAGATTGAAAAGTCAGGGTCAAAGCAGAGGGTTTGGGATTGCAACATGAGTTCCTCACAGAGGAAACCAGAGCCAGCATCTTCAGTTATTGGCAGTAATTGCTTTAAATTGGCCATTGGCTTGCTTTAGAGCCCAATGTTTGCCTTTCTGTGGGATCATGAATGTGTCATTGATCCGGCTTCCCAATGTTACGACTGGGAATACTTGATTTATCTTCCCACTAACCACCCCCATGATTATGAGATTGATAGACCACAAATTTGGATCAAACCTGAATTGTATTAGCCGGTTATAAGGGGTTAACTGTGAAGGCCGCTTGGTTTCATTTATTAGCAGGTTTTGTAGTTCTATGGGAATGTGTCCTTCCATGCCTTGAAGTATGATACCCTTAATTATGTCTAGGTACCATACCTGGGCCTGGGTACACATGAGGGCAAGAGAGACGTTTTGCCCCAGGGCTATGACCTCTTCAGTTAGGGTCTGGGAGTCCTGAGAAGCCACTTGAGTTATCCACTGCATGAGGGAGGCAATAGAAACACTTAGCTGAATGGAGGTTTCAAAATTGTCCCTTGTAGGTTTGTCCAATTGGTGAAGCAGATTTCCAACTGTTGCCAATTTGTTCCAGAGCACCTCTGTATTGATGGTATTTAGGACACCAGTGCCAGTTCTGATTGCTCCCAGTGTGGTGTCTAGTGATCGTCGGTGTCGTGGGCCACTGGATCCAGAGCTGTTGAAGGGCTCCTGTATCACCTGCTGAGTCTATGCCTGCCATCCAGCATTCAGAGGAATAACATAATTGCCACACTGAGGATATAGCCGGGTGATACTGTGGGCTTGCAGATTGATAGTGACATTCCATAAAGACTGTGTTATGTTAGTTAATAAAGGTTTGCTAATATCTTGTTTTACCACAAAGGGTCCAATTTCGTGTTTCTGTGCTTCCTCCTGTACTATGATTTCTGTGATTAGAGCGGGGTGGTCTGTAGAAGCAGAAGCTCTCCACCTTCCAGAACTGGATACGGAGAAACTGTATACTAGGGTGCCACAGCTAGACAGAGGGCATTGCTCAGGGCAGCTGGTGGCATTGAGGGTAATATTTGTGGGCCCAAATTTTGGGCGGGTAAGGTTGACAGGTAGCTGTCCTTGAGGAGAGGTGATGATTATTTGTGCTGGGAGATTTGGGTTAGTACTATTACTTCCCCAACACACCTGGATGATGTGTTCCCCAGCAGTCAGGGGGCTGGAGAGGTTCCATGCTATACAGGAGCAAGAGGGAGGTGCTGGTGAAGGTGGCAGGGTTGTAGATGCTATGGGGGTAGGCGCAGGTTTTGGTGGGTGAACCAGTCTGAAGATGAGAGAGTGCCCAGTGCACCCTACTAATCCATCCCACATCCACCCTACTATTCCTCGTCCCCCTGGTGGGAAGGAAATCCTGGTGGTTCTCCAAACCTTTCCACCCTGATAATCTCAGATTTCCCTGCCGGGGTTCAGTCCTACACAGACACATTCTGCATGGGGATTACACCTGGACTTGAGGAAGATGATAGGGTTAAAGGGATCCTGCAAGCTGACTTCACTCATACCATTTCCAATTTGCCAAGACTGGGCAGCCCAGAGTTGGCATCCTTTTGGCTGGGGAGAAGGCCACTGTGAGTTTTGGATGCCTTCAAGGCTGCTGTCACAACTAATTACCTCTAGACAGCATTTAACACTTTTGCTCTGTAATGTTAGTTCACTGTCCAAATTACAGTGAAGGCTACTATTAACCGGGAGAATCCACAGGACAAGGACTCCCCATAGGCTTAGGGTCTCCATACCAAAGTCCTACATTACAGGAAAAGTTGGTTCAGAAAGGCAGGGGAGGAGGAGAGGGAGATAAATTGGCGTTACCTGTTTTAATCCAGAATTTTGTGAACAAATGGAGCAATTACCTACAGAAGGATGGCCATCACAAGTCAAAGACTTCTCTGGCCTTTTCCTGCCTCAACATCGAGGTGGGCACTGATCAGCCCGTCCGATGAGTATTTTCCAACGGCTCAGAGCCGTTCCTTCCTGCTAGCCAAGAAGGGTGGCCGGCAGGATTAAGAGGTTGGTTACCCTGTTCCTCGAGGGTCAAGTGGTTGGTGGCTCACTTCTTTTTTTTTTTTTTTCCTCCAAGCTGGGTCACTGGGATGCTTTCCTCATGATGCAAGGAATCCTGTTAACAAGGCTAGTTTCAGGGTTAGATCTATTCCACCCCCTTAAACAGTTTCAGCTGGGACACATGTACCCATTTTCCTGATTCCCCTTTATCAATTTGGACCACGGTTGGGCTTAATCGATTGATAATAGTGAAGGGTCTGATCCATTTGGACTCCAGGACATGTGCCTTTGGGGCGAGTCTAAGGTACGTGACTGACTGTCCAATTTCCCAAAGCCTGGGAAGCTGTTCGAGCTGCCTGTCCATCCGCAGCCGAGCTTGCTGAATAGCTTCATTAATTTGCAACTCCTGATGCTTCAAATGGTATGGGAGCTCTTTCACCCATTCAATAATTTCTGTGGGCTGTGGATTGTCCAGACTGTCTGGGTATGGGATAAGCCCAGTGCGTATTAGAGCCATCCACTTGCCAAATAGGATCTGGTTGGGCTGGAGTCTGGTTCCCAAGCGGTTCCCGCTCCGGAGAGCAGCTAAGATCAAAGGAAGCTTAAGATCCCAGTCTGTACCTGTTTGATTTACCACCTTCCTTAATGACTTCTTAATTGTCCTATTCATTCACTCTACCTGGCCAGATGGCTGAGGGTGGTGAGGAATGTCCACTGCTGTCTGATGCCTAAGGCTTGCAGCAGTTGTTTAACAACAGCCCCAGTGAAATGGGGACCTCGGTCTGAGTCTAGGATTTTAGGAGCTCCAAACCGGCATATTACCTCTGTCCAGAGTTTCTTTGCTGTGGCTTCAGCAGTGTGGGTGTGCATAGGAAATGCCTCCACCCGCCCACTGAAGGAGTCTATAACCACTAGCAAGTACTGGTTTCCTCGTGCTGTGCAGGGGAGCTTGTCAATGTAATCCATTTGGATCCTTTGCCACGGACCCACTAACTTTTGATGGAAAAGGAGTCCAGGGTCTTTTGGTTTTGCTCCCTCCCCTGCACACCGCAAGCACTTCTGCACCCACACCTTCACATCTTTGGACATCCCTGGCCAGTAGGCAATTTCCTGCACCCTAGCTGTTGTGGCTTCAGGTGCCTCGTGCCTGAGGCTGTGACAAGCAGTTATGATCTCCTCTCTATACTCTGGAAGTGGTACCCATCTAACTTCTCCAGTTTCCTGATGAACAGCATACTCCTCCTGAATCTTCCAATTTTGGTGGCTTGAGGACCGGGTTTGCAACACAGCAATGTCTCCCTGTGCTCCTCTCTTTGCTGTAGCATCTGCTAATTGGTTCATTTTGGCTTCTAAAGTATCAGCCTTTTGATGACCTTTAACATGTCGAATGTATAGTGAGGATGGATGCCTTTGAATCCATCCCCAAATTCCTTGCCAATCACCCTTTTGTGCAATTTCTTTGCCATCAGCAGCGTGCCAATTAGCTTTGTTCCAATTACATATCCAGTATAGCAGAGCCTTAGCACAGAAGTCAGAGTCAGTGTAGATCCACAATTTCCCTTCAGGTGGGTTATGCTGTTCAAGGAGTTCCCTCGGAGCTCGTACTTCAGCAGGTTGAGCTGAGCACCCCGCTGGCAAGGGACCCCCTATCTGATAATTATTTAAATTCACCGCTCCATATCCAGTAAACCGCTTTCCATTTTCAAAGCTAGAGCTCCCATCTGTAAACCACACATGGGTAGGCTGATCCTCCACTGCTGGGTTTTCTTCCAGCGGTGGAGCCTCAGTGACCCCTGTGTTCCCTTGGCAAGGCTCTATACCAGGGCACTGGTGAGTAGTGCCTTCTATTAACAAGGCATAGGGGAGCATATCCACCTTAGACTGGGTTTCATGTCCAACTCCCCGTCCAGTCAGGAACAATGCCCACTGGGCGATCCGGGTGTTGGACACTTTAGACCCTGTCAGGTTTCCTGACAAAATGTACTTTAAGGGTGAGTGATGTGTCTGGATGATTACTGGGGCCATCTCTGTGAGTCCTTCAAATTTTTGAACAGCCCATACTGCAGCCAGACGCTCTCGTTCACACTGGTTAAAATTAATCTCTGGACCTGTCAATTTGCGGGATTCGTAAGCTATGGGTACCAGTTTACTGTCTGAATTTTTTTGTAACAGTACAGCTGATAAAGCTATTTCATTCATTGCCAATTTAATATAGAAAGGCTTCAATGGGTTAGGGTATGCCAGAGCAGGAGCCGCGATTAACGCCTCCTTAGGTAAACAAAAAGCCTTTTGCTCACTGTCTCCCCACTCCCACTGCAGCTTTTTCTTTAGCAGCCTCCACAGAGGCTGTGTGATCTCTGCAAATTGATATATGTGGGAGCGGAGGAAGTTAAAACCTCCAAGCAGCACTTGCAGGGAGTGAGGATCCTTGGGAGCCGGCATGTTTAGTAGGGCAGTGACCTTTTGGGAATCAATCTTTTTCCCTTCCACCCCCAGTCCTACACCCAAGTAGGTTACTTCTTGCATGACTAACTGAGCCTTTGGTCTGCTGACCCTGAACCCAGTTTTCTGGATCAGAGCCAGCACCCTCCCGGTGTGTCCCTTCACCTCCCGCTCCTGATCTCCCCATACCAGTATGTCATCTACGTAAGAGACCACCCTTTCTTGTTCGGGTCCAGCTAAACTCTGGAGCATGGATACGACATGATGGTGGGCTATAGCTGGGGCATCGTGAAACCCCTGTGGGACCCGGGTAAAGGTGTACTGTTTCCCTTTAAACGTGAAGGCGAATCGGTTCCATGACTCCGGGTGTAGGGGAATTGCAAAGAAGCAGTTGGCTAGGTCTATTACAGAAAACCATCGGGGACTCTCTTGTACCCTGTTAAGCATGGCAGGCATGTTAGCCACTATAGGAGCCATGGAGCGAGTCCCCTTGTTAATGGCTCGATAGTCAACAGTTAGCCTCCACGATAACCGGTCTGCCTTTAGGACGGGCCATATGGGGGAATTAAATTCTGAATTGGTTTCAATCAACACTCCCTGCTGCAGTAAGTCTGTGATAATTAACTGTATGGCTTCCTCTGCTTGCTTAGGGAAGCTATACTGTTTTTGAGGAGGCACCGGATCCCCTATGATTTTAACGCAGGCATTGATCCGGCCACAGTCACTTTTACTCCTAGCCCATACGTTAGGGAACTGCTGCACCCACTCATCCCCCGAGTCAAAGTCAATGGCTCCAACCTCCTTACACCGTTCCCAACTCCAATATGGGTTTGTCTCACAAGGGTCCCAGGGGTCAGCTGTCTGTGCTTGCCATACAATTCCGTTGGCTAGATCCAGGATCCAGCCTTCCCGGTTGAACAAGGGGGCTCCCAGGATCAACTGTTCAGTGGAGCCCTCTTGTTGAACTCCATCTATACTAATTTCTTGGGGCCCCTCTGGGAACTGGATGCAGGTGGTCACCCCTGTGCACACCACCCCGGTGGACTCCTGCCCTGTAAAGGACCGGAGTGTAATTCAATCAGTCTCAAATTGCTTCAGGTCCCATTTCCTCCCAAATACATTTAGCACAGCTCCAGCGTCCAGGAGTGTACTGGTATACCCGTTACGGTGGGAACTCAAGGGCTTTCGGGGTCTCCCTCCTGGATCCCAATCGAGGGTCCCCAATTTCTCCCATGAGCCAGGGCTTTGCTCAGGGGTCCCATTACGGGGGCTCCATCAGTGCTCCTCGGAGACCAGGGCTGAGGCTGCTCCCCTGTTAGAAAGGGGAGGTGCTGCTCCCTCCCCAGTCAGCTCTGCCATTCTGATAAGCAGCTCGGCTAGAGGCTTTCCATGCCATTTCCCTCTCGGTTCCCCATGCTGCATTAAAAACTTCCACACTGATGACCGAATCCCATTTTCCCCCTCTCTTTCCTTTGATACCCTCGGGTTAACCCAGTGTGGGCTGGGGTGATAATTTGGGCCCCCAACCCCCCTATCAGTTTTGGGGTAGGCACTTTCATTAGAATAGGTAACCATATAATTCGGTGTGTCATTAAGCTTTTCTCTGAACTGGGTGGCTGCAATCGCCCCCCCCTTGACGTCCAATTAACCTTTCTGCATTCTGAGCCCGGGCTAGGACTTCTCCCAGCACATATCTCCCAGTCTTTCGGAGCGGCCCCATCAGTCCAATTATGGGCTGATGCATGCCTTCCTGTACCTCCTTCCAAAACCCAGGAGGGTAATCTATACTTCTTATGTCTGATGTCCTTTTGTTCTCCTTGTCTAGGGGCAGAACTGTCCCTGACAGCAATCCCAGCATAACACACCGGATCACATAGTCCCTAACAGGTTCCCCAGGTGTCTGGTGGCTAGCCCCAAACTGTCCCTTAAATGTCTTTCTTCCCAAACTGATCCCCAAACCCACTATGCTCCAGAGAATATTGTCTCCCCCAAAGCTGTCCTCCTGATTCATAGCTGCCTGAATTTCTGGGGTGGCGCAAGCCCTTAGTAGGCAGTGCCATTCCCGGACACTCAGAGTTCCACACTCGACTACATTTAGGGATTTCTGCAACCACTGTCCCAAATTCCTAATGTTAGCAGATCCCAGGGTCTTGCCCAGGGCTGCTAGATCGGCTCCACTGAGGAGGACTGTTACCTGTGTGGTTTCTGTGGGTTTTCCCTGAGTATCCTGAGTGACTGAGGTCCACGTGATTGCGCTCACCTCAGGCACCAGGGTCCTCTCCTGATCTGACTTAGGATCATCAGGAGAGGGTTCCCCTGCATCCTCTGGATCTCCCCACATCTCCCCACCCCAAATCTCTCCTGGATTGAAGGGGATGTCTGGATCCCTGGCTTGGTCTCCCCGGATGACAGCTGCTACTTGCAGGCTGCGCTCCTGGAGTTCCTTTTTTAAACGGTTAATGGTATTTAGACAGGGGCCATTGGGTGAGTCTAAATCCTAATCCACCCCCTTGGGTGACAACTAAATCCAGACCCTCCTTGAGTCTGCCCACCCCCTCGGGTAAGTCTAAATCCTAATCCACCCCCTTGGGTGACTATTGCCCACCCACATCCGTGGACGTGGGTTCTATCTGGAGAGACAGTCTCCCCAATTACCAATCCGCTAATAATCCTAGAGTAATGCCTGCATTCTCCACCAAATAATGTTGGCTACAAATGTCCAACTCGGGATCCTTAAAATTCTAGTTTGTTAGGCAGATTGAAACACTGTAATCATAAACCTTGGGGCTGGTCCCCACACGCGCACACACACACACACACACAGTAGCAGGCTACAGAGTCAGGTATACCTATCCTACAAGCGCTGGAGTCTGCCGTGGATGGCCAGTCGAGGCTTCTTTCAGCGTGGTGTTATCCTCCAGAAGGGGGTCGCTGGCTGGTCCTTCTGGCTGGACAGGTCTGGTCGAGTTGGAGATCGAGATCAAGAGGGCGCCACTGAGGGTCACTTTTCACTGCCTTTTATCTGTCCCTGGCAGACTTTGGTGACTCCCCAGTTTTCAGGTTTGCCCAATCCAGGGGTCATTGACCCTCGTGGGACTTCCTCCCCTCGGTGGCTACTGGATGGCATCTGTCAGGCCCAGGGGTCATCTGCATGTATGTGCAGGTTTGGGAGTCCATTGAAAAATTTAGAATAGGGCTCTGGGAGTGGTCGATCTGGAGATATTCAGCCCAGGGCTTCTAGCCCTTGATCAGTGACGTTTAGAGATTTCCCGGTTGTCACATTGTCTTCTATTGAGTTCTTCCGTTGGTTGACCTGCAGCTTCCAGGTGATAATTGCTGCCTGCTACTATGTTACACATTCAATCACTGATTCACTCACTCTTTCAGAGGCCAGCCTAATACAGGAAAGGGCAGTTTGATTCCTGCCCTTGTCAACATTGTTACAATGTATAATTTACTTATGAAACTAAACATATTCAGTTGAAAGTTGAAAGGTGAGGAGTGTAAAATATAAGCTGCAAATGCCATGGCACACAAATAGATAAAAATACCAAACTACAAGGGGAGATACAAAATGCACACATACAAATTTTAAAATCTTCAAGTGAAAGAGAGAGGAAGGAAGAAAAGGTAGAAAAAGAGAAACATATCCAAAGAGGGGAGAGCAAATGCAGGCAGGAGGAAAAGGGGGCTTTCTGCTACACCAGGAAGGGCAAAACCTAGGTGGGTTACAGGCCAGAAAGGCCAAAACCCTTACAAGGAAGTGAGGGAGAGAAAAAGAGAGAGGTGGCCTAAAGCTGAGAAGGTTAATAAGAGCTGAGACCCAGAAGCTGAGGTCCCAAACAGTGGGCATTGGTCTAGGGGGACCCAAGCAAAGGAATCTCCCATTCTTTTCACCACGTTTTGGATCAGGACCCAGTGCTGAATACATCACTGAAAGTAGGTCTTTCCAGCAGCTAACACAGAA
This sequence comes from Alligator mississippiensis, assembly GCF_030867095.1. Classification (NCBI taxonomy): domain Eukaryota; kingdom Metazoa; phylum Chordata; order Crocodylia; family Alligatoridae; genus Alligator; species Alligator mississippiensis. Next base: position 88,263,643 of record NC_081829.1, on the reverse strand, counting down.
ACTATGGGGTACCTCTAGATGCACTCATTTAGATGGGGCTAGGACAGGAGGGATGGAGGGGGCTGTAGCCACCCCAAAATTAGCTGTAGCCCCCCCACCCCCCAGTGCCACTGCCACCCACCCTGAGTCCAGCCCCGCCCTGCCTGGAAGAGCCTGGTGCAGCTTCGGCCCTGTGCGGATCCAGGGACACCCCCCTTACGTGCCCTCCTGAACGAGAGACAGGAGCAGCAGCAGGAGCCACTGAACAAGTGGGCGAGCCACCAGACCAGTGACTTCTGCACAAACAGTGTGCAGTGGCAGAAACCACCCCACCTCCTCACACCTCCCAGGTGAGCTGCATCTCCATCCCATGTCCACCACGCCCCGACTGGGCAGCCCCTGCCCCTGCCCCAGCTCCACTTCTCCCTCACTGTTAGGGCTTTGATCTGCCCCACCCCCCCACATCCTTTCCTTTCCCTCCCCCCTCCCCCCCTTCCACTACACCAGACTTACCAGCAGCATGTAGCTCTTCAAGCAGCGTGGCTGGTATTGGAAATCGGAAATCAACATTGGCCAATATGCCTCCTTAAAATGGTCTATTGGTATTGGCCACAAAAATCTCTCTCAGTGCACCCCTAGTATATACCATTCCTCAACCAAGCAGCAGCCTGTTTCGAGGTAAAGCATCTTGCCCTCAGAGGAAAGAAAAAAGAGCATAGGAAGGAAAAGGAGAGGTAATCCCAGCCTGCAGCCTACTCGCCCCTACAGAAAGAACTTCAACTTCAACAGATGGATCTGTGGCTCAAGGATTGGATTCATAAGTCATCTCAAGACCCATTAATGAGTCATGGTAGAGATCATAATCAAATTGAAGGACTGCCGATCATTGGCAACATGTAGGGGGTGCACACAAGCGCATGTGCACCCGCTGAGATTGGCCATGTACCCCTGGAAGTGCCAGCGGAAGTTGGCGATCAGCCACTGGGGGACCCCCCTCCCCGTTGGCAATCTGGTGCCCCCCAAACTCAGGAGGCACTAGTCGCCCATGTTGCCGATGGCAATGGCACATATATTTTTTATGAAGATGGTCCCTGTCTGGAAGAGTTTCTGATATAACTTAAAAACGAGACAGAGAAAGGTTACCATTTATTTATGGTTTGTTTTTCATATTTTGCTTGTTGTGTTGAGTCTGAAAATGAATAGCATCTGTTCCATCTGTGAATACTCATACTCAATAATCACAAACTGGAGGCTGGTTATTTTGTACAAGAAGTAATGTTTATGAATAATTTTGCATGGAAACTAAATTATTTAAATTAATAAACTGCTTGTGAACAGTTTTGTGAATCTGTCATACTGCCTGAGAATCTAGTTTGTACACAGTTAGAAAAAAGAGCAACCCCGAGTGAATTTGCAAACTGTGTCTCATGCAACACAGTCTCCTAAGATATGGTAGGAAGATACAGGTGTTGTGAGGGGAGGTTCATCAGAGAATCCCAAAAATATGATTTTGCTTTGCTTTTGATTGTGGATCAGCCCAGATAGAGAAATATGGCCTTTTTCAGGTAGGCTGAGATGAGTATGAGAAAGAGCTATTAAGTGCCTGTTTCCAATGGCAACAGATACAACAATTGGAAGGTCAGGAGTGAAAAAATTAAATCTATGTACTATTCTAAAATAGGTTTCCTTTTAAGTGATTTAGGACAGCATGAAGAAGCAAGCAATAAATGTTATTATTCCCCATCAACTAGGAGACAAGGTTCTTTCTGTAAATCTGATATCTTTTATTAGACCAACTCAGTTGGGAAAATTCTTCTTTGCAAGCTTTTGCATATAAATACCCTTCGTCAGGCTCAGGAAGCATCTGTAGTTGGTTTGCGCTCTTCCTGGATGGAATGAATAGTAAAGAACCTATACCCCCAGCAACTACCAAGAATTTACTGATTCATATTGGATTTGGGCAAGGCTTGTGAGCTTTCACAGCATCCATTTCCAAGCCTACCCACAAAACATAGATCCAGGATTCTGTTTTATCACGGGTTTGGTTTGGATCCATTTCTATTGGCATCCCTATAATTAATAAATGATTAAAATAACTTTGCTAATCTAAAATGCCATCTGCATCTCTTACCTCTAATAAATCTCAGTACATGAATCATCTATATTTATTATGCCACTGACAAAAGGGCATAAAGGCATTATGCCTAAATAGAAAATGCTACGAAGCCAGATGACATTTGCACAGAACTCTTTGTCATAGTAGTTTTCTACCCAATCTTTAATAAGTTTATTTTTTATATATTTAATTACTGTAGAACATTGCATCCCAAAATAAAATTCTCATGAACTGTCTATGTCTGTTGCATAGGTCACCTAGGCATTAAATGCTATTCCCCATGTCTTTCCTGGCTTCCAATTTTGAAATATTAGATAAGAAACACAAACCTTTTATTTCTCCAGTATACACTTTGTTGAATATGCAGCACATCATACCTCAGATAAAATACAGATGGTCTTCTACTGCCCCTTCCCAGCTCCTGCTGCGGGCTATGTTCTCTACAGTCTCTTCTTTACACATTCAGCTACTGCAGTGTCTAAATACATACATCCATTCATGGTAGCTGTAGTGCATTCTGATACAAAAACACTGCAGTTCTGACAATCGCACTCTTCAAGCCCCTCTCATTCTGTTTTTCCCATGCTAATGCATTTCCACATAGACATTATCCCTACGCAGACTAGCCCACTGAGGTACTCTCACCCCTGCAGGGCAGAGATTACAGGCAATTCACTTCCTACAGTCAACACACCATGTCCTAGTTCAGTGTCCAAAGGTTTTACAACTCTTGCTCATATTCTAATCCTATTCAGGAGTAACATGTTAACTGCACAATAAATTGTAACATGTCCTGTTCAGCCAATGTGTGAGGCACAATAAAATTGCAAACCAGCCACAAAGACGTTCCACATAAAATGTACTGTGCTTCAAATTGAAAATGTAACATATATCTCAGACCTGAGGCTGCCTCCTGCCCAATCCAGATGATAAATTGATCATTGGGCATCAAATACCTCACATCCCCACTGCACATCTACCAGAGCCCCCAGTTTTCAGCTGTTCTTATTCCTCCTTCTTTCCAGTTATTTTTAAAATGTATTCAAACCTGCATGCTAACACATTGTATAAAATCTTTCTTTTCCTAAATTGGGGGGGAAAAAAACCCTTCTGTCTAGAGATTACCGTGATGTTTTCCAAATAACCAACTTGTAAATCACTTGGGATGTCACACAGACGCATACAAACACAAATGCTACCCGTGGGTTTGGAATGAGACTCAAACATGAGACAAGCAGGTTCATTTGAATGGGAAGTATTTTCATTTCCAGAGCCTGAGAATCAGTTTGGTTTTTTTCTTTTAAATCCATCTATTTCAAATGGAAGGTTAGTATTCATACTCTTATTTGGGGCTATACTATTCTTAAAACTTGCACAGGCTGAGAATCAAGTAAACAAGCGGATACAATACGGCCACCAAGATATCAGATTAAATAAAAATTACACTGAAGTAAGAACAAATTTAAAACCCTCCTGTGACTTATTCACTACATGAAGAAACACTCTATTCAAATGGCATGGACACTCAAGATGCATTTTTTCAGATCTTGGGAGGACTGCATTGGAGATGTGATGCTTTCTCCATGCTTGAGGAGAAGTCAAGTATGTTACAAAGCACCCAAAAAAAATCATAGAAAATATATTTTTTAATATTCTCTCTCTGGTATGAAAGGTAGTGGAACAGAAAACTTTAGTCCAGATTCTAACTAGATTCTGTATGTGCTTAATGGGCTCTGTTAGATACAATCCAACACGGAGATATCTTTCAGTATTGATCACTCACTGATGCACTGTGTATTAATGGGTTGGATTGGCTGCATTTCAAGTGCTTTATCAAAGACATATTTTAATTTTAAATATTTAAAGCTGTTCCAGAATCTACTTGAGTCTGGTAAGCAGCTGACTGAACCCACCTTCTCTGGAAGCTCTGAATGGATTTACTGCACTTGTGTCACTTCTTCCTCCTCGCCAGTACTCAGAGCAGGACACTCAGCTTTCTTTAGCAGCAGAAGCCAGAGCTCTTACAGCCCTGATCTGTCCGTGTTCTCAACAGAACACTTTGTTTCAGTCCACCAGACCTTGCCCTTTTCAGAGAGTTCCTCCAGACCCTCTCCTCAGGGCCACTCAGGTACACCCAATGTGGCTGCCAGCCACCATCATTTCCCTACCAAGCATACTCAAGAGTGTCTCACTGACCTTCCCAGGTTGTTGAATTTTGAAAAGTTCCACTCTCAGTAGAAGGGGGTTAACACAATCACAGTCCTATTAGTTGAAGACTCCCTATTTAATCTCCTGGAAACATTCTTTTGAGATCCTGACCCGGACTTCAACAGCAATAGAAGAGATTGCCTCCCAGTAATCCACGTGGCCTGTAGAATAGATCCCAGTGCCTGTAAAAACATGGTTTCGAGAATTTAGGCCACGTTAAAGGTGGCTTTACATATACTTGTGGATCCTTGCTCAATCCTGGGGTTGCCTAGGCATACCAAAAAGCAGTTGAAGGATAACACCAGGCTACTTGGCATATCTAGTGCTGTCATCCAAGGACTCCTGCATAGCAAGAAATCCTTAGGTGGCATTCCAGCTGCTTTGTGGTGCAATCCAGGTAGGACAGGACCAAGAATAAGGCTTATGTTCAGTAGTACTTATAGTTACATACCTCAGTATTTACTCAGTTATATGCCCTAACATTCAACAACCCACCACTATTGTGTAGTGAGGTGCCCAGATATTCAATGCATTAACTCTCATACAATCCCCAAGAGGTAGGGAAATATTATCCACACTTTAAAGATAGGGAAGAAAGAAACTGAAGGAGGAAACACACACAGTTAAATACATGGTGGAGCTGAGAATTAACACAATTCCCCCCAGTTGCTAACTAGCACCTAACATCAGGTCTCACCTCTCCAAGTTAAAACTTTCCAAGTAAGACTCCTCAATCTGCCACCACAAAATGCAGTCCTGGAAACAGAATATTTTATTAATATTAAATCTAGTCAGATGAGCAAGAAATCTGAAAAGATTTCCTAGATGCCACCAGACCACAAAGTCAAGCAAGGATATCAAATTACACGTCACAATTAGTATGACCCTTCAGCCAATTTGCAATCCATCTGACTGTGTAGGCATCAATGCCACAGTCACCTAGTTTTTTAATGAGGATGGGGTGGTTGACAGTGTCAAAGGCCTTGCTGAAGTCCAGAAAGACTACATCCACGGCGACACCTGCATCCAATGCTTTTGTGACCTGATCGTAAAAGGCAATCGGGTTGGTCTGGCATGACCTGCCCCTAATGAAACCGTGCTGGTTGCCCTTGAGCATCATCCCCGATGCCAGCCCATCACAGATGTGCTCCTTGATGATCATCTCAAAGAGTTTTCCCAGGATTGAGGTAAGACTGATGGGCCTATAGTTGCCCAGGTCTTCCCTCCTTCCTTTTTTTAAAGATGGGGACCACATTGGCTATCTTCCAATCATCTGGCACCTGGCCTGAGCACCACGAGTGCTTGTAAAGCCATGCCAAGGGCCCTGCAATAACCCCTGCTAGCTCCCTCAACACCCTGGGGTGGAGAGCATCTGGACCTGCTGATTTGAACACGTCCACCGCCTCCAGAAGCACTCTAACCCGGTCCTCCTCAACTTTAGGTCTGGAGGTGTTCCCCTCAAGTCCGTCTTGAATCATGGCAGGGGAGTCCCGGTCTCTGCACAAGAAAACGAAGGTGAAGAATTTGTTAAAGAGGTCTGCCTTCTCCTCTGGAGCAACTACCAGATTGCCCAGAGTATCTTGCAGGGGCCCCACGTTTCCCGGTGCCGCCTTCATCCTCCCTATATATTTGAAAAAGGACTTTTTATTATCTTTGATCTTGGATGCTAGTCCTAGCTCTATGTCCACCTTAGCTTTCCTAACAGCCCCCCTACAGGCCTGAGCAGTGGAGGTATACTCTTCTTTGGAGATAGCGCCCCCGCTTCCACAGGGTGTACGCCGCCTTTTAGGCAACCAGGCATTCCCGGACGTCCTTGGTGAGCCAGGGGGGCTTTTGGGCACTCTTGCCCAATTGCTTCCTGTTGGGATCATCACCCCTTGGGCCCCGAGTATCGTCTCCTTAAGGAACGACCACTCATCTTGGGCACTGAGTTCCCCTGCCCTCGAGAACCTCAGTGCCTCTCCCCCCAGTCTCCTTAACTCATTGAAGTTGGCCCACTTGAAGTCTAGGGCTACCGCCTTGCTGCAGGCCCTTGCCACCCTGCACTGATAAACTTGGTTGAATGTAGTATCAGACTTAAGTTTCATAAACCAGTTTGACCCAAATCAGTTCTGTCCCAGACCCCTTCCTCATTCAAGCCCCCCAGCATCCCAGCATGTTTTGAAGCCCTGGACTGGGCTGGGCTGGGCTGTCTGCTCCAGCACAGAAGGGTGGGGGGAGAGAGGTAGGGACTGCCTCCCCCCACCCCCCCCCCCCCGCAAACCCCAGCTGGGGTCTGGGGCTGGGTGGGGAGTATTAAATCCCCCTTCCCCTGAGTACAGAGCTGTCCTGCCCTGCTAAACTTACTGCTGGTTGTGACTGTGAACTACAAATCCCAAAGGCACCTGGAAGCAGGAAGAGGAAGTGATGAGCAACCCTCAAGTGTCCCATTGTTGTGATTCTGGACTGCAAATCCCAGAGAACTTGGGGGCAGCAGGAAGAGGAAGGGAAAACACAGCCCATACTGGCTATGTGTTAGAGAGCCATGCTGTAGCACCTCCCTCCGCCCCTCGACTTCTGGCTTGACTCACTGCAGGCATGTAGCTGCAAAAAGTAAATGTCCGTTCACTTGTTAGTCAGTCTAATCTCTGTAGCTTAGACTAACCTGCAAAGACTGAACTGATTCAGCCTCAGGCTTTTTGACCGTCTGTACTTAGCCCTGAAGAGTAAACCATGTGGATTCTCAGGTCAGTGCGGGTGCCTGGGTAGATTGTCACACAGGGATTGGGGAGGTGCTCCATGCCTTATAACTCACTCATAACACCTAATGAAAACAGGCAAGTGCCCTGTAAAAACATGGAGACTTCTTTTTCTCTGTATAACAACCTAATCCACAGCTCAGTAGTCTCTCTCCATTGACTTCAGTTAACCACAGAATAGGCCCTGGCTGCTTCCAAACCTACTCTATTAGAAAAAAAAAGCCACTTTCTAGACAGTGATTTAACATCAGCAAATTACATTTATCTTTATCTTGCTTGTTTTCGACTTCCCCATTTTCAATTTCTTTTTATCTTTCATAATGTATTGTTTGGTCTGCATTCAAGAGCTGAAAACATGTCATCGTTATTGTGCAGAGTTAGTAAATCTTTTCCATTCCAATAATGTACTCTGCTTTGCAATCCAATGATTTTCCACAATTCACTTTTCTTTAAAAGGGGAAATTATCTTGCATTTTAGAGGTTGTTTTAGTCATTACTCAGTATTATATATAGCATGGCTAAAGTTCAGCATTTATATAGATTCCTTTTCTGTACCCAGTAGGGCTGCGCAAAACAGTACCATTCTGCTTCAACTTTCATTTTGACATTTCGATGGAACAGTGTTTCATTTCATTTCAAAAGCACTGTTCCGTTTCGTTTCGTTGAAGCTGTTTTGCTGTTTTACCCATAGGTTATAACGGGGAATCATGAAGATTCCTAACACTGTCATTTCTTGCCTGATTCAGATGAAACTTGCAGGGATGGTATCCCCTTCTGAGACCATGAAGCCTGCCATGTTTCAGAGGTGCAGAGATTTCTGGGAAACTGCACCTCAAGTTGTCAAACAAAACTCCTGTCACTTGCCAGCAGCAGCAGCCGCCTGTCATCCAGCAGGCAGATTGGGGGCCCACACGCACCCCCGGGAGGGCTACAGGGATGTGCCAGACTCCTCCTGAGAGTACAGGCCCCCAATCTGCCTGCCAGATTATAGGAGGCTGCTGCTGCCGGCTGGGACTAGCACTGAGCACAGTCCATACAGAGCGCCAGGAAGATTGGTGCTGCCACTGGCCCCAGCTGGCAGCAGCAGTCTCCTGTCATCCAGCAGGCAGATCAGGGGCCCACACCCCAAGTTGGAATATGGCACAGCCCCCACAGCCCTCCCGGGGGTGCAGGAAGGTTCCTGATCTGCCTGCTGGATGACAGGAGGCTGCTGCTGCCGCCTGGGGCCAAACAGCAGCAGCAATCTTCCTGGCACTGGGTGTGGGCTGCACCCAGTGCCAGTCCCAGCTGGCTGCAGCAGCCTCCTGTCATCTGGCAGGCAGATCGGGGGCTTCCCTGCACCCCTGGGAGGGCTACAGTGGCTGTGCCGGACTCCTCCTACCCGCACCCAGTGCCGGGAAGATTGGTGCTGTTGCTGGCCCCAGCCAGCAGCAACTGCATGCTGTCATGGGGCATGCAGATCTGGGGGCCCACACCCCCAGGAGGGCTGGGGTCTGTGCCAGAATCCTCCCAGGGGGCATGGCCTCCAGTTATGCGCCAGATGACAGGAGGCTGGTGCTGCCAGCTGGGACTGGTGCTGAAGCCAAGTAGACCCGGCTTTGAAACTCGAAACATTTCGAAACTTTCAAAACATTTTGAGTGCCCTTGTTTTGTTTTGAAGTTCTTTCGAAGGCTTTTGTTTCATTTTGATTTTGGTGTTTCAAGCTCGAAGCACATCAAAACAGCTTCAAAACTAAACACCTGGTAAATTTTGCACATCTCTAGTACCCAGCACTGAGGAAAGTAAAGTGCAGATAAAAGCATGACCTGTGCTAATGTCCTGGACCTGCTGTATTCAGAGACTGATTCTAAATAGTTCAAGGGTTTGATCCTGCTGTAAACATCTCCTGTTGATTCCAGTGGTGAAGGGAGGTATTTGTTATCTCACAGAGATAAACACAACAGTAGGAACTGTATACTGTTCTGTGCTGTGCTGAGTACCTCAAGTGTATAGGCCAGGCATTCTCTCAAACACTTCATATAAATAATTACCTGTCATTAGTTCAAAATATCTCCACAGCTTTTCTCAGTGAGTGAATACCTAGCCTTGGATTAGGAAAAATTGCTTGAATTTGAAACGAGAGTGTTGTGTGAATGTTCTCAAGATCACCTCCTAGCCCATGCTGGCCTGCTAAAAAAGGAGACAGAAAGTTGACCTTGTTAGTCATCTTAGAATTCCATTAGTGGGAAATATTCCACTCCCACCTGAACCCCTTGATTTAGAGACATGCGTGATTAGAGGAGATAGGGACACTGTTCCAACCCAAGAAACCCTGCATTGCATAATTACCCCCAGGTGCCAACCAAGTACCATATGTTTCAGCAACCCTGAAGCCATTCTAACTTTTGACAGGGGCCAGCCCAACTCCAAGCAGCTTATCCTAGATGAGCCCTACCAATTTTTCTTCCATCCAATTAGAATTTGTGCTAAGCACAGCTCAGCCACACCCAAGTACTGGGCCCCAAGAATAAACCTGAGGTAGAACTGAACGGTTTCTAGAGTTGTAGCCTCTGAGGGGGTGTTTTAATCTATAGGAGGTGATGTGCAAAGCGGGGATCCAATGTATTAATAACTTCATGAGTTGCCTAATTAAAAAGACTTGAGAGAGCATATGTTGACTGATGAGCTTGCAGTAGGAACAGGGTCCTTCTGAAAATTTCAACAATATCAAAGTGTACTGAATGGCCACAAAAGGCATTTCCTTGAGGGGAAGAAAACCAGGATGTATACCAGGGTGCCTATTAGGCCTATGCAAAGCAGCTAGTATTGGCTTCGGATTTAGCTGGTTTGGGGAACACTGATTCGATTTGGTGATGCAAATCACTGTCCTGAATTGATTCAGCTGAATCTGATTCAGAGATTCGGCTGCTGCTGAATCAGCTGAATCTCCGAATCACACAGGTCCCATCCCCCACCTGCTTTCAATGGCTGCCCTGCCTGGCCCCAGCTCCCGGCTCTTTGGAAAAAAAAAGCCGCCACACACCAGCTCCTGCCCAGGGGGCGGGTGATCCCCACTACCCCATACTGCCCCATGCCCCATGGGGGGGGGCTCTGCCATGAGCCCCTTGACCCCCCACCTGCTCTCACAGCTCTCCCATAGCTGCCCCGCCCACCCCAGCTCCCAGTCCTTTAACCCCCCCTACACTCATTGGCTGCTGCCCAGCAGGGAGGCAATCCCCGCTGCCTCATGCTGCATTGGGGGCCTCTGCCACAAGCCCCCAGAAGCCCCGATGGTGCTGCAGCAGCCAGTGGGTTGAGTTTTGTTTTGTTTTTTTAAAGAGCCAGGAATTGGGCTGGGCAGGGCAGCCATGGGGGGCTGGGAGAGTGGGGGGGGGTCGGAGGGCTCGTGGCAGAGCCCCCATGCAGCGTGGGGCAGTGGTGGGCAGTGAGGATTGCCCCCTCGCCTGGCAGCACCCAGTGAGTAGGGCCTTTTTTTAAACAACTGCAAGCTGGGGCAGGTGAGGCAGCCATCGGGGGGAGCTGGAAGAGTGGGCAGGGGTTGGGGGGGCAGGCAGGGGATGGGGCCTGGCAGGGGTCCCCCCCATGGTCCTCTCTCCCCTCCTCCAGTTCCCCCTTCCCTGTCCCCTACTTACCAGTATGGAGTTCAGCTCCAGCTCCCTGCTGCAGCCAGCAGGGACTATCCGAATTGCTGAAGCTTTCTGAATCTTTATCGCATCTATTCAGAGAGCTTTGAATCGATTCGGACCTTTTAATTGATCACCTGATTTGATTCAGATTCAGAGATTTGAGCACCGAATCAGGCCAAATCTCCTCCTAATTGAATCAGCACCCAGAGCTTCCCGCAGCCCTAGTGCCTATACATGTGCTCAGGAGTGGCAAGGGGGCATTTTAATTAGAATGGTTTCTGGAGAGCTGCTCTAATTAAAATGCCATGGCATCACATGTATTAAGGCCCCATGCATTTAAAATTTTCCACGGGAAGGTTTAACTAAAGCTCATTCAGTGAGCTTTATTTAAAACACCCCAGACTCATTTAATCAAGTCTGCTCTGTGTTCTAATTAGAATGCATCAGAACAGGTGTATAGGCACCCATAAAGCATAATAATGCTAACAAAGGAATATAGTCCCACTGAAAACCTTTATGGACTGGCCTGACAGCAGCTGGAGAAAATCAATGAAGTCTACAGTAACAGCCACATTTATAGTCCCTAGCAGAAGTATACTTTATTTTGTAACTGAATCACTAGAAACAGTCTGGGTGAAAAGCTGCATTTAAAAACCTTTAAATCAAAACAGAGAAGATGTGTGTTTTCACCCAGCTAGGGAAAGAATCAACTTTTAACTAAACTTTGTGGTTTTAACTGTCTTGTATCTAACCGTATTTTATCCTTACATGCATTTTTCCATCTCTTTTGTGGTATTTTCTACAGGGAAAAACAAAGATGTCTGTGTTTCCGCAGCAGGGACTTCAGATTTCACTGATGTACCACTGAATAGCAACACACACTGTAAACAGCCCATTGAAACTAATAGACTTGCTTGTAGAGTTAAGTTCTACTCAGTGGGTGCATCTACATGTGCCATTAATGCAACAGCAATACTTATTGCTCCACAGTTTATTGCTCCTGGGAAGCTTCCAGGCATGCAGTTTACCCATGCACCTAGGACTGCAGCATGTTGAGCTGGGTCAGAGCAGCCCTGGCTGGTAGGGGGGCCAGGGAGTCAGCCTGCTAGCCCAGGGCTGCTCCAACCTAGCTCATCCTGCTGCAGAGGGGCTGGCTAGGGCACGAGGGTGCTCAGTGTGGAACTAGCCAGCAGACAGCCCCTGCACCGAGGTACCCTCATGCCCCAGCCAGCCGCATCAGCATCTACATGTGTGGTGCTGTGCAGTAAAAATTTATTAGTTTACTCCAACCTAATAGCCCTGCACATGTAAATGCTGAGACATATACTGCATAGCTAATTAAACAACTCCACAGTAAATGTCTTGTGTAGATGCACTCAGTGTATCAGAATTGAAAAATAACAGATCATACTGGAGCGTAACCCTGGAATGGACATTAGGCTGATACTGGCAATAAATAACTTTTTGAAATAAATCCGGGTTTTATTCCAACTTAGTAGTGCTTTGTCCTGCAAGAAGTCCCAGTATTGTCATAAATAAGGAGAAACATTCCTTTCATATGATTCAAAAAGAAGTCAATAAATAGCATTAATAAATTCATGCAATACGTGACTGCAGATCAGAAACAATGTAGCACCTGTCTAAACCTATCCTAAGTGGTAAACACAAAGCTAAATATAAAAGCACAAAATTACTACTCTTTTTGCTCTTCTTCCATATTCCCACAACCATAATCTACCTGACTCCTGAATTCTTTCCATATGTGAAAAGTGAGAATGAGCTTCCTCCCTTTTGATAGGCCTTGATCTCCCAGCAACCTGCTTCTTTTCTTCTGCTAAGTGTTTGGCTGCTACCCCTGGCACTTTACATTTCTCTCTCCTACAGATGTCTTTTACTTTACTTGCACTGGTCAGACCTGATAAAGAATGCCTTACATTCAAAATCTTGTCTAGCCCTATCTCAACTATGCCATTGGTCCAATAAAAGATATCATAAGAAATTTTTGCCTCTCACAACCATATCATTTATGTCCTTTTTATTATCCTGTCTGCTTCAGACACAAGTTATGGTAATGAATAGCCAAGTCCATCTTTTGTACAATTTGGACAATTCTACAATACTGAAGCATAATTATAGCAGAGAAGCAATGAAAGCTTCCTGTGCAACGTTGATAGTTTTCTGTTAGATTAGTCTTATAACATTGCTGCCTGAGATATTATGCCAAGATTTAACCTGGCAATCTAATTCTTAGAAATGTTTTGTGTGTTTACAAAACTACATAAGTTGGTATTGTTGCTCCTATCAGCTGCTGTTGTAACCATGCCCATCACTGAATCTACAGACACAGCTATCTTGCAACAGGTTGGACTTACTGAGTCTTTTGTGTATTGATATAATTTATTACTCAGCTAAAATATATGTGCAATGAATCAGCTTGCGGTTTGTATTAATAATAGCTATGAAAAAAATACTTTTCTGGTATGGGTTTAACAATGCGATTTATCTAAATATCATGTTGATTAGGGTACACTTTGTACTGGCTGAGAATGAACAGGGTGACCTAATGCTGTTTGGAATTTTCCATTTAATTTGTCCCATTCCATGAATACTGCTACAGGAATAACTTTTTATACAACTAATACAATCACTACTGCTAACAGGAGCTATGCACACACATTGAGAGAGGAATATCAGCATGTATCTTTGAACCATAATCATTTATCTCCTGCTGCTTTCACTGTTCTCTGGGGGAAATAACCACACAGGCAATCCTGAAAAGAAAAAAAAAATCTTTTTGTTCACATCACAGACATTTAAACAAAAATTAAAGACAACAAAAAGTCCTTCTTCAGGTATATAAGGAGCAAAAAGAAGGCACAGAGTAGCATAGGCCCCCTACAAGACAAACTAGGGCAATTAGTGACAGATGGGGGTACAAAGCTGAGCTCTTCAATGAGTTTTTTGCCTCTGTATTCCTGAACTGAGATCAGGACAAATTTCCCAATTGGGTCATAGACAGGCATAAAGGGGAAACCAGCCCACCAACCATTAGCACTGGCTTAGTAAAGAGACACTTGGAGGAGCTGGATGTGTTTAAGTCAGCAGGCCTGGATGACCTTCAACCAAGTGTGCTGAAGAAATTGGCCAGTGTCACAGCAGAGTCACTAGTACAGCTGTTTGAACACTCTTGGTGCTTTGGTGAGATCCCAGAGGACTGGAAAAGGGTCCCTATTTTCAAGAAAGGGAGGAAGGAGGATCCGGGTAATTATAGGCCAGTTAGTCTCACCTCTATCCTCAGGAAAACCTTTGACAAAATTACTAAAGATCATATTTGTGAGAGTCCAGCAGGGAAAGCAATGTTAAATGGCAACCAGCACAGATTCATAGCAGGTAGATCCTGCCTGACTAACCTTGTTTCTTTTTATGACCAGGTCACAAAATGCTTAGATGCAAGAATCGATGTGGATGTTATCTACTTGAATTTTAAGAAGGCCTTCGATACAGTATCTCATTATATTCTCATAGATAAACTGAATGACTGTGACGTAGATGATTACGTGGTCAGGAGGGTGGCAAATTGGCTTAGGGGTCACACCCAGACAGTGGTGGTGGATGGGTCAATCTCAACCTGGAAAGATGTAGGCAGTGGAGTCCAACAAGGCTCAGTCCTTGGACTGGTGCTGTTCAATGTCTTCATTAGTGACTTGGATGAGGGCGTGGAAAGCACTCTTTCCAAATTTCCAGATGATACCAAATTATGGGATAAAGTTAACACACCAGAGGGTAAGGAACAAATCCAGGTGGATCTGGACAGGTTGGAAAAATGGGAGGAACAGAATAGGATGCATGCTTACAGGCTGGGGGAGGACCTTCTGAGCAGCACAGCAGCAGAAAGGGATCTTGGAGTCACTGTCGACTCCAGGATGAACATGAGTCATCAATGACATGAGTCATCTTGCGTTAGCAGGTGCATGACAAACAAGTCCAAGGAGGTGATACTTCCCCTTTATGCAGCATTGGTCAGGTCGCAGTTGTAGTGCTGCATCCAGTTTTGGGTGCCACACTTCAAGAGGGATGTGGACAACCTCAACAGGGTTCAGAGGAGGGCCACTCATATGGTTAGGGGCATGCAGGCAAAACCCTACAAGAAGAGATTGAGGGCCCTGGATCTCTTCAGCCTCTGCAAGAGAAGGCTGAGAGGTGATCTTGTGGCCACCTATAAATTCATTAGGGGGGGGACAGCAAGGAATAGGAGATGCTCTGTTTACCAGGGCACCCCTTGGAGTAACCAGGAACAATGGCCACAAACTGACAGACAGCAGATTTAGGTTAGATATCAGGAAGAACTTCTTTATGATAAGGGCTGCCAAAATCTGGAATGGGCTTCCAGGGGAGGTGGTGCTCTCCCCTACCTTGAAGGTCTTTAAAAGGAGGCTAGATGTGCACCTGGTTGGGGTCATCTGACCCCAGCGCTCTTTCCTGCCAGGGCAGGGATTCAGACTCGATGATCTGCTAAGGTCCCTTCTGACCCAAACATCTATGAATCTATGAAAAGGACAAGATCAGGACCTATTACAAGAAAAATTTAGTATAGCCCATCTGAATAAAATATATGGTAGTGCTCATTGCACTCAGCTCCCTCAGCACAGATTCTGTTTCTAGTCATGGTGAGCCACTATAGTGGATACATTTCAACTTCCTGTTCACTCCCATAGCTGAGTTGTGCCTTTCTTTCCCATTTCCAATTATTCCTGTTTCTTCTCTAGCCATAAATGTCTGGTAAACATCACCAAACAAGGCCCCAAACAGTTCATCCAGAATCCCTTTCCAGCCCCTTCTCTCAGCCTCTCACGTATGATTAGTGTGGACCAGACCTCCATGAGGTGGTGCTGAGTCAGACTGCACCTCATCTGCATATCAATTTTTGGAGGATCCCAGGACTCATGACTGAAACTGGGTGTTCTTGTCACGAGTGGGGGGTACTAATTAGCACATGGATTCTTCGTGGTGGGGGAGGGGTATCTGGAGTACACAAACATACTGAGCAGTGCTGAACTATGGGGTCACCCATGGTTTGAAATGCTCTTGATTCTGCTGAGGCCCAGTTCAGTGAACTATATGGTAAACCATGAGCCTTTTGGCTTTAGATTAATATCCTGCATAGTGTGTACCATAAGGTGGTTTTTGACCCAGGTGATTTTGCTTACCTGGCAGAGGAGATACCCTTCTTCTCAACCTTAAATGACTTAGCGTAGTTATAGGGTGAAGGCCTGTCCCTTGCATTGAAGGTATCCAGACCCCTGCAAGAATCTACAAATGCTTCCAATGCAAGGATCTCAGCTAGACAGTTTATGGTGATGGGGAATTGCTCTTGAGCTTTCCCTCTAGCTTGCTCCTTTGGCTTTTTAGCTGGGGCAAGCAAAACTAGGGGGCATTTGAACTCCGAGGCCTTTGGTCTTATGGCTTGCATGTAGGATGCGTGCCATGGATTTGGGAGCATCTGAAACCCCAGGCTGAAGAGTCTGGGAGGTAGGATACTTGCTGGTGGTAGCACCATGCAGATTTGAATGATTGAGCTCTGAACCAATCACAATTCAGAACCAATTTTGCCGATTTGGCCCAAATACAAAAAAAAATTTAAAAAGCATAGTTAGTACTACATGTAGGTATAAAACTGCCGCTTATAAGTGTATTTATGGAATACCTGTGTCAAGACTTGCAGCAGTTTCAAAAAAGGGTAAAAGGCATCAGTTCTGGATGGACAGTTAGATGGGGGGTGGGGCTGCAGGGGGAAGAAGTTGGGGAGGGCAAGGGGCTACTTAATCCTAGGGTGGTCATACATCCCAGTTTGGCTGGATCAGTCCCAGATTTTGTAGGCTATCCCAGCCTCCCAACCAGTTGGTGAAAATGGAAGCAAGTCCCAGACTGGCACCACCCCACCTGCACGTGTTCAGCCCAGGTCCTCCTTAGCGCCTGGAGGCTAGTGGTGGGCTGGGTACTGCTCCTCCTGCCTCGGGCAGGGTCAATCGGGGGGGAGGGGGAGTGGGGAGAGACAGCACTGCTGTGACTGCAGGCTGCTCATGTGTATGTGCATGTGTGGCACCCTGGGTGAACTTGTATTTTGGTGCATTGTGGTACCCTCCTGAGCAGTGGGTAGTGGTGGGGGTGGGCTGGGCTGGGGTCCCTGGGGCAGGGATCAGCTGGGTGAGGAGGAGGTGTGGCAGTCTTCTGAATTTCCTTAAAAATAATATAGTCACCCTAACTAATCACCCCAGATTTCTTTTCCCTGCTGTAGCAGTGGGAGGGGGGCAAATTCAAGGCAAAACTCCAATAATTAGATTCTATATCTGGAAAATTATAACAAATGTATACATTTTCCAGATATAAAATCTAATTATTAGGGGGTTATCTTACAACTAGGGTTGTCTTAATATTCAAGTAAATATGGTATTCTATATAGGTCTGCTCCAAAGCCTATTGAGGACAACGGTAATTGCTCCATTGAGTTCAAAGAGCTTTAGATCAGACTTTAAATAGTCCGTGGTAAGAAGTTACTGCATAAGATTTAAGACCAGATTATCTGATCTTTTGCAAACAGAACTCCCGCTGAAATCCACTGGAGTTTTGCGTCAATCCGGTATCTGCTGCTTCATAAGGATAATTGTTCCTTCTGATCTAGTTCCACTGATACAACAGTGAATAGCAAGAAACACCATAAACAACTTAGTTTTGCATTTCTTAGAGCAAGGGTAGCTGATCTACCCTAGATTTTGTTCCTGTTGAAGAGGAGTAAGGGAAGAGACCTGGCTCATTTGGTACTAACTGTTTGATTAATAAAAGTTGGCAGCATTATAGAGAGTTTTAAAACCATATACATCATCCTGAGCATAACTGTTCCTACAAACAAGAGTTGTAATTCTAACCATTAACCTCTGTTCAATGGTCCTCAGAAATGTGCATGACAGATGGCAAAACAACAATTATAGGCCAGACGAATTAGTCTATTTTAATGACAGTGGAGCCTAATATTTATGTTTCCAGCCAAAAATAATGTAACAGAAAAAAAGGTTCCTAATGTTTCATAAGGTTCTTAATGCAATGTCTCTTTTTGATGGATTGTACAAGCATGGTTTGCAAATAAAAGCTACAGGGCCAGATTCTAAATTTAACATTTTACTTGTGGGCTTGCACAAGTCTAACCCAACATCAAATTCTGACCCCATAAATATAATCCCACACCCGCAACAACCATGCAGGCTGAGTTACAACCAGGCAGCCAAAAAAAGAGATGCTGGGTCATCATGGTGGGTGACTCCCTCCTGAGAGGGACCTATTTGTCAACTGGATTCCACAGCCCTGGAGGTTTGCTGCCTGACCGGTGCCAGGATCTGAGACTTCACCGCGAGGATTCCCAACCTCATGCAGCTCTCCAATTTACTATCCTCTGGTCCTCGTCCATGTGGGCATGAATGATGCTGCCAGGAGCAGTCCGGACCACATCGTGAGTGGCTACAAGGCTCTGGGGCCAGGCTTCAGAAGTTGGGGGCACAGGTGGTCTTCTCATCTATCCTCCCGGTCAGCAGTCACCATCAACACCAAAATACCTGCATCAGAGTAGTCAGCCTGCAACTCTGGAGTTGGTGCCATCATGCAGGTTTGGGCTTCTACAACCACAATCCACACTTCCATGAGGGAGGTATCCTGGGACAAGATGATCTTCATCTTTCTTCTAAAGGTAAGAGTCTGTTCTCTTACAGGTTGGCTTATCTCCTCCAAAGGGCTTTAAACTAGGTTCGTTGGGGTATGGGGATGCAGTGGACAATGAGAACCTAGGTTCAGAGAACCACGAGCCATGCACTGGATCAGCCCAGGTAAGCACTAAGGGGCCCGATAGACATCAGGACATGGGGGTACCAAGAGCATCCACTGTGGGGCTTAAATGTCTCTACAGTAATGCTAGGAGCATGGGGAACAAACAGTAGGAACTTGCATTCCTGCTTGCAAGCAACTTCAACCTGGTTAGACTAACTGAAACCTGGTGGGAGCCTACTCATGATGGGTAGGCATTGAAGGTTATAGGTTCCACAGATGGGACAGAGTGGGGGAAAAAGGGAGGGGGCGTTGTTATCTATGTTAAGGAGCAATATATATCTTCTATAATCAAGATGGGATCAGAGGAGGGCCAAACTGAGGTACTATGGGTTAGGATACAAGGGAGTCAAGGGGAAAGGGACTCTGTAGTGGGGGTCTACTGTAGCAGAAAGCCCCCTTTTCCTCTTGCCTGCATTTGCTCTCCCCTCTTTGGACATGTTTCTCTTTTTCTACCTTTTCTTCCTTCCTCTCTCTTTCACTTTAAGATATGTCGCGTGGGTAAGGTAACTAGTAGGGTGAAAGTGCTAGACTTTAGGAAAGCTGATCTCAATGCACTCAGGCGATTAGTCAAGGATGCACTGCAGAGTAGGAGTTTTGAAGGGATGGGAGCCCAAGAAGGGTGGCTGTGCCTTAAGGAAACGATCCTTCCGGCACAAAGCAAGACGATCCCCGAGCGAGGCAAAAAAGGGAAAGGGGCCAGGAGGCTTCCATGGCTGACCAGAGAAATCCAGGGCAGCCTAAAGGCCAAAAGGGGAGCACATAAAAAGTGGAAACAGGGTGAGATCACTAAAGATGAATATACCTCCTCTGCTCGTGCTTGTAGGGAGGCAGTAAGGCGGGCAAAAGCTACCATGGAGCTGAGGATGGCAACCCAAGTAAAAGACAACAAGAAATTGTTTTTTAGATATATTGGGAGTAAAAGGAAGGCCCAGGGAGGAATAGGACCTCTGCTAAATGGGCAGAAACAATTGGTGACAGACAGGGGGGACAAGGCTGAACTCCTCAACGAGTTCTTTGCCTCAGTGTTCCTAAGCGAGGGGCACGACAAGTCTCTCACTGGGGTTGTAGAGAGGCAGCAGCAAGGTGCCAGACTTCCATACGTAGATCCTGAGGTGGTGCAGAGTCACTTGGAAGAACTGGATGCCTTTAAGTCGGCAGGCCCGGATGAGCTCCATCCGAGGGTGCTGAAGGCACTGGCCGACATCATTGCAGAGCCACTGGCAGGAATATTCGAACGCTCGTGGCGCACGGGCCAAGTCCCGGAGGACAGGAAAAGGGCTAACGTGGTCCCCATTTTCAAGAAGGAGAGGAAGGAGGACCCAGGCAACTATAGGCCAGTCAGTCTCACCTCCATCCTTGGTAAAGTCTTTGAAAAAATTATCAAGGCTCACATTTGTGAGAGCCCGGCAGGGCAAATTTTGCTGAGGGGAAACCAGCATGGGTTTGTGGCGGGCAGATCGTGCTTGACCAATCTAGTCTCTTTCTATGACCAGGTTATGAAACGCCTGGACACAGGAAGAGGGGTGGATGTCGTATACTTAGACTTCAGGAAGGCCTTCGATACGGTATCCCACCCCATACTGGTGAACAAGTTAAGAGGCTGTGATGTGGATGACTACACAGTCCAGTGGGTGGCGAATTGGCTAGAGGGTCGCACCCAAAGAGTCGTGGTGGATGGGTCGGTCTCGACCTGGAAGGGTGTGGGCAGTGGCGTCCCGCAGGGCTCGGTCCTTGGACCGATACTCTTTAATGTCTTCATCAGCGACTTGGACGAGGGAGTCAAATGTACTCTGTCCAAGTTTGCAGATGACACAAAGCTATGGGGAGAAGTGGACACGCCGGAGGGCAGGGAGCAGCTGCAGGCAGACCTGGATAGGTTGGACAAGTGGGCAGAAAACAACAGGATGCAGTTCAAAAAGGAGAAATGCAAAGTGCTGCACCTAGGGAGGAAAAATGTCCAGCACACCTACAGCCTAGGGAATGACCTGCTGGGTGGCATGGAAGTGGAAAGGGATCTTGGAGTCCTAGTGGACTCCAAGATGAACATGAGCCGGCAGTGTGACGAAGCCATCAGAAAAGCCAACGGCACTTTATCGTGCATCAGCAGATGCATGACGAATAGGTCCAAGGAGGTGATACTTCCCCTCTATCGGGCGCTGGTCAGACCGCAGTTGGAGTACTGCGTGCAATTCTGGGCACCACACTTCAAGAAGGATGCGGATAACCTGGAGAGGGTCCAGAGAAGGGCAACTCGTATGGTCAAGGGCCTGCAGACCAAGCCCTATGAGGAGAGACTAGAGAAACTGGACCTTTTCAGCCTCCGCAAGAGAAGGTTGAGAGGCGACCTTGTGGCTGCCTTTAAGTTCATCACGGGGGCACAGAAGGGAATTGGTGAGTATTTATTCACCAAGGCGCCCCCGGGGGTTACAAGAAATAATGGTCACAAGCTAGCAGAGAGCAGATTTAGACTGGACATTAGGAAGAACTTCTTCACAGTTCGAGTGGCCAAGGTCTGGAATGGGCTCCCAAGGGAGGTGGTGCTCTCCCCTACCCTGGGGGTCTTCAAGAGGAGGTTAGATGAGTATCTAGCTGGGGTCATCTAGACCCAGCACTCTTTCCTGCTTATGCAGGGGGTCGGACTCGATGATCTATTGAGGACCCTTCCGACCCTAACATCTATGAATCTATAAGGAATTGTGTTTTAAAATTTGTATGTGTGCATTTTGTATCTCCCCTTGTAGTTTGGTATTTTTATCTATTTGTGTGCCATGGCATTTGTAGCTTATATTTTATACTCCTCACCTTTCAACTTTCAACTAAATGTGTTTTAGTAAGTTATACATTGTTACAATGTTAACAAGGGCAGGAATCAAACTGTCCTTCTCTGTATCAGGCTGGCCCCTGAAAGAGCGAGTGAATCAGTGATTGAATGTGTAACAAGGTAGCACACAGCAATTAACACCTGGGAAGCTGCAGATCAACCAACGGAAGAATTCAATAGAAGAAAATGTAACAACCAGGAAATCTCTAAACGTCACTGATCAAGGGCTAGAAGCCCTGGTCTGAGTTAATCAATGCCAGGGACCAACTTTTGGGCTGAATATCTCCAGATCGACCACTCCCAGAGCCCTATTCAAAATTTTTCAATGGACTCCCAAACCTGCACATACATGCAGATGACCCCTGGGCCTGACAGATGCTGTCCAGTAGCCACCGAGGGGAGGAAGTCCCACGAGGGTCAATGACCCCTGGATTGGGCAAACCTGAAAACTGGGGAGTCACCAAAGTCTGCCAAGGACAAATAAAAGGCAGTGAAAAGTGACCCTTAGTGGTGCCCTCTTGATCTCCAACTCAACCAGACCTGTCCAGCCAGAAGGACCAGCTGGCGACCCCCTTCTGGAAGATAACACCACGCTGAAAGAAGCCTCAACGACAGACTCCAGCGCTTGTAGGATAGGTATACCTGACTCTGTAGCCTGCTACTGTGTGTGTATATGTATGCATGTGGGGGGGGGGGGGGGACCAGCCCCAAGGTTTATGATTACAGTGTTTCAATCCGCCTAATAAACTAGAATTTTAAGGATCCCGAGTTGGATATTTGTAGCCAACACTACTATAGACTGCCACACCAGGAGGATGAGCTAGACCTGGAATTCTCTGGGCAGCTCTCAGAGCCCATATGGTTAAGAGATACAGTTGTCATGGGTGACCTAAACTACCCTGACATCTGCTGGGAGAATCAGTCAGCTGGAACTAATCACTCACATAGATGGAGGTCCTATATGCAGGTTAAGAACCTAACACAGAAGGTATATGATCCCACTATGGGGAATGCCTTGCTGGACCTGGTGCTGACTGTGGGGGATCTGCAGGTACAAGGTAACCTAGGGGATAATGACCATCAATTGATTGAATTCACTATCCGGCAAAGGGTGGGAAAAGTAACCAGCAGGTCAGAAGTGCTAGACTTCAACAAGGCTGACTTCAGTGTGCTTAGGAGATTATTTAGTGGGACATTAAAGCTCAAGAGCATTGACAAAATGGGAGTCTGGGAAGGGAGGTCGTTCCTTAAGGAAGCAATCTTTCGGGTGCAGAAGGAGGCAATCCCACTGCATAGAAAAAAGGGTGCAAAGTGGCCAAGAAACCCTCCTGGCTAAACAGGGAAATCCAGAAAAGCCTAAGGGAAAAAAAGGGGCATACAGGCTGTGGAAGCAGGGGGTAGCTACCAAGGAGGAGTATACCTCCTTGGCTCGTACTTGCAGGGAATGAGTTAGGAAGACCAAAGCAGCATTAGAATTCAGGCTGGCAACAAAAATTAAGGACAACACAAAAAGTCCTTCTTCGGTTATATAGGGAGCAAAAAGAAGGCATGAGGCAGCATAGGACCCCTACAGGATAGACAAGGGCACTTGGTGACAGATAGGAGGGACAGAGCAGAGCTCTTCAATGAGTTTTTTGCCTCTGTGTTCTTGAATTTGGATCTAGACAAAAATCTCCCAAATGCATTACTGACAAAAGCAGGAGAAACACCAGACCGCCAACTGTCAGCACCGACCCAGTAAAGAGACGCTTGGAGGGGCTGGATGCATTTAAATCAGCAGGACTGGATGAGCTCCACCCAAGGGTGCTGAAAGAATTAGCTAGTGTCATAGCAGAGCCACTAGTACGACTGTTTGAGCACTCATGATGCTCAGGTGAGGTCCCAGAGGACTGGAAAAGGGCCAATGTGGTCCCTATTTTCAAGAAGGGGGGGAAGGAAGATCTGAGTAAATATTGACCAATTAGTCTCACCTCTATCCTTGGGAAAACCCTCGAAAAAATTATCAAGGATCACATTTGTAGGAGTCCAGCAAGTAATATAATGCTGAACGGCAACCAGCATGGCTTCATAGCAGGTAGATCCTGCCTAACTAACCTTGTTTCTTTCTATGACCAGATCACTAAAAGCTTAGATACAGAAGTTGAGATAGATGTCATCTACTTGAACTTTAAGAAGGTCTTCGACATGGTATCCCATCCGATTCTGATAAACAAATTGAACTGCTATGCCATAGACAATTACAGTCATGTGGGTGGCAAATTGGCTTAAGGGTCATACCCAGAGAGTGGTGGTGGACAAATAGGTGAGAAGAGTTCAGAACAGCTAGCTATACTTTAAAGAAGCTGTACTGAGAGTGCAGGAACAAACCATCCAATGCACAAAAAGATTGGCTTGGTTTAGCAGGGAACTCTTCAGTAAACTAAATCACAAAAATGAAGCTTATAAGAAGTGGAAATTTGGACAAATAAATAGGGAGGAGTATAAGAGCCTTGCTCAGGCATGCAGGGATGAGGTCAGGATGGTCAAAGTGCAGTTGGAGTTACAGTTAACAAGGTACATGAAGGGTAACTAGAAGAGTTTCTACAAGTATGTTGGTAGCAAGAGGAGGATCAGGGAAAGTGTGGGTCCGTTACTGCCTGGGAGAGGCAACCTTGTGAAAGAGGATGCAGACAAGGCCTTTGATTTAGTACCCACAATATCCTCATGAGAAAATTGGAGGATTGTGGGCTTAGCCCCAAGACAGTTAGGTGGGTGAGAAACTGACTACAGGATAGACCCCAGAGATTTGTAGTGAATGGATCCGTGTCATCCTGCCAAGAAGTAGGCAGCCGTGTCCCGCAGGGCTCAGTCCAGTACTTGTCAACATCTTCATTAATGATTTGGATGTGGGAGTGAAGAGGTCACTGGCCAAGTTCATGGATGACACCAAGTCTTGGGGAAGTGTGGTCATGCTGGAAGATAAGCTACAGATACAAGTGAACCTAGACAGGTTGGCAAGTTGGGCGGATCAGAATCTGATGAAGTTCAATGTTGAGAAATATAAAGTGCTCCACCTTGGGATGAGCAACCCACAACACACCTACACACCTGGCAGCACCGAATTGACTAGCACCATGAATGAAAGGGACCTAGGGGTAATAATAGACCACAGTATGACTATGAGCCTATAGTTCAATGCTGTAACCAATAGGGAAAATAATACTCAGCATGCATCAATTGATGCATCTCCAGCAAAGTCAAGGAGACAATTCTTCCGCTCTACTCAGTGCTGGTGAGACCACAGCTGGGGTACTGCATCCAGTTCTGGGCACCACACTTTAACAAGGACATGGACACGCTTGAGAGAGTCCAAAGAAACACCACCCATATGATCAGAGTCTTACATGGCAAGCCATATGAGGAAAGTGTGAGGGATCTGGGACTCTTCAGCCTGAGGAAAAGAAGTCTGAGAGAGGACCTGGTAGCAGCTTACCACTACACTAAGGGAGTACATGAAGGGCTCAGTTAGCTACTGTTCACCAGGGCACCCGAGTGGAAAACCAGGAGTAATGGCCACAAAATCCTGGAAGATCAATTCAGGCTCAACATAAGGAAAAACTTCTTCACAGTCAAGGTGTCCAGACTGTGGAATAAGCTCCCTCCAGAGAAGGTGCAATCACCTACCCTGGAAATCTTCAAGAGGAGACGAGACGGTCACTTTGCTGGTGTCACCTGACCCCCAGTTGTCTTTTCTGCTTGCTGCAGGGGGCTGGATCTGATTATCTTCTGAGGTCCCTTCCAGCTTTACAATCTATGAACCTATGGAAGACTGAAGTGCTCAATGCCTTTTTCACCTCAGTCTTCACAGGCAAGGTCAGCTCCCAGACTACTGCACCTGACAGCACAGTTTGGGGAGGAGGTGACTGGCCAAAAATGGCAAAAGAACAGGTTAGGAACTATTTAGGAAAGCTGGATGTATATAAATCCATGGGGCTGGATGGGATGTACCCAAGAGTGCTGGGGGAGTTGGCTGATGCAGAGTCACTGGTCATCTTTTTTGAAAACTCATGGCAATCAGAAGAGGCTCTGGATGACTGGAAAAGGGCAAACATAAGGGAAAAAGGAGGATCCAGGGAACTACAGACCAGTCAGCCTCACCTCAATCTCTCGAAAAATCATCTTGAAGCACTTGGAGGAGAAGGTGATTAGGAGCAGTCAGCATATATTCACCAACATTAGACAAACAAGTCATGCCTGACCAACCTGATGGCCTTATATGACGATGTGACTAGCTCTGTAGATGCAGGGAGACTAGTGGGTGTGATATAACTTGATTTTAGCAAGACTTTTGATATGGTTTCCCACAACATTCTTGCAGACAAGCTAAGGAAGTACGGGCTGGATGAATGGACTGTAAGGTGGATAGACAACTGACTGGAGCATCAGACTCAGAGAGTAGTAATCAATGTTTTGATGTCTAGTTGGTAATCGGTATCAAGTGGAGTGCCCCAGGGGTTGGTCATGGAGCCAGTTTTGTTCAACGTCTTCATTAACAACCTGAAAGATGAAGTGCACCCTTACCAAGTCTGCAGATGACACCAAGCTGTGGGGAGTACTAGATACACTGCAGGGTAGGGCTAGGATTCAGTAACCAAGACAGATTGGAGGTTTGGGCCAAAAGAAATCTCATGAGGTTCAATAAGGACAAGTGCAAAGTCCTGCATTTAGGACAGAACAATCCCATGCACCGGTACAAGCTGGAGGCCGACTGGGCAGAAAAGGCCCTGGGGGTTACAGTGGACAATAAGCTGAATATAAGACAGCAGTGTGCCCTTGTTGCAAAGAAGGCTAATGGCATCCTGGGCTGCATCGGTAGGAGTGTTGCCAGTAGGTCAAGGGAAGTGATTCTCCCCCTTTATTCAGCACTGGTGAGGCCACATCTGGAGTCCTGTGTTCAGCTTTGCGCCCCTCACTACAGAAAGGATGTGGATAAATTGGAGAAAGTCCAGCAGAGGGCAACAAAAAATGGTGAGGGGGCTGGCTGGGGGTGTGACCCTTATGTGGAAAGGCTGAGGGAACTGGGCTTATTTAGTCTAAAGAAGAGAAGATAGAGAGGCATAGGCGACTCATAGGAGGGGTGCGGTGGGGCACATTCCCCCCCCCCCCCCGAGATTGGCCGCCGCCAGCTTCTGCAGGCAGTCGCCACTTGCCACACACTCTCCACCCCCACTGCCGGCTTCTGCGAGCAATCACTGCTCACCACCCTCCACCCCCATCGGCTTCTGCGGGTGATCACCAATTGCCGGTCACCACCCCCCTGCCATTACTGCTGGCTTTTGCAGGCGGTTGCCACTTGCCACCCTGCCGCTGCTACCCACAAATTGTGCCCCCCCAGTCTTGGATTCTACTGGCATTCACTCAAGACTGCTACAAGGTGGCTACATTGCCAAATCCCAGAAATGAGGCATTCATGGAGCAGGAGCTAATACAGGCTTCTCACCAGAGCTCAAACACTGCACAAAAGCTGTGGAGCCATGTTCTTGTGACTTATCATAAATGTATCTGAAACTATGAGGTTTTACAATTATCTCTCTCCTTCCCCACCAATCCTACTTCTGCTCACAGTATATCTGTGGTATTGGTTGGGTTTTGTTACAGATCATTGAATCAAACCAAAGAAGAGAAGGAGCAGCTCTTCGAGTACCTGTTTGTAACATGCAGAAAGAAAAATGTATTATGAGGGGCTTCCATTTGGGAAGCACTAAAGGTCACAGGCAGCCAACAGTAAATCATGACATTCTAAAAATTATAGATAATTTTCTAACAAAAGCTACTGTAACCAACATGGAAAAAGTATTTTGCACCTCTGTGATGGACAAAAGTAAATCCCACTGCACCGGAAGCTGTTCATTGCCTAGGGACCAGAGGTTACTTGGATACATTCACCACAGGCAGAAAGTGATTCTAACCAAAACCCCTGAAATCATAGCAATAAAGCTGGAAGCAATCATGAGAAGTCACCCAAGTCCAAGTCCATCTCTCTGTCCCACTTCAGGATCAATTCTACCTAAACAAACTGTGGCAGATGTTTGTCTAATCTGTTCTTAAAAGCCTCTAATGATGGTTCATATAGGTAATGTATTCCACTACTTAACTATCCTTACAAGAGTTTTTTTAATGTTTAGTATAAATCTCACTGCTGCAATTTAAGTCCATTATTTCTTGGCCCATTCCCAGTGAACATAGAGAACACTTTATTACCTTCCTTTCTGTAGTAATCTTTTTCATATTTGCAGATGCAGGTCTCCCTGGAGTCGTGTCTTCCCTAGATTAAACAAACCCACTTCAATCATTCCACGTAGGTCATCTTTTCTAGAAGATGGTGGCATGCAGCAGCTATGCAGAGTGGTGGTGCCCTCGGTTGCGGGGGAGAGGAGGAACCTGCTTGGGAGAACTCTTACCATCTTTGATTTCTCCTTTGCCTGATGAAAGGCGTGAGCCTGAAAGCTTGGAAAGAAAAAAAAATTGCAGCTACTCAGTTGGTTTCATAAAAGATATCACCTCTACCCAAAGACTTCTGTCTGCCCACACTTTTGCAGACCCTTCAGATGACAGAGAACTTTCTCTGTCAAATTTCTACTGCTAAGTTCTGTAACAGCCAAATTCTTATGCCCTTACATGTGCTGACTGCATTCGTTTATAAGGATGGAAACACATTAGGGTGAAATTCCACCGAGAGACAATGATGAACACACACACATTGCAAGAGGATGTGTATGCTCTATAGTGGGAGGCAGAGGAAGGCAAAATACCAATCTTCTCATTCTTCTAAAATCCTTTTAGTGTTAGACACAACTAGCAACTCTGGTTGAGTTTTTCCCACCATCTCACACAACACGTCACATTTCGCACTGAACTGTTTAAGGTAAAGCTGTCATCACTCACTTTCAGAATAATCTTTCCATTGTTCATTTTTTATAATAAAATTGTATGAATGACAGATGGGTACCTGCAGATCCTATGAGCTGTAGCTTCAAATATTTAACAGATTCAGAAGTCTGCGTATGATGGAAAGCCCCCCACATACACACGCCCACACACTGGGATTTTATGACTTCATAAATTCTCAGCAATCAAATAGAGAAATATCAAATGAACATATAAAAGGCAAGGGAAATAAACTAAGCAGCCATTCACCAAGTAGCTAGAAGTATCTAGATAAGCAAAGAGATATCAGATGAGAGTGAAAAACCAGAAAAGAAATCATAAATCCCCGGAGTGGCATGAGATAGGACGCAGTGCTTGGCTCACTATGGATATAACTCAAAGCTGTCTGGCTTCAGTGGGAGAGCTGATTGAAAGATACATTCATCTTCCCTCTCCCCTGAAAATTAAACAACACAGACACACCCATACACCACTCTGGTCATTGCCCTGAAGGAGGAGCTCTTCAAGGACTGGGGATGTTACAACATGTTGCATCTTTCAGTGACAATTAACTGTATGTCTAGTCTTGCTTCTGACTGTTAGCGTCACAAAACATATATTGACAATTAATACAATTTTGGAAGCAGGGGCTGAAACATTCCATAATATCTGACGTGCTTCACAGATATGAAACATGTTCACCTCTTTGGTGACATGGAGAGAAAAAGATAAAAGCCAAAGAAATTTATATTTTCTTATACTGATTTAAATTATAGTGAAACAGGAAGAGACAGATGTGCAATGATCCTAGGGTAGCTTACACAGTAGGTGGTGATCATTCTCTCTTTTCTAAATGTGTGTGGGTGGACAAATAAACAGCTTTTCATAAACAGCTACCCCTGGGTGAACAAAGGGTAGTGTTGCAAGTTATATTTAAACCAACCTAGAGGTACCTAAATGGGAGCATTCACCCTTCAAAGGCATTAACCCATGCTAGGTACCCTCTACATGTATTGAAAGTTATGCTACTTCAGGTGAAAGTTATCTTTGATCTGTTTTACACCCAGGTCAGCCCAGGTTCCTGTTAGTTTTGTCAGAGGCTACCTTAAAACTGGCATAAAGGCGCTTAAAATGAGAGTAATTATTAGTGAAAGGGTGTTAAAGCTGTCATAAGTACCCTCTTAACATTTTAGAGTTATGCCACTCCAGTTGAGGATTATCTTTGATCAGGTCATTCCAGGGTCTTGTTAAACAGCTCCCAGGAGATAAACCAAACAATTTGCAGTCCTCCACAGTCCCAGAATGCACATCTCCCAACCAGTCTAGCCATCTTCACCTTCCAAACCTTTAGTGGTCCTCTCCTTTCCACCACCCCCTCACACTTAGAGTAGGCAGGCTGCCCTGGCTTAACTTCTGTGAGACTAGATGCTTTCCCTGGCTCCTGGGTCTAGTCCAGAGGTGGGCAAAATATGGCATGGGGACCAGATCCAGCCCACCAGGCCATTCTATCTGGCCTGTGGGGCCCCTAAAAAATTTAGAAAATAAATATTTATTTTCTCCTAGCTGCCTGTCAAAGATGACAGGAACCAGGGGCAGTAGGATCCAGAGGAAGCTGGTGGCAGGACCCAGCAGCAAGGCCTGCCCAGCTCTGCTCTTCCCCCCCCACCCCCGCCCCTGACCAGAACCCCCTGCCTAGCAGAGGCTTCTGGCCTGGGACCATGGGGCTGTTCCTGCTTCCCTGCACCAGAGGGGGAAATGTGGCCCTCAACAACTTACCAAAACTCGGTAAGCAGCCCTCTGCCTGAAATAACTGCCCGCCCCTGATCTAGTCGCCCAGCAGCTCCACTCTCGGTGTGGAGATACCAGGCTTAACTGCTGGAATCCTGGAGGCAAGGAAAACATTATTTCCTCAATCCTAGGGTCTTGCAGCCCAGCAGCTCTGCACTCAGCATGGAGCTGCCAGGTTTAACTATAGCCAGACTGTGGAGCCAGAGAAAGCACGCTTTCCCTAGCCCCAGAGTTTGGCTGCCCAGTGGCCCCACTTTCTGCATGGAGCTTTCAGTTTCAATTTCAGCCAGACCAAGGAGTGCTGGGGAAGTAGCTGCCCCAGGGCTCTCTGCCTCTGAGCTACAAGCCATTGGACAGGAGGGATAAAATCCTGGCCTCTGTCTAGGCATCTACTCTCTAGGGCCTTGAGTGGCCAGTTGCAGTTGTGCAGGTCTGAGACGGCCTTAAGCCTTAACTTTTGACTGCTCTGAAACTGTTCCAACTTTATGACAGCATCATAATCCACAGGCTTAAAAATGTTTTAAAGGTAGCTTGTAACAGCATCCGAGGCAGATGAAGCCTTAAACTGGTATAACTGGGCGCTTGTACTTGTGATGGGGATTTAGTCCCCTAAATTGAAATGGTGGGTGTTTAATTGCAATGATTAAAAACACATGGTTTCAATTTAGGGGCTTTCATCACTGTTAGAGCAAGGGGCCCGATCCTTTTCTCTTTTTTCTACAGAGCCTGCCCGCATCTCCCACAGCTGGTAATGAGCTGCCAGTGGCCCAAGTGGCCCCTGTGCTGTCGGGGGCCCCAGTCCTCCCCTTCATGATGGCAGGGCCCCCCAGGGCCTCCCAGGCAGGGTGTGAGTGGGCAGGTGCTGCCCTAGCTTGGAGGCAGTATCTGCCTGATCCAACTTCCCTGAGCCTACCCACTGGAAGCCTGCCATGTGCTGCTCCCTGGGTGGGCTCGGGGAAGAGTTGTATCCGATGGATGCTGCCTTTGAGCTGGTGCAGCACCTGCCTGCTAGCACCCTGCCTAGGCAGTCCCAGAGGGCGCAGCTGCCATGGAGGGAAGACCAGGACCCCTTGCAACTCAGGGGCTGTGTGGCCTGGTGGCAGGTCACGTGGGCAGACTCCACCAGAAAAAACAACAACAAAATTGGTGAGGGGCCCAATCCTTTTTTTTTTTTTTTTTTTTTTTTAAGAACCTGCCCGTCTCTCCAGGGGTCAAGCTGCTGGTGGGTCCCGAGTTGAAGGGGTCCTCAGTCCTTCCCTTCATGATGGCAACACCCCCCCAGGGCTGTCCAGGTGGGTGGCTATCAGGTAGGCACTGCCCCAGCTTGGAGGCAGTACCCACCCCGATCCAACAATTTCTCCGAGCCTGAGCTGGGGAAGCACCCATGCAGCTAGTAGCCTGCCTGGGCAGCCCTGGGGGGTGCTACCGCTGCACAGAAAAGGACCAGGGGCCCCTCAGCTCACCCCCCAGCTGCGGGGAGATGCAGGCAGGCTCCTCAAAAAGAAAAAGATCATGCCCCTTCCCGCTTTTGCCTTCAGCCCGCTGGTCCTATGGCAGGGGAGGAGTGGGGGAGCTGCCAAAAGGCTGCATTGTTACAAATAGCTAAGATGCAAACTAAACTACATGCAGATGTGGTTTAGTTTGCAATGTAACAAATTTATTTAAATTGTAAAAAAACAAAACAAAACAAAAAAACCCATGCATGTCCAGTGTGATGCAATTAAACTGCAAAAACTGGCAATTTTCATCATGTATACAAGCACCCACTTACACCAGTGAAGTTTTGCCTACAGTTCTTTCAAGGTAATTCTCCCCCACATTAAGCAACCTACCTTAGAGGTTTACATTTCTTGTCCACTACAGTTTTACTGAAGAGCTCAAAGATCATACATGACTCTTTCTAAAGTGAGTTGTAATTTATATATTTCAAACAACCTTGTTTGTGAAATGATATAGGTTTGTTTTTTAGGTCACCATTCACAAATGCCAGGGGCAGGTTGATGTTTATGAGCCACGCTTTTTGAGAAGATAGCACAAATCTAGGAATTTATGGGCCCAGTCATTGAAGTCATTGCCATAAAAAAGTTTGGGGCTGATTCCGCTGACAGCCCCTCAAGCACATAACTCATTTCAAAGCCCAGAAATCTGCAACACAGATAGAATCAGAAATGGGAATTTGCCCTTCAGTTTATTCATGCATTCATAATGCACACAGTTAAACAAGATATTTTCATATACATTTTGCATGTGCTTCTAAAATGGATGCCCATGGCAGTTTCAATATACAATGATACTTTATGACTAAGTTATTATTATAGGCTCTTGAAAGAGGAGCTTCAAATGGGAATGCTGATAGATCATTAACCAAAGGAGTTCAAACAGTATTGCTGTAAAGGAACAACTAGAAATCTATCAGAGATGGGATAACTATGGAAATGATCACCACCATCCATATTAAATGTTTTTAGCTGTGAAAGCACAGCTCCTTTGTACAGAGAAAAATACCTGTGAAATATCATTCCAGCTTTGTTAGAAGTTTTTTGGCACTTTTGACGAACAAGAGCTTTTTTGGCATTGAATTTAAGAACTTCAGTTTGCACTTCATATAAGAGCTCTTCTAGAAAAATCATTCCTGAACATTAATTGTCATGACAATCGTGTCATATTATGTTTCCCATTCTTAAATGTCATCGCATTACAATGCCCTTCCAGTGTTTAAGTGCATGTTTCTAGCTCTTTCACTCACTGATTTGGCAGCATAATATCATTTCCCAGATGATACTGATTTTTAAATCACCAAATTTTCATGTCATATTAACCTATTATATTTGGGGGGAGTGACTGCTGTGTTGGGGATGGGAGGGAGGTCTGCATTACAATAATCATTATCCAAGCAGCTTGTAAAAGCTTTTCAAAAAAAATTTTTTTTACTTGTCTTAAAGTTTATTTAAATAAAAAAAAAAACACTCAGGTCACCTGGCACCTTGTATGATTGGGTACCTGAAAGGCAAACCATTTACACCCAATGGACCTGTTTCTATCAGGTCAACCTCTGGCCTGAAGAGCCATGTCTTTGGAAGAGGGGGTGTTGGGGAGGTGGTGACCAGAGTTCTTGCGATGCTTAGGCACAAATTTAGATATCTGGTTGTAAAGGGCCCTGCTTGAAAAGCATTTTTGGCCAAGATATTTACAGACCCAAGTTGCTACAACAATCTCTATCTCCCTTTCCCTTATGAATATTCTTCAAGAACTGTGTTCTCTAATCCCTGATAACAAGGAGTATCAAAGTGAATGCTATATGAATGAGTGCAAAACACATACCGAATACTTGTAGAAAAAATTAGCATTTCTGCTGGGATTTGTACCAGGGACTATCAGATCTAGAAAACAGAAGTTAACACTTGGGCTAAAGTATCTGCTAGCTATTGAGTGCAGCAGTAACAGTATTATATCCCAAGCCCTTGTGTGACAATATTACAAGGGCAGGTATCACAAGAAAGGAGAGATTAAGGAACTGTAGTAACAAACACTCCAATCCATTAAAATCTTCTGATTTTTATTCTGTATCTTCTGCCATGGATTTACTTGTTCTGCATGTCCCTTATCTTGACAAACAAAGGAGAAACATTTTATTTTAAAAACCCCTCTCAATAAAGAACTTTGTGTAGCCTTTGATCCAGAAAGGAAAGGCTGAGGTTGGCAGGGGCACAGCTCCAGCTGAGGTGGTTTGGTGTCACTCCATTTATTTCATGGTGATGGGGGCACAGTCCTTTCTTTCAGGTGAAGTGCGGACGTGCTGGCTAACACGTAGTGCTCAGTGCTGATTCCATAGGCTGTAAGGCTAATGCTAAGTCCAGATGGAGAACCACATTTTGCCTACATTTTTGGTTCAATGCTCGGCTCCTGTGGCTGAGGAATTTCCCAAGGTTTTACCTCTTGCAGACTTGCGTTCCATTCAAAACTTTCCATTTAAAAACAAAAAAACCCCAAAAACACGTATAGCCCCTCAGACTGTTAAAAAAATTTTAGAACCCAGAAAGTCCTTGCAGTGTCACATCCCACATTCTGGAGGCAACCTAGCAATAGCTTAAAGGTGTGCAGACTTATCTCTGCCGAAGACAGTCTGGTCCTCTAGATTCAAATATGCGGCCAGCAATTTAACTGTCATAGTAGTTACTCAAAGATGAATATACCTCCTCTGCTCGTGCTTGTAGGGAGGCAGTTAGACGGGCCAAAGCTACCATGGAGCTAAGGATGGCAACCCAAGTAAAAGACAACAAGAAACTGTTTTTTAGATATATAGGGAGTAAAAGGAAGGCCCAGGGAGGAATAGGACCCCTGCTAAATGGGCAGAAACAATTGGTGACAGACAGGGGGGACAAGGCTGAACTCCTTAACGAGTTCTTTGCCTCAGAGTTCATAAGCGAGGGACATGACAAGTCTCTCACTGGGATTGTAAAGAGGCAGCAGCAAGGTGCCAGACTGCCATGCGTAGACCCTGAGGTGGTGCAGAGGCACTTGGAAGAACTGGATGCCTTTAAGTCGGCAGGCCCGGATGAGCTCCATCCGAGGGTGCTGAAGGCACTGGCCGACATCATTGCAGAGCCACTGGCGGGAATATTTGAATGCTCGTGGCGCACGGGCCAAGTCCCGGAGGACTGGAAAAGGGCCAATGTGGTCCCCATTTTCAAAAAGGGGAGGAAGGAGGACCCAGGCAACTATAGGCCAGTCAGTCTCACCTCCATCCTTGGCAAAGTCTTTGAAAAAATTATCAAGGCTCACATATGCGAGAGCCTGGCAGGACAAATTATGCTGAGGGGAAACCAGCACGGGTTCATGGCAGGCAGATCGTGCCTGACCAATCTAGTCTCTTTTTATGACCAGGTTACAAAACGCCTGGACACAGGAGGAGGGGTGGATGTCGTATACTTAGACTTCAGGAAGGCCTTGAATACGGTATCCCACACCATACTGGTGAACAAGTTAAGAGGCTGTGATGTGGATGACTACACAGTCCGGTGGGTGGCGAATTGGCTAGAGGGTCGCACCCAGAGAGTCATGGTGGATGGGTCGGTTTCGACCTGGAAGGGTGTGGGCAGTGGGGTCCCGCAGGGCTCGGTGCTTGGACCGATACTCTTTAATGTCTTCATCAGTGCCTTGGACGAGGGAGTCAAATGTACTCTGTCCAAGTTTGCAGATGACACAAAGCTATGGGGAGATGTAGACACGCCAGAGGGCAGGGAACAGCTGCAAGCAGACCTGGACAGGTTGGACAAGTGGGCAGAAAACAACAGGATGCAGTTCAACAAGGAGAAATGCAAAGTGCTGCACCTAGGGAGGAAAAATGTCCAGCACACCTACAGCCTAGGGAATGACCTGCTGGGTGGCACGGAAGTGGAAAGGGATCTTGGAGTCCTAGTGGACTCCAAGATGAACATGAGCCGGCAGTGTGACGAAGCCATCAAAAAAGCCAATGGCACTTTATCGTGCATCAGCAGATGCATGACAAATAGGTCCAAGGAGGTGATACTTCCCCTCTATAGGGCGCTGGTCAGACCGCAGTTGGAGTACTGCGTGCAATTCTGGGCACCGCAATTCAAGAGGGATGCGGATAACCTGGAGAGGGTCCAGAGAAGGGCCACTCGTATGGTTAAGGTCTTGCAGACCAAGCCCTACGAGGAGAGACTAGAGAAACTGGATCTTTTCAGCCTCCGCAAGAGAAGGTTGAGAGGCGACCTTGTGGCTGCCTATAAGTTCATCACGGGGGCACAGAAGGGAATTGGTGAGGATTTATTCACCAAGGCGCCCCCGGGGGTTACAAGAAATAATGGCCACAAGCTAGCAGAGAGCAGATTTAGATTGGACATTAGGAAACACTTCTTCACAGTTCGAGTGGCCAAGGTCTGGAACGGGCTCCCAAGGGAGGTGGTGCTCTCCCCTACCCTGGGGGTCTTCAAGAGGAGGTTAGATGAGCATCTAGCTGGGGTCATCGAGACCCAGCACTCTTTCCTGCTTATGCAGGGGGTCAGACTTGATGATCTATTGAGGTCCCTTCCGGCCCTAACATCTATGAATCTATGAATCTAACAACAGGTTATTTTAGCAGAAAAGCTCAGCAGATCTCCCAAACAATGTCCCAAAAGCTCCCAACCTAGATCTAATTCTATATCTCAACCTAGATCTAATTCTATATCTAACTGGCACTTCAGCAGCTTTTAGAAATCTAAGACATTTCAATGCTGACTATCCCCCTCCTAAATTGGCAACCAAAAAGCTGCTAAGATGTTTAGAGTTTTTCTGCATCACTATTTTGGCCCAGAAAGATCACTACACAACTGGACTTGACTTACTGTACACATTTGGAAGAGATCCAGAACAGTCCAGTAGACTTCTAGTCTACCTAAACCATGTTGCAGTTCAGTTCCCTGAGAACAGTGTAGATTCTGTATAAGCTCCTCATTCCTTAGACAGAGTGAGGAAAAATCACTCCAAGCAACTTTGTAAAGCTGAGATCAAGCACACAGATTAGAGAGGAGGACCCATTCACTTTTTGCTCAGTAGCCTATAGGTTAAGAGCACTTGACCAAGAAGTGAGATACCTTGCTTTGAGATGTCTCTTGGCCATAAAAAAGGTTGAATACATCTCATCCAACTATTATTTAACGTAAAACACACAAAGAGCATGGTAAGCAGGGAGAAGAACCCAGGGCCCCTTTCCCTCCCAGGAAGTGCCTTTCCCACTGAGCTACAGTCAGGTCCCTCTTGTTTGCTCATCTCCCCCCATTTCTTGTTAGCCAATGGGCTAGGAAGGATGGAAGGTGCTTTCAGCCCTGCCTAGTCAATAGCTTGGTGTTAAAGGCATTTTCCTGGGAAATGGGAGAAGTGGGTTTAAACTCCTCTGGCTAAGGGGGGCTAGAACCAAGATCTCCCACTCTCTGGGCAAGTGCTGTAATCATTAAGGTAACTGAGACATGGATCAATGAGCCTTCTTTCTCTTTCTCTTTACTTTACATTCAAGTCATTGATGCACTCTATCAATCAGCTAGATACACAGGCTCCAGGAAATAGCGAGCTGAATCCCACCAGAACATCTTTCCTCTGAGTTGGCTAGATCCTGACATGTTAAAAACATATAAGGTCACCCAGAAAAGAACAGGAAAGATATTCACCCCTCCATGTGGCATAGGATCTCACACCTGAAGTGAGATGTATACTTTGGGAGGGCTAGTAGTAGTTAGTATTGGCAAAGGCTTAGACATTTAGAGGTGGAAGAGGATCTTTTTATTACCTTTATTAGCATGTCAACTTACAACCCTAGAAACTGGAACAAGAAGCAACAGGGAGTTCCCACTTTTATATAGAAAATTATAGAGGTTAGGGTCACAAGCCAAGAGGCCAAATAGAAGGAACAGGTAAAAGGTAAAGAAGCATCAACACTGTGGTAACATATACTCAGCACCTTAATTTTCGCCCCAGACCTCTGGAGATGTCCCAAAACAAGTCTTTAGTCTTAGACTGCTCAAACAGCAGCCTGCAGCTACCCCCCAATTCTGAGTCCAGCTCCTTCAGTCCACAGTCCTGACTAACCGAGCCATTGAGACATTCAGCTCCACTGCGCACTCCTCTGTGTCCAGGAGTTGCAGTCCAAATGCTCCCTGGTTCCACCTGCTGTTACACACACGAGCTGTCTATGCACAGCTCCTCTAACACAGCTACGTGCTTCCAGCAAAGAGATTCTGCAAACATTCAAAACTGAAAGTGCCAGGAGGACATAAAATTGAATGTAACGCCAAGATACATATCAAAGGGACGGCTGTATGGATCGCATTCATCTTCATACAGAATTTATTTTAAAAATCAATTTTAAAATTGAAATGAAGCTGCCACAGAATTTCTATTCAATGATGCAGAAACCATAGAGCGATGCGGTAGAATGTAGGCTCTGATTACTATGGTGCAATTAGATCTATGGATAACATTGAAAATCTCTCATATTTTTGTGAATATGATGATGTATGACTGAATTTTGAATTGCTGCTTGCCTGAAGACAGAGTCGAAGCAAAAGGGAACTAAAAAGGGGCTGTTAAAGAAAGGAAACAATGTAGGAAAGATTAAACAATGGCCTAAATAAGCATTATTCCCTGAAATACAAAGGCAGGTTCATAGCCATGAAGAGGGATGCTAAGGCCTAATCCTAGGCACAGACCTGTTTGCCAAGGCTCAGAAGAGGGAGAACAAGAGATACTGATTTGTTAAGAGTGTCATCTACCCAGAAAAGGACTGGGCAAAGCTGTCCAGGGTTTCTCTTTGAAAAAGGTGTCAGGCTAGGAAGACTCAGTCTATGTCTACAAAGCACAGAGCACCAGCCCAAGGTAGTCCTAAATGACCTAACCCAGCTACCAAATGCAGGGGGTCTGTGTCAGCTATGTGCTAGGTCAGCTAGGCTGAGCAGGGTATAATTAACCCAGTCAAAGCACTGAACTAATTTGGCTATATTGGTTGCAGTACCTAAGCTAGGTCATTTAGGGCTAGATTGGATATCTCTCTAAAGTGAACTGTACAGAAACACTCTCAGACCTAGAAGGAGTATGCTGCAAGCAGTGCGGGGCAGAGTTGGGGCACAAGCCAGGCCCCCTGCTATATACTGGGAGGTTGACCTTAGGCAAGAACTGTGGTAGGGTTACACACATGCATACACACACTCCCATGGGATTGCATGATTTGTACATTTAAACTTAAGAGGAACTAGTGCTTTATTTGAAAGAAAAACTATCCAAGCCCCCTTAATCAGTGGCTGAAACAAGCTCCAAAAGGCAAACCTTGGAAGTGTTCAAACCCAGCTGGGTCTGCTGATGCAGTTCTAGTAACACTGAAAGGAGGTCATTGTGGATTTCTAGAAAAGACAAAGGGTAGAGTTTCACAGTAGGAGAAGCAGAGACCCAAACCCTGATGCCTAGCAGGATACATTTGTTGAAACCCCCAAAGGCGCAGCAGTGTACTTGGTCTGGTATTCTTGACAAACCTATTCCCAAAGGGAGTTTGTAGATGACACTTTGAAGTGGGTTTAAAGTGGGTTAAATGCCTCTTGCACCGCTTTAATGGCATTGCTGTGTGCACATTCGACAGTGTATTGTGTGTTAATTCCAGCCACTGGAGCACATTTGGTGGCATAATGCACCTTATATGACTTTGGGACACAGCAAATGACTTTGGGGCGCTGCAAAGTAAAACACCTCTGAGGAGTTTGAGTTTCCTACCCTACAGCCGTGGAAGGAAGCACTGGGCTGCATGCGACTCAGGGGCAACCTGAGCAGGGTGTGGGGCCCGGGGCAAATCAGCCCATGCAGGGCCCCGTCCCCACTCCAATCCCAGGGGCCCTGGACCCGAAGAAACTGCTGCTGCCATTAGCAGCAGCATCCGCAGCGGGGGGTAGGCCCAGTAGCAAGCGCTGGACACAGAGCAGCTGCTCTGCCCAACTCCATGCCGTCGCTGCTCCGCCCAGCTACACAGGGCCCCCCAAAGCGTGGAGCCCGGGGTAGTCACCCAATTTGCACCCCGCCCCGGGATGGCCCTGCAGGGGCTGTGCAGGCAGCCCAGGAAGGCAGGCTCCACAAAAGGAAAAAAAAAAAGTGGTGAGCCTGATCTTTTTTTTATCCCCCCTGGAGCCTGCCTGCCTGCCTGAGCTATGCAAGGGCCTGGTGCTTCCCTCCATGGCTGTGGTGCCACCAGGGGAGTAGGGGGTGCTGCTGCTGGGGAGGGAAATACCAGCCCCCCGCAGCTCAGGGACCGCTGTACCCACCAGCAGCTGGACAGGCAGGTAAGGATCGGGTTCCAACACAGGTGTACACAACACGGGGGTTTACTTCACCTTAAATTGAAGCAGCATTTTTAAAAAACCATCGCTTCAATTTAGGGAGAATTACACCCTCGTGTCGTGTACTAATGCCTCATGATAGGAATTCCGAACAGTTATGCAATCTTGCTCTTTCCCTCTAGAGATGCATGGGTCAGTATAAGGTTGCAATGCAAGGAATCATTGTATTTGAGGTTTTTTCTAAAATATCTTAGTCTCTACTAAAGGACCAATTCTTTAAGATCTCAAAGGTTGACTTAGTTAAGCAAGTCTCATTTTGTCAAAGTCAGGATAAGATTTCAAGCCTTCCTGATACACTAATCAAAATGGCAACAGCAAGATAAAAAGTCCCCAAACTGGAAAATAAAACACACTAGTTGCTGCATTTTGTCCTCCTAAATAACATGCCTGAGTGCTTCTAATGCGTTGAGTGAAAGTGAAATTGGCCTCAAAGTGAACACTGATATCTTGTTAAACAGATTACACTGACTATAATCCAGTTCCAAACCACAACAGCAATTATATACAAGAGCGTGTGGCCCATATTTGAACAGGGCAGATGAAAATGGAACTCGTACAGTCCTGACCCTGAAAAAATTACAAGGAGTGTGACAACCTGTTAAAATAGTGCTGCAGCAGAACGTTCTTTAGCACTTCCCTAGAATGAATGGTCCTGAAGTAGCCTGCTATGCAAACTTTTAGCTCCTAATGTACCTACACCTCCCATGTAATAAATGTAGATGACAGGGAGTATTCTGCTCCCGATTAGATAGGTCCACAATGATGGTCTTAGTCAGCAAGATTCCTTTAGATTTACAACCAATCACAATCACACACATAAGCAGCGATGTGGCTTTGTGTATGTCTGTCTGTCTGTGTTCCCAGCATGCACCTTAGGCTGCTGCCCAGTGTGCAATGTGGGGAGAAGAGGGGAACCTCCCTACATCCTCCCAGGCTTGGCATAGTCCCATGGAATCAAAGGAAAAGCCCTTTCACTGCTGCTGCCCCCATGCCCTGGCTGTGCTGCTCGGCAGCCGCGAAAGGCTAGTCCAGCGACAGAATAGGGAAGGGGGTGGTTAGAAGGGTGGGGATGGGGCGTGCGTGTGCTATGCTGGGGGTGCAAGGGCTGGTGTGTGTCCATATGTTGTGCAGTATTGGTGCTAGAGAGCTGGCAAGCAGGACAAGCATGTAGCAAACTTGTCCGTACCTCGCTGTGCCCCTGCTTGCCAGGCCTCTGGCAGCAGCTTAGAGCTGCACGTGTTACAGGGCCACTGCTCCCAACACTTGCTAACTTTAACAATGACCTAGCATTCCTTAGAGATAGCAGGTGCTAATTGCAATGTGCAGGCATGCTGGGCAGAGCCTCAATCGTTCGTTTCCTAGGCCGCTATTCACTGTGGCCAGCTTGGACTGGTCCTACATCTTGTTCCACCGCTTGCAATTCTGCTACAGTATGGTTCCCTTTCAGAAACAGGACAGGAAATGGGGTACAAGAATGTCCCAGCTCAGTCAGTCAGGGTTGATTTTGGAAAGCAGATACTTCTCTCTTCCCCATTCACTCGGTCCACTGTCCCTACCGACAAACACACCATGTCAATCTGATGAGCTTTGTTTGGAAGTTGCATATTTCTGACTTGTGCTCTCCTCAAAAATCTTTGCCCCCTCTCTAACACTGAGTACCAGAATGGGAAAGCAGAGCTTTGTGGGATGGAAATGCAAAGTTGTTATATACCAGTCACAGAAATAATCTACACCAGTCTAATGGAAGGACAGCATAAAAGATGGTGAGTGAGCACAGCACATGAGTAATAAGTGGTGCATTACCGCAGTCTTTCTTGGGAGAAGATATAAATACCAGCTCCATTTTCATTTGGATGTTTTCTCTGTAATTTTATCTGCAGGTATAGATATATAGCAGAGCCTGAGAGTACCAAGTAAACACAAGAAGATGTTAACCACGTGAATAAATAACAAAATATCCATGAAATAACAAAAGTGTGAGAAAAAAAAATGTTAAAGTTCATTCCCATTGAACATGCAGAACTGTAGAAGCTTTTTCTTTTTTAGATGTAGTGAAGCATGAATTTCTGCTGCTGCTAAGGCACCTTCCTTTAAAACTACCATAAGATGAATATTTCAGTTCTGAATTGATGATCTTTTAACAATTTTACATGATTATAGGCCTTTTATTGACTTCAAATAACCTCAGTCCCTCACTGAGCATCACTGATAATCACAGTGCCTACCAGAAAGCCAAATAATGGCTCTGTATAATCATACAACTTGAGGTATTTTGCTTTTTCCTTTAAATGTATTTATCAAAAGTGCCTGTACAAAAAGAAAGAAGACATGCACACATGTATGCACACACACGTACACAAACACACACCTTAAGTTCCATAACACTCACATGTGATCACAACATGATCATACACACGACTGAACAGAGTTATTGACTGCCTGAATTAAACAAAACATCCATTTTAGGTGCCCCTCTCCCCTAGGAAAATGTAATCAACCTTTCAACAAAACATGATGAAATAAAAAAATGCCCCAAAATGACTCCAGAAGTGGATTAATTCTTAACTCACTAAGAAACACAGCAAAACTTGTATTTCACCTGCCAAATCCTAATACAAATCAAAGTCTGTAAGTTCCTAAAAGGGAGCATTAGATAGCAGAAGGAAAATGCACTCAAAAACCCCTATGTGGAACACATCACTTGCCTCCCATATATTTCTTTGGATTGTTTGACCTGGTCTCCATGCTGCTGTAAGTGTAGTCCTCTCCCAGCTAAGCACATTGCCCACCCTTCCATATTTGGACTGGACACACACTATTTTTGTCTCATAAGTCAAGCTGATCCTCCCAATTCAAAGCAAACTATACATCAAAGGTGCTCAACCCTCAGCCTAAAGGCCATATCCAGCCTGTGGAGCCAGGTCATCTGGCCCGTGGGGCTCCCCAAAGGGTCTGGAAATTTGGTAGTGGGGGAATGGTGGCAGCTTTGGTTGCCATTCCCCTGCTGCCAAACTTCTGGACCCACAGGGAGCTCCATGGGCCAGATAATGTGGCCCCATGCACCAGATCATGTCAGCACACAGCCAGATCCAGGTACATGGGGTCAGGCCAGCTTGTGGGGCCAGCCCAGTGTGTGGCTGGATCTAGGTATATGGGGCTGGCCCAGCACATAGCCAGATCCAGGTGCACAGGGTTGGGCCAGCATGCTGAATTATACCCACTGACTGAATCCACACAGTATCTGGCCCACAGATGGACCCCATGTCACTAGTCTGGATGGCACTGATTTTCATGCCTCTGCTTTCATTTCCGTCAGTCTCCATGCTTTCCTATCTACTCCTGTTATTCTAACTCAACCTACTCACCTTGCTACTCTCTCCTATTCCCTCCATCATGAGTTTCTTTCATGTTTCCCCAGCATGCAAGACAGCCTCCCAGTTCAACCTGATCCAAACCCACAGAGGCCAATGTAACATTTGCTATTGACTTCAACGAGAAGGGATCAGGGCATCAAACATCAACTCCCTTCTTCTTCCATTCAAAGTCTGTTCCACGATGCCTGCAAGTCAATATAATTCACTTACCATTCTGTTTGCTAAATGCAGTGTTTTCTTTCATGCTTTTACGGAAAAGGTTTGAGTTTTACTTGGCCAGATACAAGTACAGCACCACCAGCATAACAGCGTGAACTGCTTTGGCTTCCAATTTGATTCAAGGTGAGCGCATCTACATGTGAAAATGCTGTGGGGTAGGTTTACTCTAGAGTAAAATCACTTTAAAGTAAACCCACCCTGGGCAGGAATCTATACATGCGGGGATAAGGGAGAAGATTTGCTGCTCCTGGCAGCAGTCTGTTCCTGCTCCCTCCAAGTCTGCAGCAGCCAAAGGGAGCTGGAGGCACCAGTTGCAGATGCCAGCAGTCATCTTTAAAAGGCAACCCTGTACACTTATTGCTGGCCACCTGCCTTTGTGGCCCAGAGCAGTGTGCAGAGCACAGTGGCAGCACACTGTGACTGTGTTGCCCAAACCTCTGCCCACCACACCATGCCTGTTCCACCCTGAGCCCCTGGGAGCAACGTCCAGTGCCCAGGGCTCCTGCTCACCATGCAGTTCACTGTACTGACCCACCACAGTGACTGCTGCCTGACTCAGGTCAGTCTTGGCCCTGGTGGGCCCTTCCCCTCCCTCTCTGTTCAGCATGGCCACCTAGCCTGGTTCACCATGTCATCCCAGGCCTCCTGCCCTCAAGCTAGTGCTGCTCAGCACCCAGCAGGTCTATCAACGATCTGCTCCAGTACACCACCACCAGGGCCCATCAATGCACTTCTGGGCCTCCAGTTCTGCTACCTTTAGTAGTACCTTTTATGATATCTTTTAGTAGACCAACTGAACTGGAGAAATATATCTTAGCAAGCTTTCAGGTTGAAAAACCCTTTGTCAGGCTGAGGAAGCATCTGCAGTTGGTGTGTGTGCTCTTCCTGGATGGAAGGAATAAAAAAGCCAGAGGCTGGCATGCAATGCAGGCAGGAAAGCCAGCCAGTGAAAATGGAAAATGAGGTGTCAGAGGGTGAGGGACAGGCTGGGATGGGGGTAGTGGGGGATGTAGTGGAGAGGAGAGGTACCTGGGAAGGCAGATGTCTGTTAGGTCGTAGTATGTCATAATTCCAATGTCTATATCGAGTCCATGAGTTTCTGTATCCAGAAGGTTGATGAAGTGCAGTTCATAGGCTCATCTGTGAAAAGTGGTTTGTAAATTCCCT
Source organism: Alligator mississippiensis (assembly GCF_030867095.1). Lineage (NCBI taxonomy): Eukaryota > Metazoa > Chordata > Crocodylia > Alligatoridae > Alligator > Alligator mississippiensis. The sequence continues at coordinate 88,218,953 of NC_081829.1, read as the reverse complement.
TTGAGGATCAGGCCTGAGAGACTGGAGACAGGTAATTGGGTGTTCCTGTCTGATAGATTTCCAGTATGTGCTCATTCTGGTGCACAGTTGTTGCTTGGTGTCTCCTATGTATTTTCCATCAGGGCATTTAGTGCCCTGATGGAGATATGTATTGTGAAGACATCGCCATACTGGAGATATTGTTGGCAGGTTTTGCGTGTCTTGTCATGGCATGGTATGGATCCATTTGGTATGTTTAGAGTGTAGGAAGTTGGCTTCTAGTGATGAGGTTAGTGAGGTTCAAGTGCTTGTTTGAATTTACAAACCACTTGTCACAGACGAGCCTATGAACTGCACTTCATTAACCTCCTAGGTACAGAAACTCATGGACTCAATACAGATATTGGAATTCTGACACACTACAACCTGCCGGACATCTGACTCCCCAGGCACCTCTCCACTTTTACGTGCTACATCCCTCTTCCCTCCTACCCCAGCCTGTCTCTCACCTCCTGATGCCTCCATTTCCATTTTCACTGGCTGGCTTTTCTGCCAGCATTGCATGCCAGCCTATGGCTTCTTTACTATTCCTTCCATCCAAGAAAAGCGTGCACACCAACTGCAGGTGCTTGCTCAGCCTGATGAAGGTTTTCAACCCAAAAGCTTGCTAAGATATATTTCTCCAACTGTTCAGTTGGTCTACTAAAAGATATCAGATTGACCCAAAGAACCTTGCCTGCCATGTCCTTAGACCAAGACGGCTACAACCTACACCCCCAGCACCTGTCCCCAGACAGCTGACCAGAAGGAGGCAGGGCCCTGGGCACATCTAAGCCCAGGGCTGGCAGGGAGAAATCTCTGGCAGTTGCTGGAGAAGAAGCTCCTGCAGGAAAGGGAAAAAAGGCCCTGTTACAGTTTGGTTGCCTGAGATGCTAGTGCTACTGTGCTGCTTACCTGTTGTTAGTTAAAGTGGTGGACCAGGAGGAGGAGACCTCATTGGGGCACATTACCATGTTGTGCAGAGGCCCAAGCACCAGTGAGGGCACAGCAACCAAGGCATAGACAACCCAGCGACAATAGAAGGTAGAGTGACACAACAAAATGGAAGTTGAAATGAAATGGTGCTGTTTCACACAGCCCTATTACACATGGGTTACTGTGCAGTAATTAATTGGGAGTTAATTTGCTACTTGTATTTACAGGTAGCAAATTTACCCTCAATTAAACCAAATTACTGCGCAATAAGAATCCACATATGTAGACAGTGATGATTACTGCTCAGTAATTTGGTTTACTGCACAGTAAAGCATCTCGTGTAGATGTGCCCAGTTTAAGTCAAATGGTTGTTTTTCACCTCTACAGTCCTTTGCAATGTAGGTGCTGTGGATCCCACGATCACCCTTCTTTTCATATTCTGTCTTGAAGGTTGGGATCAGCTGAGCACTTGAGATCTATACTTTGCTTCGTGACATTCTCAGTGAAGGACCCTCAGCTCTAAGAATAATTTGACTCAATGGAGCTAGCAATTCTTGGCATTCCTGGGGCACTGCAGAGTCTCTAATTACCCAGGTAATTTAATTGCTGTGACTCACTTCTTTCCAACACAAAAAGAAAACCCTATTCAGTGCACAATTTGCCTTCCTATGATTTTCTTTAAATCAGCAGGAGGACATGATAATTTTCCTAGTATTTTCTTCTGTTTCACCCTTCCCACACTGTCAACTTTGAAGTCACTTTATTGCTATTATTTCTATAACTTTATACGGGCATTTTAGGAATAGTTTCCAGATGAAAACTTGTAATGCTGTTCTATAAATTTAAGAGCTCTACCTTTTGTCATTAGGCTCCATTATCTACATCTATACTGTAAGTGAATAGAGTGACTCATGTCAGCCACAGAGCACTAACTGCTGTCAGAAAAGTTAAGGCATTTATACTTTTGCATTTAGATTGGATAAAGATTAAGCACAGCTAATACTGGTGGCACACACTGGGAAAGCAGAAATCTCTAAACACCGGGCCAAGGAAGAACCTGGTTACTTGGAAAAGTGGCAAATAGGACTACCATCTAAATTATCACTCAGCCTATTTTTATATCTCTAGCAGTCATCACATTTCACTGAATTTGAATGGAACTTATCCTGGCAATAAGATTATAATGACATTTTAGGAAGCTGCACAATTAAAGCAAATTGTATTATGCCCATTAGAAATAAAACTCCAGGTTTGAATACAAGTTCCAATTCCCACAAGGATAGGATTAGGCAAGGAGTTGTACTATACCAGTGCAGGACTTTTATCCCAACTGCAGTCCTATTCTCCAGGAGAGGAGAGACTAGAAGTTGCCTTCTTTGTTGTACTTTAGCTGAGCTGGCATTTTGCTCAAGACCGTCCATTCTAGAAAGCAGGATTTGTGCATGTCCAATACCTGCAAACCACCTTGAAAAAAGAGATTTTTTCCCTTAGATGAGCTGAGCATGTACTTGCTGCCTTGCCCACATAGACTTTTAGTAGAATCATTTGGCTTGACTTGAGTTTTCCTAGCGACATGAAAAAAAGATACTAACTGATAGAGGGGCTGTGCTAATACGAGTCAGTGGGAGGTGTCTCAGGTCCTAATTTTGCTATTATAACATTGCTAGTTATTTAAATTGCATACAGATCCCAGCAGCACTGCCTCTGGGTAAAAATCACAGTTAGGCTAACTCTGCACAACCAGAGGGCAACTTCAAAAGATCCTCAGTGGTTATGGCTAAGTCCAGGCGTTCAAGAAGCCCACGGTGGAAGCGCTCTAACTTTTGAGCTTCAAGCAACCCTGTTTAGGTTGGGTTGCCCTTTGGAAGGGTGGGGCAGGGTGTGGAGCTTCAAGCCCACCTGCATGGCCCAAATGCAGCAGGTAGCAGGGGCTTTTGCGCTCCTCTCAGCATGCCCCACAGGCTCCCCAGGCTGCAGAAGACTCCCAAGCAGAGTGAAACAGCTGAGGCCTCCTGATTGGTTGGTGGGGACATCATGACTGCCCACCTAGACTTGATGCAGCAGTGGCTCATCATGGCCACAAGCCATCAGCCAACCATCCCACGCATACCCACCCAAAGCACCCTGCACCTGCCCAGTGGGTGTGCATGTGTTGGATGCATGGGTCCTGTATGTGTGCATGTCCTAGACGCCTCAGTTATGCGTGCATGTTTGTGTGCAGGTCCCACGTGTGCATGTACATGTGCAGTGCACACACACACAGAGCCCAGGTATCCTGGACATACACACGCACACACACACGCACGCACAGAACTTGGGTAATCTGGAGCACAACTGGGCCACCAAATTTCACATGAAACAATGCCTGCATCTTGCCAATTTCCTGTTCCCCAGGGTGATGGAGACTAGGTACTACACTCCCAGGGTCCCCAGTTTTGTCATCAGTGACATCATCACCCCCCCAGTCCTTATTAGGGGCCCAGCCTACCCTCTCCTGCTCTGGTTCATGAGGCCCTAGGGGGGACAGCTAGACCACCAGAAGGAGCACTTCAACTACAGATCAGACCTGACACTGCGAGCACATGTGGTGTGGGCATGGGGGAGGTCCGCTCCCTGTTCTCTTTGGGGCCCTACAGCTATGCTGGTGACCACCAGCAGACACAGGTAGTAAGCTGGCCTTGGAAGGTGGGCTGAGTCAATGCCAGCCCTGGCAATGGGCCCCAGGCATCTGGTTCTCCTCCCCAACTGCACTGCTGCTCCCCAGAGCGGGCCCTGCCAGACACCTTCCTGGTTCCTCGGACCATGGGTCGGTGGCTCCCACACACTAAATCTCCTGCTCAGTACCTCCCAATTAATGCATGGTATGGAGCCTTCCCCCATGGCCACCATGCAGGGCTTCCTCCCACCCACCACTTCTCCCATGGGACTCTCAGGCATGTCACCCAAAGGAAGAGTCCCTGGAGTGGGGGTCTCTGGGGGCAGGGGTGGGAAGGGAAGGGAAGGGAGGGGAGGGGAGGGTTGGACAGCATCCTGCCCCACCACTCTGGCCCAGGAAAACAAGTTTCCTGACAGGAGGCAGAGCTGATGACACTCAGGTGCATCGTAGCTGGATCCCAAGTGGTCTTTGACCCTGTGCATAAACTCCTTGTCCTGGCACCGTGACTTTCAGCTCCATGGTGGCATATGTGACCACCCTCAGAGAGCAGCTGGCCATCTGTAGATCTTGTTCTTGGACCTTTGCAACACATTCCTGGTCCTGGACAGCTAGTTCAAGTGTTGCAACACCGCAGATGCATGCAGTCGCCAACCTGTCCATTCCAACCCCCCACATCGGGGGTCCCTTTTTGTTCCTCATGTTACCTGTGCTGTCTATGCACATGTCTCTGGAACTCTGCATGAGTCTGGCTGACCAGTCTGGATCCAGCATCCTGGGTTTTATGACTGGGCCGCCTGTGTACAAATGCAGAGACTGCAGACAATGGAGACACCAAAGGACCTCTGGTGAGTCCCTCGTCTGGACCCATTCCCCTACCTGGGGATGGAAAGCATGCAGCTCCTCATGATCTGGTGCTAACTGTGGCACAGAATGCCTGCATTCTACCTCCCAGCTGGGAATACCTGGACACCTGGTTTCTACCTCCCTGCTGTCGAAGCTGGGAGGCCTGGGAAACCCAAGTACCAGGACCCAGAGACATGACCCTTCTCAGGTTTCCTGGGAGGAGAGAGAGGGAGGGATTGGATGGGCATTTTGCTTGGGAGAATTCCCATTTTCCACTGTACCTTACATGTAGCGATGCTCATTCATAGCTGCTCCGCCAAATGGTACCTGGAGAATTGCCAGTGAAACCGCACAGATTTGCCTGTTGGTCTCACCTCAACTGTAGGGCTCAAAAAAAGCTTTCAGTGTCTGTTTGGGTTAGGATTTGTATAAGGTGGATCAGCGTAAACACATTGTGCCCTGACCATCTGTTTGGTTACGGCTGTAAAGTGCTGTCTGCATGCCTACTGCACAATAAGTGCAACTTCTGTACCTGGCTTATGAGCACAAGTCCAATGGACAGAAAGCACCTGTGCCCTGAAATCATTTAGGTATATGCCTACACCACATCCTAGTTCTTGGACTTCTCACAAGTGCATCTCCTAACCTGCTTCCGTTTGCTTGTGCCAAAGCCAGAGAGGAGGCGGAAAAGCCACTCCTGAGATTCCACCCACCGCTGCTCTGGAGCTCTGCGTCTTCAGCTGCTTGAGAGCAGCCCTCCCTGGAAGTGCTAGAGACCAGATATAGTCATAGCCTAGACACTTAACACATCTTACCCAAGAGATGCTTTGTTTTAATGAAATGTCATTGACTGAATCATCTCAGGGAAAAAACCACAGAAACTGTTTACTCTAAAAGGCTACAGGGACATCTTTTAGTTTAAGTCTGTATTGGCTGTTATGTGCTGATGGTACACAAAGCTTTATAAAATGTCTCAATAAAATAAGTTATTTGGTTCTGCAGTGGATGGGGGATACCCAAGTTATTGCCGGTTGGTTACTCCAATAAAGTAAATTGGAGCACTGCATGGGGAGCCAATTAAGGATGTTACATGCTTTAGAGTTAAATCAAGTCTGCACATTTATAGTCCATATAAAAGTAATAGAATTGTGACTAGTCTAGCATAGGATGTGACTGTAGTTTTAATTAACATTTCTCATTCTTTTCTGACAGAAAAGAAAGAAACATTGAGTTTTCTTTATAAAAAAAAAAAAAACACCAAAAATCTAAGAGCCTCAACGAAACCAAAACGCTTAACTCAGCAGCCCAGTCGACAGGAAACTTGGAAATTTGATTATATATTGGACTGGGGAAAGATGCGGAGTTCATTAATTTCCCACAAAACAGAAAATCTAGTTTCTGCCCACCTCTATTTAGCAGTCTTCATTGCACAGAGGATAACATTTTGAATCCAAGCTTTCAATTTTCCACACATAGCCCAAAGCCAAATCAACAGCTGTTATAAATCAGCATAGAAGCCAAGTCCATTTAAATTAGCTGAAGACTCAGTCCATAATCTTTCTCTTGCTGCTGTACCCTTCGCTGCTTCTAAGACCATTAGCACTACTATCTTTCTGCTGAGCAGAGGTGGTTAGCCATGCTGGTGTGAAGTCAGGCAGAAGAGGCAGGGCAGGATGTTTCCTTTACTCTGGGGCATGAACTTTCATAGGCAACATCTTACTTCAGATTACAGCATTGAAGTAGGACATTGCCTATGAAAGAGCTAGTTTCTAATTGCCACCCTGCCTGTCTTCTGCCTCTCTTCCTGCTAAATCTATTATATTGCAATAAAAATTATACTTGCATGTGCACAAGAGAGGAAACAAAATCAAGTCAGGGACAATGCAACTTTCATCCCATTAAGCTTAATATAGCAGATCCAATTTTCTGTCCTGTGACTTATATTTAATCCAGCATAAAGCCTTGAAAATCTAACTTGTCTGCACACGCTCACTAATGAGAATAAAACTTAAGTATATATGACCGATCTACAGGTTCTCACTCAGCCTTCATTCTAGGAAAAAATTAACTGTCATGAATAAGCAAAACTCCACAAGTAATAAATGATCAAAATTCAGAAAGCGCCACAGTGTCTTCATAGACTAATATCTCTTAAATTAAAAGCGTTGGCTGCCCAGAAAACATTTTTGTTCCATGAAAAGTTACATAGCCTTCAAAATCTGATGTTTGCTCCTCATTTACATGAAAAGGAGACCGCCCTATACTTTTTTTTTTTTAGAAAGAACATGAAAGAGGCGCCCAAGGCCAGCATAACCAAAAAGCTTAGTGGACAGAAGAAGGCTCACCTAAAAGACCTAGGTCAAGTCACTTCTCTGCCTGATTCAAAGCATGGACTTGAACCTGGATTTCCCATGTTCCATGCAAGTGCCCTAATTGCCAGAATATTAGGGTCTTTCTCTTCCAAGATAAAAGAAGTCCATCCTAGGCTCAAGGGGCATCTTTACACATGGTCTGGGGATGGCGGGGGGTGCTTTACTTAAAGCAGCTGAGAGCCGTTTTAATTAAAGCACCCGCACTCTCTCATGTATTCGGTATCCTGCACTTCAAAATGGTGGCAGGGGCACTTTAACTAAAGCTCATCCAACAAGTTTTAGTTAAACCACCCCGCCGCCATTTTGAAATGTGGGGACACTGAATACAAGAGGATCCTGGAGCATGTTAATTAGCATGGAACACATTAATTACACGTAAATGCTCCAGCAGACTTGATCGAGTTTGCTTTGACGCACTGTAATTACAGCGCAGAGCAGCGCCCCATACGTCTACAGGCACCCAAGAAAACTTCCTGACAGAACTGTTATTGGAATCAATGTTTTTCCACAAAGTTTCTCTAACAAAAAAAACCAAAACATTTTCTTATAGAAAAAATAAATAAATTTAATTGAAGTATTTCGGGCCAGCTCTCTTATTGCTTAGCTTCCAACAATTTCAGAACTCAAGGCCTCTTGCATAATGAAGAGCAAAAGGAGTCATTTCAGATAGTGGTACTTGGGAAATTCTCATTAGCTTTCAATAAAAGCCAAAGTTCATGGAAATCCAGATCTGAATTCTGCAGCATAGGTTCATGTTTAAACTATGACCCTGATCGGAGATTAAGCACCAAATGCTAGTATAATACTTCTTAGATGAAGATAAAGAATACTCATTCATCTGTGATAGCATACATGACTTCTGTACAGCATTAGCAAAGCACTTGGGATATTTATTTGCACAAATAAAGATTTGCATCTGGGCACCATCATCTATACTTCCATAACCTTGGGACCAGACTACTTCAATATACTCTATGTGAGGCTGCTCTTAATGACTCTCCAGAAGCATCAACTGGTGCAGAACAGGGTGGCCCAGCCTTCTGACAGGGATGGGTCACCAGGAGTTTATTACTCTAGTGTTCCAGAGCCTTCACAGTCCTCCAATAGCTTTGAATGCACATTGAGGCATTGGTTTTGATTAATAAAAGGCCCTTAACAGTCTGAACTTGACATACCTAAGGGACAGCCTTCTCTTTCATCTTCTATCATGATTCCTTAGGACAGCCCAAAACAACTTCCTACAAGAACCATCCGTTGGGCAGGTTGATTTGATAAAAATACATGGGAAGTCAGTCTCAGAAGTCACTCTCAGCTCTGGTACTCCCTCCTACTTGTAGTCCACAAGAGCACCATTGTGGTTGTCCGGTAGCATTGTAAGACCTTTTTATCTGGGCAAGCCTTAAGCAGGCAAGGTTAAAGTTTTGGGGGCCTTGTCTGGGAAGCTTGTTCTATTGCCTCTTATTTTAATAGTTTTACCCGTCTTTATAATTTATCCCCACTTTTGGGAAAGTGGCATATAAATCTAATATACATAAATAAATACAGATAGCCAAATCCCCCTCTTGCTATGCTGAGAGGTCCCACAAAAGAAGCTCATGTTAAATAAACATAGCAAGTCAAGCATTGCTAAAAGGAAACCTGTAATTTTTTTAAAATGCTCTGATGTCAAACTGGATGGTTTAATTATTACTGAAGTTGATTCAGCCCACCCATAGAGAAGTATAATAAGTCAAGTGCACAATTTATCAATACGCTAAGAATCCTCTTGCAACACCTAATCAATGTTCCCAGAGAAAGTTTCACAGGACAATGGCAAGGGCCATCGACCAATATTGCTGAGAAGTGTTAATTATAACAGATTGCAACAAATATCTGTGTCTGCACAGAGAATGAAGGATGGCAGTGAGACCAGCACCACTCCCTCCTATTCTTCACATGTCAGGATTGATTCCTGGGGGGCTGGTGCACCTCCCGCCACCCTCTGTGCACTGGGATTGGGTCCTGGGGCCTGGCACTACCCCTACCCAGCCCTGCACACTGGGTTCAGCACACAGAGGCTGGGGCTGCCTATGAGAGTCCAGAGATTTGGCAGCAGGGGAGCAGTGACACCACTCCCCCACTGCCAAACTTCCAGACAAGTGGGGATCTGCGGTAGATGACAGAGGTTGAGCACCCCTGCCCTAAATGATTTGTGTCCCACATAGGTCAAGGCCAGCACCTTGAATTGCATTCAGAGTTATACTGAAGGTCAGTGCACTCTGCATCACTAGAGTAATGTACTCCTGATGACCCATCCCTGCCAGAAGCTGGACCACTGTGTTTAATCCCAGCTGCAGCTCCTAGAGCTGCTCCTCAAGGAAAGCCTCACCTGGAGTGCATTGCTGTAGTAGTCTTGCCTTGAAGTTACAAAAGCGTGGGCCACAGTGGCCAGATCTGAATCTGAAAGAAAGGGGCTCAGTATTCTCACCAGCTGGAGGCACCACCAAAAGATGAAAATCCAGGAGCAGCAAAGGATCCAGGAGCATCCCAAGGCTCCCGAGTGATAAAAGGAGGCTGAACTCCATCAGCCTCCATATCCCTCCAACAAGTCATTGGGTCTGGCAGCACCATCACCTCTGTTTTGTCTGGATTCAACTCCAATTTGTTCACCTACATCCAATCCCCAACTTTAGGCAGGCACTGGGCATGCCTGGTCCCCCTGAAAAAAAATTTAGTTGGTAATCACTTTCAAATAAGTGTGCACATATATCTCTGCCGTAAAGGCTGGGTACAAAGGAGTGCAAGGAAATTAAGAACCTAGCTCCCATTTATACTTTTGAAGATCTCTCCAAGATTATTTAAAGCTCATATGACCTCCTCTCTCATTCAAGCTGTTTTTAGTAAGTATATAATCATTTTATTCATCCTACATTACATGCGTGAGTAAGCATATTGATGATATGGTAACAAATGAAACTCTCTAGCTGTCAGCATTTGCTACCAAGGATACAAACCCACTTTCCTTCATTAGATAGTTTCACAGATGACCTCTAGTGAATGTTTAAGACAATGTGTTGGTTACCATGACAGAAAGCAAACAAGGTACTTATATGGCTTATCTCAATTATTTGCAGTGGATGGAAGGGTACAGATAAAATGACTTTATTTCACCCTCAGCGCCTTTTGCTAATCAAATACCTTCAGGAAGAATACGATGCAGTATTGGTTGGGAATATATACGTCATTGTATACATTTATTCAAAATAGTATCTTGCCTGTGAGATTTTATATGCAAGTGGTAGAGCAGGAGAAAAATCACATAGATCAGAAGGGGAGGGAATGGCAGGAAAGACTGCTGAACTAGAAGTATGGCAGAGAAGTGTCTGGGAAGAGAGGGTTAAGAACAAGGTAGGATGTAGTTTGTATCATAAGAACTTAAAAGATGTGACACGAGATCAGACTATGGGTCCATGTAAGCCAGAGCAGATGCTAAGAGGGACTCATCCAGACTGATCTGGCCCCTTCCCCTCTTCCTTCACAGGTTCCAGTATTTAGAAGCCTAGGAAGTTCTAATTTGGAGGTTGCAGGCCTACTCCTATCATGTTTAACACCCTCTACCAAGCCTGTCTTGCATTAATTTGTTTAATCCTCATTTGAGCCTGGTTACACAGTCAACTTCTTCAATATCCTGCGGCAATGAGTACCACGAATTATTTACAAGCAGTGTGGAAAAGGACGGCCTTTATTTTAAACCTGCTCTCTACTAATTTCACTGTGCGTCTCCTAATTGTGGTCTTGTGCTAGACAGTAAATTAGTAAATCTGGATTTACTTTCTCCATGACATTCATTATTCCATAGGCTTCTATCACATTACCTCCTCTGTCTTTCCTTTAAGCTGAGAAGTCCTAACCTATTTATTCTCTCCTTGTATGGAAACTTTTCCGTTATCCTGTTCACCCTTGTTGCCATTCTCAATATTTAGTCAGGGATGATCCTTCCTTGAGCAGGAGGCTGTACTAGATGACCTCATGGAGAGCATCCACACATGCAAGCACATGCTCTTGCAGCAGCTCAAATAGAAGAGGTGCAAATTTGAGCCGGGGCTTTTTGCCTCAGTGCATGTGCTTGGGCATGCAAAATAATCCTGCCTGGCTCCTCCTGGACCTGCAGCCAGGGGGAGCTAAAGCCCAGAGCCACCTCTTGTGTTGTCCCCAGCAGTACAAAAAGCTGCCCTGGCAAGTAGCAAAGGGCTGCTAGCTCTCAGGAGCTTCTGGGGCCCAGCCAATTGGTACCTGGGGACACTACCCCTTGTGCCAGCTGGACAGCTGCAGCAGCCCTGAGAGTTCCCTGCATCCTCTACCCACTGCAGCAGTCTGGCAGTGGGGGCTGCTGCCTGGCTGTGACCTGCTGTGCACCTGTCAGACCTGGATGGGGACTGCACAGCCAGTAGAGGCATGTGCCTCTCTGGGCCAGCTGCCAGTGGGCTGTGGCTGAAGAGTTGGCCTCCGTGCGGCACTACTGCTATGTGTGCCCCCTGCCCGGCCATCTGGGCAGCTATTGCCCTGAAGATGTTCTAGGTGTGGTGGTTTGCTTTGAACTGTCAAAGCATGTCCTCCTGGCCCCATTTGGCCAGGAGGTCAGCCACAGCCACCTGGGTCCAAGGTGCCAGTTCTGAACAGGCAGGGTCTGCCACTGGTCTCCCTAGCAGAAATTCTGGTGTTCCCTATTGGAAAACTGAAGATCCCTGATAAAAAAGAAAATCCCAAAGTCACTCTGTAAAACACCCCAAAATTCATGCTCCTCCACAAGTAAAACAAAAGATCACTATAAAGAGAGAGCGATCAGTTAAGCAATGTTTTATTGATATATCTACGGTGTTAAAGCAATGTGGAAGCTACCAGTGTCTCTATCATAATAATAAAGTGAACTCTAAATATATGTTTCAAGAATTCATGAAACATGAATACATATTTGCTGCAAGGGCTACAGCCCCCCAAGAGGGGCAAAATGGCCCTGAAAGGGGCTACCACCCCCTCTGCAAGGCCCACATGCCCCCCCCCGATTGCTTCCCTACCTGACCCCATCCCCTGCCAGCTGCTGCAACCCCCACAATGGCTGCCCCAGCCAGCCCCACACCCCGCTCCCTCAGACCCCCCCCAATGGCTGCCCTGCCAGGCCCCATCCCCCACTTGCACCCCCACCCCCAACCCCAGGCACCATCACTTTAAGGGGAAAAAAAAAGAAAAAAAAAACTGAGAAAAAAAAGCCTCTACTTACCCTAGAAGCAGGGGTGGGGGGGCTCTGGGGCCTCCTGGCAGAGCCCCCCTGAGCAGCACAGGGCAGCAGGGGGCAGAAAGGCCCAGGCTGGGGCCACTGGGGCCATTCCTCTGCCCCATGCTGTGTGGGCAGGGCCCCAGAGACCCTGACAGCAGCTCAAACTGCTGGTAAATGCCAGGGCAGGGGTTGGTATGGAGATGCTGGGGTTGGGGGGAAGGGATCGGGGGGCTTGGAGGGCTGGGGTGGTGGGGCTGGGCACAGCAGGGATCAGGGGGTTGGGAGGGACCAGTTTCCCCCCATAGTCCCCTCCCCCCTGCTCTAGCCCCTCCCCGACTCCTTACTTATGGCACTGGAGCCCTGGTGCTGAACACGTGGCCTGCCAGGCCATGTGTTCACCACCAGGGTGAGGGGCCAACCATAGAGATGCTCAGGCAGCCAGAGCATCTCTATGGACGACCCAGCCTCCAGTTGCCTCCGGACACAGTCTGGGACTGGGACCAGGACCGTGCCCTGCACCGCTTTTTTAAACTTCAGTTTTTTTAGACTTCTGGATATCCAGGGGTCTAATTTTCTCCCTGCGCTGCAAGTTTGCAGTGTGGGGAACATTTTTCATTCCCGCACGTGCCTCTTACCCCATCTCAAAGAGGTTTGAGACAGGGCAAGAAGCACGTGTGCGCTCATCTGGATGTGCCCATGCAGGTCATCCAGCCCTACTTTCTTATGACCCCATGTCATTTCTATAGTTATAGTACATAATTTTGGAGGTGGAAGAACCAGAACTGCATAGAGTATTCAAGCTGAGGGCATCCCATTGACATGCATGACATTTTCTGTTTTGATTTCACCTCTTTTCTTAATAATTCCTAACATCCTGGTTGCCTTTTTGACTGCTTCTGAATGTTGGACTCATATTTTCAGAGAACTAGCCACTGTTTCACCAAGGTCTGAAGAAGCAACAAGTAGAAGGCAGGGGACATTTCTGGAGAGCATCAGGCAAGGTGGAGCAAGAGGCTAGTTGAGCAAGTGGAGCAGGAACTTGGAAGGAAAGCAGAGGATGGAAGGTGTTGAATGTATGGCACCAGGTCCAGGAAGAATTCAACGATTTGCTATGGGTCCTAGAAGACTGGATTTGGAAGGTGCCAAACCCCACACAACCTTTGGTCAGAAAGCACATCAAAAATTATCTATTGGATCAAAAGTTTCAAGCAAATAATCTGCATCAGATTTGTACATTGCAATGTGTATCAACAGGCACGACTGAGTCTCTTTGTGCTTATAGACTCCTGCTGTATCAGACAGAAGATTACAGTCAGCCAGAAAATGATGCTTGGTGTGAACCTGGAAGTGGACCAGGAATACTTCTGGTCTACTTCTAAGTCCACCACCGAGCACGTTGGGGGCGGGGGGGCCTGGCTCAGCGATCAGCCATGGGGGGACCCAGACCCAGACCCAGGCCCAGGCCCAGGCCCAGGCCCAGGCCCAGGCCCAGGCCCAGAAGGCACCAGTCACCAAGCGTGGGGGGGGGGGGGACAGTGTGCTCCTCAGCAGACCCAGAAGTGGACCAGAAGTGCTTCTGGTCCACGTCCTGGCCTGCTGGGGAGCCCCCTGCGCTCCTGTGGGATGCTCCATCCTTTCCACCATAGCAGCATTTATGAACTGCCTGCTACCTTGAGGTATGTAGAAAAAGCATTTAAAGCTGTGTCCGTATCACCGAATCTGTCCGAATCAATTAGAAGGGTTCCCATTTGATTCCGAGAAATTAAAGGGTCTCCTGATTCAATTTGAATTGGGAGATTCAGCCACCAAATTGGGCCAAATCTCCGTCGAATCGAATCAGGGACCAAAGCTTTGCACAGCTCTAGTGGCCACCTCAACAGAGCTGCAGAAAACTTCAAGTGAAGGATGTAATCTGCTTCTCAGAAAAATAAAGGTATTCTATTTCCTCCTCTGGGTATCTTTATGACAGCCTGGCTATGTCTCTCTCTGATGCCTGGATCATGAAGACATCTATACTGACATTAAACAAATAAATCAAGTCTTTACATTCTAGAGGGTGACTTTTTTAAATCCCACAGTCCAGGGTTCTACCCTCGCTACTGATGAGCTCGCAGTTAGAAGCAGTCCCCTTTGTTACGTGCAGTCAGTATTGCCAACTTCATGATTTTTGGTGTTGTTCTTAAAGTCTTCGCTTTGGGAATATGAAAAACTTAGTTTTTTCTTTTATATTTCTATACATATATATAGAAGAACGTCATAAGTTTTTCACATTCCCAAAGTGCAGACTTTAAGGACAATGCCAAAAATCGTAAGAGTTGGCAATACCGCATTCTCTCTAACACAGATGGGTAAGGGCAGGGAATGGGTAAATCTCTTCACTTCTAGCTCACCAGCCAGCTGAGCTGAAGTGATGCAGATGCAAAAAGCAGTCTAATCCTTTGACAAACCAGTAGCAAGTCCCTTGCTAGAGCAAAGGAGAAACCAGAAAACAAACGGGGAGTGTGTGAACACAACACATTTATGCTGGTGTGACTCGCATTAACTAGTATGCCACGGTCAGCTATGCTGGCATCTGGAGCACACAGACAAGACAGTTTTCCCACAGTAGGCAGGATAACAGTCCTTTGCCATTATGTGATAGGAGACTTGGTAATTACCTGTTTTCATGAAGCAAACATTTATCCCATAATGTAATCAACTACTGCCATGGACACTGACCAGCATATATGCGACACCGACCTTCCAAGGGGTAATTTTATACTGTAACGGAGTGATCTAAACCAGCATTAAGTTGTATTATAGGCTTCTGCTCTACATTTAAAGGCAAATGACATAAGTATTTGTCACATGTCTGCAAACTTGGTCACAATTCACTCCCTGCTCTGCTGCATGTTCCATCTTCTGCATGTTCCAACTTACTCCTGGCAGATAGTTAAGTTAGGCTCAAAACAAGGGAGTGAATTAATCCATCAGGACCTACACAGAATTATCTTTAGGCTGTCTCTAGGCTGTTTCAGACCCTTTACCAGAAGGGTTCCCTTCCCCTATGCTCCTTCAGTCCATCCTGTTTCTCAGTAAATAATAAAGATTTGCCGTGTCACTTGGCCAAAATATATATATACCCTGGAACCCAGACTGAGCATTACAGAAGCACATTTCCCCTATTACAACCAGCACACTAACTAAGCTCTGATCAAATTTCAGTCTATTAATTTTAACAACAGGCTGGCAAAGGTTGCAAAAATAAATGAGAACATTTCAGCGTGGGCCCTCATCCAACTGCACATCCTGAAAGAAGAGACACAAATGTTGATATTATCAGCTTGATGAGAAAGCTCTCTCCTATAGAGCAATTTACAAACACAGACTAGTTGAAAACGTGCTTGGCAAATAGCAAAATGGGCATCCAGAGGTAGGTCCGAGTTATGTAACAGGATGCTGAGATGTATTATGTAGAGGGGAAAACTAGGAGTAATGGCCACAAACTCCTGAAAGACGAATTCAGGCTCAATATTAGGAAAAAAATCCTCATGGTCAGGGCAACATGCTATGAACAGGGAGATCAGAAGCAATGTTGTCCTTCTCTTTAGGAGAGATCATAAGCAATATTTTTCCAAAAACACCCTGCTTTCACCTAACTCTGCTCCCACTAAAGTCAAAAAAGAACTTTACCATCAGCTTCAGTGGATGCAGGATTAAATAAATGCTGGCCCTTTTCTGAATACTATTCCTGATGTCCCGATACTAGTGTAATCTCCCTCCTTGGAAACTTTCAAAAGCAAGTAAGACAGACACTTGGCTAGGCTCATTTACTCAGGGGTGATCCTGCCTGAAACAGGGAGCTGGACTAGATGACCTTTTGATGTCCCCTCCAGCCTTACTTTCCTATGATCCTAGTAGTGTCACACAACCACAGATTGAACTCTCTGGACTCAGGTGAATATGGATAGGACTCTGCATGACAGAGTTAAAACATTAATAGTACAAACTCAACAGACCCATCTCAGACAAACCACAGGACAAATAATCATCCTCATAAGTCTCCTGAGACAGTGGCACATCAGTGTAATATCAATCTGCTTTCTCCCTTCATTTGAAGGGAAGTAGCAGCTTCATATAATTATCTTGTGTAACTAAATGAATAACTTAATGATAAATTCAACTCTTTCTCTGACAGTTGAGAAACTCAGGAGAATTTAAATAGAATTCATAAAGCAAGGACCATTTCTTTTTAAAATTCACTTTCATTCAAGCTCATCTTTAATTAGTCAGTTCCAGGAAGACTTCAAGACACAGAGGTCACTGAAAGAGATTGGCAAATTCATCAATTATCATGACAGTCTAAAATATAGGCTATTTTTTGTCTCTCCATATTGGTAATGATACGTAGCTGTGTCAAGAGGTCTGCAATGATTACATACTGGCAAAAAAATTTAGCTTTCCAATTAAGGCCTAATTGTCTAATACCTTCCACAAATTGAATTAGAAGGTTCTTTTCTTTTTTTTCTTTTTTTTAAGAGAAGCCACATTCACAGTGATGTTATTGTCCAGAATTAAGAATAGAGATGTACAAATAATGGGTCTTTGTTTGATATCTGAACCAAAAATTCAGAAAACACATAAGTTTGGGTCAAATTGAAACAGAAATCCTGCAAGCTTTCAGTGAAACAAATGCAATTGAAAAAAACCCCAAGAACTCCAAACTGTTTTAGATCAAATAAAGGCTGTGTAACCATATTCAAATAATCTCCCAGGTTTGGTATCTTGATAAACTTACCCAGAGTCATGTGTATAGATATTGGACTGCTGAGGCCCTGAAGACAGAGAACTTGCAGTGCTGATACTGTGCAGCCAAAGCAGGGGTGGGAAGAGCTCTGCGCACACATCTCACCATGCTCTACAGTCTCCCTTAGTCTTCCTGGTGACAGATGACAGTAGTGCATAGGGCAGCCCTAACTGGCAGACCCAGAGTGCTGATGGTCAGCCTGTATTTCCCTGCAGCATGATGTGGGGATCGTGAAGGGACATGTTCTGAGGCATGTACAGGCAGTTGCTCTCCCAGGAGCAGCTCTGCTAGGAGTGATCTAACCCTGGTTGTTCCCAGGTTATTTTGCCCCTGGAGAGACCATTTTTACTCTGGGAGAAAAAGCCTGAACATATGTATACTTGCTGTTTCTATTAGCAGACCAGAGACTCAATCAGTAAAACGTCAGTATGAAGCCAAAGCTTTACCTTCTGTTTATTTTTAACCCTTTAATGAAACTTTTTTTTCTTAGATCTATTTTTATAATGAAAATACCATTAAAGGGGGGAGGGGGGAGAAGTTGCAGTTCCTAGGACACTAGGAACAAACAGGTATGACTCAGGGAATGGGAAGCTAGGAATTTAAAGCCAGGAACCAGGAAACTAAAAACAAGGAGAAAAAAGCCCAAGTCTAGTCATAGGGGCATCAGACCTGTTGAATAGCCAGCAGGCCTCTTGAAATGGCTGCTGCCAGGCACTTATGCCCATAAAAGGTGACTGGGGTAGCTGGGGGTCATTGAGTAGTCAGACCCATGTGTAATCAAGGCCAGCAAGGGACAATTTAGCCTGCTTGCTGCCCTGACTCCTGACACTGCATTGAGATGTCTGTCCATCCTTTTTCTCAGACTACAGTGGAGTCTTCTGTAGCCATGGAGAACTAGGTAGTTTTCCCTTTTGCTGGTTTGTTCAGAGGTAACATGGCAATAGGAGTGTTTTTGTGTGCAATTACTTTGTAAAGTACTGATACTATTGTGATGTGTTCTTAATAAAAATAAATACTTATGCTTGGACGGTGCTGAAGCCCCAGGTCTGAATGTGAAAGGGAACATATATTCCAAATCCTATCTAGACTGTTATACAGAACCCTTTGTTATGGGACCAGAATGACAGTTAGGTATTCCTAGCCTAGATGGGATTTAGGAATGGATTCATGTAGCTCAGTGAATGGATATGTAGTGTTAGAGTTTACTATCTTGTTGCCTGAAATAGGAGCTAGTTTGGATCAGAGCTGATCATCTTCCCCCACATCACCTTTGCTACCTTTGGGTGCATACACATGTACTAAAGTCAACTTAAAATAAGGTGACATAACAAGGTTGATTTAAACCATGGCAGAGCATACACATATACAGCTCCTTGACATGGTGGTGAATGTCTTGTGAACTTAGTCAACTTAACTAATGTGACTCAAGATAATACACTTTGGAAGCATATTATCTTGTGCTGCATTTAAGTTGACTCTACTCCACATACATTTGCATAATTTGATAATTAAATCATCTTTAAAAAGCTAAATTGGCTTAACTGTCAGAAAGTTAATGTGTGTGTATGCACCCTTTAAGAACAGCAGACAGCAAGCCCTATAGTTTCAACCTCAGTGCGACTGTCTATCCCCCTGAGAATGTGTGTCCAATTGTAGGTTTTACTACGAAAGGTTTCCACCATTCTGTTTCAGAATAAAAAGAGGTAGGTTTCAATGGCCAAACAAGTCCCAACAAGATTCCTGCTGCTGTGAAAATTGAGTCTCTCTCTCCCTCTCTCTCTCTCTGTCTGGTGAAAATGTATTTCACCCTTATGAGAACTCATGGAGACAGAAACCAACTTGCAAATGGTAACAACTTAGTGTGAACATGAAGGCAAACCTTGTACTGAGGTTTAAAACTTTTAATATTTACAATTGTATGTAGAAATCAAGTTTTGCTTCAAGCTACTTTATATTGGTTCCCTGCCCCTCTTCACA
Organism: Alligator mississippiensis; assembly: GCF_030867095.1. Lineage (NCBI taxonomy): Eukaryota > Metazoa > Chordata > Crocodylia > Alligatoridae > Alligator > Alligator mississippiensis. The sequence continues at coordinate 88,200,111 of NC_081829.1, read as the reverse complement.
TCTAGGAGCAGGCTAAAAATAAAAAGTAAAACAAGGTCACACTTCAAGCTTTGAAAAGCTATGTTTTTAACCAGTATTCAGTACTACTATTCAGACAGTTGGCTACCTTATCCATCTCCAAACCGTGAGCCAGCCAAAATAGCTAGTTAAAAACTGTAGACCAAATACTACCCTCTAGTGCACGCACCTGGGTCCTAATTTGGATAAAAAATAAATAGTATTGCAAAATATTGTCATTCTCTTTATGCTGTATAGAGCACTGGAAAGAATGGATTCACCAAGAATAATTCTATGCCTGAGGAAACAAGTGTTAAAAGGGGCTGCTTTCATAGCATTTGTAATCTATAGATATATTTAATTGTTCCTTTACATTCAAACCCATGAGGGAGGTTAGAAAGACGCTGTCACAGACTGCAATAAATTCATAGAACAAAAACATCCTCCTGTCACAATGCATGACTCATGCTTCGCCTTCATTATGCTAAAGCTTTGGGCATTAGTAAAGACCAGACTATGACTGTCAATTGTGCAGGCTCCCAGGGTGAGGACTGTTCAAGGGCTCTTCTCTAATTCTTCCTATTGCCCCAAAAGACAAGCCCCACTACTCCACAAAGCCACTCCAAGGATGGGAAGCAATAGTTTAAGTACACCAACAAGCAGATGGAGCTCTTGCTACGCTGGTCCAGAAGGTGAAAGTGGTACAGTTGAGAACCCACATGAGGAAGAAGAAGTACCATATTTTCTTGCACATAACCCACACCTTTTTCAAAAAACAAAGCTGATGAAAACATTGATGCACATTGCATATGAGGAAATACTGTAATGGCATTCAGCTGACAACTAACACAGAGAGCAGTGAGCAGGCCGCTATCGTGGGTGTCTTCCAGGGAGCCTGCACCAGTGTTATTTCGAGTCAGTCACCAGCTGGTGTTGCAGACAGCTCGCAGCAGCCCCAGTCAGAGAGCAAATTGTTCATCCCTGGCTGTATTACCACTGGCTCTTTGTAGCTCAGGTCCAGTGCTGTAGCAACGAAGTTTGACACCCTGGGCAAAGCCCACAAGGGCAGCCCATGCTCTCCCCACACACAGATTCAGAGGGCACAACCGCCTCCCCTCCATGCTTGCCCAGGAGTGCACACAGAAGGAGCTGCCCTTCCCCCATCCCTGGGCACCCCCAAATGAGACACTTGTGGCTCTGTCTCATGTCCCTCCCCAGCTGGGCAGTGCCTATTTGCACCCCTTCACTTGCCCTCCCCTTGTTACAGCACTGCCCAGGTCAGACTTAAGGCATCCTGCCCTTGGTTGGGCTGCCCCTGGCTTACAGCAGCCCCAGTGAGAAAGCAGGGAGCCCTGGCCAAAGGAGGTAAGACTCTCCACACCCCCTTTTCCCCCCCAAACAGCAGTCAGGTGTCACCATATTCCCCCCTCCCTCCTCCTTCCCACTCTGCCCAGGGCACCTAATAAAGCTGATTCACCTCTGATTCTCCCCCACTCCCACCTCCACCCATTTAAGGAGCTACTCCTGCTGCTGTCAGGCAAAGCCTGATGCTGAGCGAGTAACAGCAGCTCGCAGGTTAATAGAGCTGTGAGTTTCCCCCATCCCCTTGCAGCTTCTGGTGTTTCATGGCTGGCTACAGTAGGCAGGCTTCTTTTGTAGAGACATGCCACAATATTGCAAGGAGGGATGTGAGGTACATGCAAAGTCTGTGTGTGTGTTTTGGTTCAGTTTTATAACTTGTTCTGTGTAAGGCTTTTGCATTTCATAATTTGCTATATTACATTACTTATTAGTATTTTCAAGGGAAAAAAAATCTTCATTCCACCTTCCTAAAATAGGGTGAGGGTATGTTATGTGCAAGAAAATATGGTAGTAGTCATTCCATTGTTTTGAATAGACAAAGACTAGGGACAGCAGAATGTTATTTACCCATATTAGAGACACAAGGAGTTACTGTTATGCTTTGATAAGGAAGTGGGGGAGTCATGCCCCACCCCCAAATTCCCTGTGCTTTTAACCCAAAAGGTAAACAGGAGAGAGCTAGGGGTGGGAAGGCAAAGCACCATGCATTACTCTCAGAGATTGTAAAGCCAACTCTCTCTTCCCGCACTACTGAATGATCCAAAGAGAATCATTGGTCTTTGGGACCCTGCCAACCAATGGGGACACATGGACAAGAGCCATCCCTGAACTCCGTGCACAGCATGTGCATAACTTACCTGAATCTAATGTATTCAGTAAGGTTTCATCCAATCAATCGTGCAAAAATTATGCAGAGTTACCTGGCATAAGGTCAAATCACGTGGTTGTATATAGAAATGAGTCACAAGAAAGTAACCACTTGCATGCAAAATCATTCATTTTGCACATGCAGACATGAGCACCGTGCACAGCATATAGGCAAGCAATGGAACACAGAACTGGATGTACCCATGGACATGCCAGTAAGGTAGGAAAACATGAATACAGCAGATATTCAGAGTAAGTGTTCAGGATTTCATACAAGGCTAATTTTATGAAGGTACTTTGGGGATACAATTTTACCCAAATTGTAGAATTATAGAACCAAAACAATATTCAACAAGCAAAATAATAAACCTGCAAGGCTCTTCTTGTTGAAACCTCTATATTAGCATCTGTAAGTTACTTCTGGGCTTGTTCCTCCTACTCTTGGTCTTTCATACTGCTCCAAGACTATGCGGATTAAATCTATCAGACAATCTGTGGCTGCTGTCTTATAAGATCTAGGGTAACTTCACTTTCTATAAAGTCATTTTTTTTAGACTATTAAATGCGACTTTAAAATACCCAGCTTTAGACCCATCAGCTAATGAGTTCAAACCTAAAGTCTATACAGTAGCAATTACCTGCATCCAGGAATTCAGCTGTAGATTTTTAAGCTGTAAGTGGACTATTCTACTTGACTGGAGGCTTCAAGGTGGGGAAGATATCAGACATTAAAACTAGAGTCAATAATTTCAGAGTTACTGAACGACTCTGATGTTAAAGCCTCTTCAGTTTAAAAGGCCTTTCTTTTCTGCACAATACATTTGGTATTGGTTCCAACATTTTTTATTTTAATACTTGCAGAGCCATCTATTCTCTTAGATGAGGAAAAATATAGCCATCCTGATATGGATTCATTACTCGCCACCTTTGCTGTAAGGTGAATATGTAACTGGTTAGATCATTATGCTCAAAGACCCACTCAATGTCTAAATGAGAGGAGGTAATGGGTGGGTTCCCCAGAGGTCTGCCCTGGGTCCAGTAGTGTTTAATATATTCATTATTGATTTGGAGGATGGAGTTGAGTGCACACTTAACACATTTTAAGAGGACTTAAGTTGCACAGAGTTGCAAACACTCTGAAAGGAAAGGCTAGGATTCAGAATGACCTTGATAAAACTAGAAAAATGGTCTGAAATCAATTGAATGGAAAGTGAAAGTCCTGCCCTTAGGATGGCACGACCGCAGACACAAATCCAGATCAGGGAATGATTGGCTAGTCTGTGTACTGCAGGAAAGGACCTGGGGATTACAGTGGACCATAAGTTGAATATGAACCAACCAAATTGCTTAATATAGAAAGGTCAATATAATATTAGACTATATTAGCAGCAGTGCCACTTGGCAACTCAAGGGAAGTAATTCTGTTGTTCTATTCTAGTGAGGCTTCACCTGAAGTACCACTCCAGTTTGAGGTATCACACTTCAAGAAAGATGTAGACTAATTAGGAAAAGTCTGATGGAGAGCAATGAAAATTATTATAAAGTCTAGGAAAAATGATTTATAAGAAAAGGCTAAAAGGACTGAAATTATTTGAAGAACAGAAGCTGAAGGGAGATTTGACAACAGTGGAAGATTTGACAGTACATGAAATGTGGTTATCAAGAGGATGATGATAAGCTATTCTCAATGGTCATGGGGCAGGACAAGGAGCAGGAAGGGAAATTTAGGTTGAATTTTAGGAAAAAACTCTCTCATTATGAGGCTAGTCTGTCATTAGAGCTGGCTACCCAGAGAAGCTGAGGATGCTTAATTTCTGGAAGTATTTAAGAGTAGCTTAGACAAACACTTGTCTGGGATGTTTTAGACCAAAATGATCCCACCTTGAGCAAGCAATTGGATTAGATGACCTCTTGATGTCCCTTCCAGACCACCTTTTCTATAATTATCCTGCTTCCAGCTCATGCCATTTGCTTCAAAGAAAAGCATTGGACAAACTGGTCCCAGAGGACTGGAAAAGGGCCAATGTGGTCCCCATTTTCAAGAAGGGGAGGAAGGAGGACCCAGGCAACTATAGGCCAGTCAGTCTCACCTCCATCCTTGGCAGAGTCTTTGAAAATATTATCAAGGCTCACATTTGCGAGAGCCCGGCAGGACAAATTATGCTGAGGGGAAGCCAGCACGGGTTCGTAGCAGGTAGATCATGCCTGACTAATCTAGTCTCTTTTTATGACCAGGTTACAAAACACCTGGACGCAGGAGTAGGGGTGGATGTTGTATACTTAGACTTCAGGAAGGCCTTCGATACGGTATCGCACCCCATACTGGTGAACAAGTTAAGAGGCTGTGACTTGGATGACTACACAGTCCGGTGGGTGGTGAATTGGCTGGAGGGTCGTACCCAGAGAGTCATGGTGGATGGGTCGGTATTGACCTAGAAGGGTGTGGGCAGTGGGGTCCCGCAGGGCTCGGTCCTTGGACCAATACTCTTCAATGTCTTCATCAGCGACTTGGACGAGGGAGTGAAGTGTACTTTGTCCAAGTTTGCCGATAACACAAAACTGTAGGGAGAAGTGGACATACCGGGGGGCAGGGAACAACTACAAGCAGACCTGGACAGGTTGGACAAGTGGGCAGAAAACAACAGAATGCAGTTCAACAAAGAGAAATGCAAAGTGCTGCACCTAGGGAAGAAAAATGTCCAGCACACCTACTGCCTAGGAAATGATCTGCTGGGTGGCATGGAAGTGGAAAGGGATCTTGGAGTCCTAGTGGACTCCAAGATGAACATGAGCCATCAGTGTGACGAAGTCATCAGAAAAGCTAATGGCACTTTATCGTGCATCAGCAGTTGCATGATGAACAGATCCAAGGAGGTGATAGTTCCCCTCTATCGGGCGCTGGTCAGACCGCAGTTGGACTACTACGTGCAGTTTTGGGCACCGCACTTCAAGGGCGATGTGGATAACCTGGAGAGGGTCCAGAGAAGGGCCACTCATATGGTTAAGGGCTTGCAGGCCAAGCCCTATGAGGAAAGACTAGGGCACCTGAACCTCTTCAGCCTCCGCAAGAGAAAGTTGAGAGGTGACCTTGTGGCTGCCTATAAGTTCATTACGGGGGCACAGAAGGGAATTGGTGAGGTTTTACTCACCAAGGCGCCCCTGGAGAGTTACAAGAAATAATGGCCACAAGCTAGCAGAGAGCAGATTTAGACTGGACATTAGGAAGAACTTCTTCACAGTTCGAGTGGCCAAGGTCTGGAACGGGCTCCCAAGGGAGGTGGTGCTCTCCTCTACCCTGGGGGTCTTCAAGAGGAGGTTAGATAAGCATCTAGCTGGGGTCATCTAGACCCAGCACTCTTTCCTGCCTATGCAGGGGGTCGGACTCGATGATCTATTGAGGTCCCTTCCGAACCTAACATCTACGAATCTATGAAACTGCTACCAAATTTAATGCCACTTCTTCCCAACTCCTTTATTAGGCCAGATTCTGATGGATAATTCTGATGGACAGACCAGATGCTACTTACAGTTCCTCTTGACAAGAGCCTCACTCTGCAAAAGGTCCCCACTGAGTCATATGAGGAAAAACTTTCACTCTTCCCACAAGGCCAAACCATAAGATTGCTACCTATAACATCAATAATGCTCCTCATTCTCTTTTTTTGTTCGTTTGTTTGTTTTAAATCCAGGAGAATTTTTCAGGGTTTATCTTGTAAACATAAAAACCAGGATGAACTCAGGGTAAAAGGAAGAAAAGGGAAAAAAATCGGTTTAAAAATCGGGGGGAAAAAACTGGCGGTCAGGGAGGGAAGAAGTAAGGCTGAGACTAGGGAAGGGGCAGAGGGAGGGGTGCGGCCAGAGCTGACTCGAGCAGAGTGCGGAGCCTGGGGAAAAACAGCCCACACAGGGCCCTGCCCCTGCTCCAATCCCCCTGGACCTGAAAAAGCTAGACAGCATCGACGATGGCAGCAGGAGGTAGCCACTGCTCCACGCCGCTCCACGGGGCCCTTGAAAGCACAGGGCCCAGGGCAGTCACCCCAATTCGCCCTCCTCTCCCAGGGATGGCCCTGGGTGCAGCACAGCCCATCAGCCACTCCTGGGGCTGCAGCAGGGAGCTAAGCAGGAGGAGCTGTCAGTGGGTGTGGGGCATGGGACAGGAGGGCATGACTTGTTGCTACACACCCCCTGGGAGGGCTGTGGGGCTGTGCTGGGATCTTCCCAGGGGCTGCATGCCCCCGGACCTGCATGCAGGATGAGAGCAGGCTGCCACCTGCCCCGAACACTAGGAAGAGCCTGGTGCTACTGCCAGCCCCAAGCTCTTTCGGGTGCTCCAGGCAGGCAGCAGCCTGCTTTTGCTGCAGCCTGATGCCACTGCAGGTGTGGGCCAGCAGTGGTACCAGGCTCTTCCCAGCACTTGGGGTAGATGGCAGCATCAGGAGGGGTATGCAACCCCACCAGCATCTCCTGCCCTGCCTGGGGTCAGAGTTAGGAGTCCCGTGGCCCCAGACAGCAGGTCCAGCTCTGCAGACCCATGCCGAACACCCAGGTGCAGCCCCCTGCCACTGAGAGTGGGGCTGGAGTCTCCTGTCCACCCCCACCCCCTGTGGTGGGGCTCAGGGCTTGCAGCTCCCAGCACCTGGACCATTCCCTACTCATGCTGGTTAAAAGGGAGTTGAACTGAAAAATGGGTGTAGATCACTAAAAACTGAATAACTTAAAAAAAAAAAAAATCAGGGAATTTATCAGTGAAAAATCATTAACAACCGAGAATGCGGAACACTACATATGAACAGGGTGCAGATTCAGTACTGTTTAAGTAGCTTGTTGAAGCCATATATATACAAATCCCAAGGATTTTACCAATGCCTCCATCCCCCATGGGACTGACATGAAGAGTGACTGAAGTGTAAAGACATCCTTGGGTAGCTGTTCTGCCTACAGACCACTCACCAGTGAAGCCACTGTTCGGGGTTTAAGAGGCAGAGCCACAAGTGGGATGTCAGCCATATTGTAAAACTGGATAAACAAGCTCCAAAACCAGAGAGATGACAATTTAAACCTGAATTTAGAGTTTTCCCTGCCCCTGTTTATTTTTTCAAAGGCAGCCAGCATGACTGGGGCTGTAGGCGGATCTCTGGATTGTGCACTATGCCCATAAACATTAGCAATATCAGTACCATGCACAGGATACTCATTGTAGACTGAGTCAGACTTTTGATAAGGCCTCTGCTACCATGCATCATAGCTCTTTAGCTGTAACTCAAAGGTATTGTACAGTACAGTTTCTATTACTTTCTATAAAACTGTGAAAAGTCCTACAATAATCTTTAAATATTGCAAAATAATACTATAGAGTCTCCACAGAATCCTCTAATATTTCTCTAGAAAATACTTGTCTTTCAGAGATTTTCTCGACAAAAGAAGGATTAGTAACAGAAGATGTTGCCTACCTTCAGCTGCTTCATCCCTTTCGGAAGAAAAACTTGCTTTGTAAGGAGATACATCAGGCTCTCTGTGCAAAATGACTCGTCACTGTGATAAGTATAAATTCTCTTGATTTAATCTGGTGACTGAGGTTTTCATAGAGGTGAAGGCCAGGAGGAACCAATACATCACCTAACTTGACCTTTTCACCATTAAATTTCACTTACTGAACCCGATATCCAATCAAAAAAATCTTCTTTCTGGCTAGATGCAAGAAAATGAATGCCATAGCCAAGGAACTACAGGTGACTAGTCCACTCTGTACAACATACGTACTACACAGCCTATTCTGACAAGCTGTGCCTCACTCTTTCTGAGAAACTTTGGAACCAGTTTATCATTGTTCAATACAGCGAACAAGAAAGGATCAACATCAGACTTGCAGAATTAACAAAACACAGAACCACATGGACATAACAGCAATTTACCAGGAAGAGATCTCTGGTATGAAGAGCTCCTCCAAACATGAAGCTTATCACACATATCATCACTTCTTAAAGAGGATGAAGGAAGCAAAACTCTCCAGTAACAAACCTACATTATCCAGTAACAAGCTTACAATCTACAATAACATCATCAGTCTATCCAACCACACTCTCCACCCAGCCGAGGTGTCTGTACTACCCTGTGGTCTTTCTTTCTGCCCTTTACTAAATAATTCAATAAGGTACAACTGGATGGAAACCTTGAGGCCTTTTTCCACCACCTACAGCTAACAGAATGTTTCCATGACAAGAAGACGTGCAATGATCCACCCACCACAGACCAGACTCATATACAGCACAAAAAGAAGGAAAGCTCCAGGACTCTGCTTGCAGCCTCACTATTGACCAGTGTAAAAACTGTTTCCACCTGTGCAGCCATTCTGAGATTGCTGAAAAATGACACTCACATTATTGCACCCTTAGTCCTGTGGAATGGAGAGCTATACCCAAGCTTAAAAATAACCCTGATACTATCATACAACAAGCTGAAAAAGGCAGTGCCCCTGTCGTCAGGGGCAAAGCAGCATACGTACAGAAAGCTAAGACAATGTTCCAACAGTTTTACAAACTCCTGAGTGAAGACCCCAAAGCACAATACCAGGAGAAATTAAATAGCCCCTTAGCACTATCTATGGGTTTCACAGGAAGAACACAGGAGAGTTAATGTTTCCACTTTTGGAAACCCAGAGAAGGAACTTTTGCTTACTACCCAAGATCCACAAACCCAGCAACCCAGGATTCCCCCATTGTCTCTAGCGTTGGCACCATCATAAAAGGGGTTTCTGGCTACACTGACTATCCTATTTCTATATGCCACTGGAATTGCCAGCTATTTGAGATGCCACAGATTTCTTTTAAAAACTGACATCAATTAATAAGCTTCCAGCAAACACCATATCAGCTTCCATGGATGTCCAACCCCCAGAGTGAACTCGGGGTCAGTCCTAGGGCCAATGTTGTTCAACAGTTTCATTAATAACCTGGAAGATGGAATCGAGTGTGCCCTCAGCAGCTTTGCAAGCTGGTGGGAATAGTAGATACTCTGGAGCATAGGGCGAGGATTCAGAGAGACTTTGCTGAGTTGGAGGATTGGACCAAAAGAAATCTCATGAAGTCCCATAAGGACAAGTACAAAATCCTGCACTTAGGACAGAAGAATCCCATGCATCACTACAGGCTGGGGACCTACTGGCTAAGCAGCAGCTCTGAAGAAAAGGACCTGGGGGTTACAGTGGACAGTAAGCTGAATATGAACCAACAGCATGTCCTTGTTGCCAAGAAAGCTAACAGCATACTGGGCTGCACTGGTAGGAGCATTGCCAACACATCAGGGGAAGTGATTCTTTCTCTCTATTTGGCACTGGGGAGAGTTTTTCCTAATATCTAACCTAAACTTCCCTTGCTGCAACTTGAGCCCATTGCTCCCTGTTCTGTCATCTGCCACCACTGAGAACAGTCCTGCTCCATCCTCTCTGCAACCACCCTTCCGGTAGTTGAAGGCTGCTCTTAAATTGCTTCTCAGTCTTCTCTAGACTAAATAAACCCAGTGTCCCCAGCCTCTCTTGAGAAGTCACATCCCCCAGCCCCCTAACCATTTTCATTGTCCTCCACTGGACTGTCTCCAACTTGTCCACACCTTTTTGGGAGTGGGGGGACAAAACTGGACAAAGTACTCTAGTCTGGCTATCACCGCCCCATGCTGCTTCTGCTCCGCGTCCAGCCACACCCCGACCCCTCACTCCACGTCTAGCCCCACACCACCCCCCACCTCCCCCAGCAGCAGCTTGGGGTGGTGGGTGGCAGCGCTCTATCCCCACCTGTCATTCTTGACACAGCACTGGCTGGAGCTGTGCTGCACTGGGAGCCATGCCCCACAAGATCATTACAGACATATGCTGCACTTTTTTTGTTGTTGTCTATAACCCAGTTCTCTGTTTTAGCAAGGTCCCTTTGAGTTTGAATCCCATCTTCTATAGTGTTTGCAACATTCATCTTCATGATTCAGTTTTGAAATTAATAAAACATAAAAGGCATTAAATACAAATAGTCTGCGTGACAGGTTCATGATCACCCCCCCCCCCCCACCAATGTCATGCCCTGCCTTTTTAGTTATGTCACACCAGGGTCTACTCACCTACCACAACAGAATAATAATTCAATCAAAAACACCACAAATGACATGGTGGGCAGGGCAGCAGTACATGGGACTTCTTGGTGTGGGGTACACCCTTTCCCCATGTGGTCTCACCTCTTGGATGCCCCCTTTGAAGACTGGCCTGGCACAAGGGCTATGGTAATTACAGGGACAGAGGTTTGTTAGGCCTCTACTGTGCCAGGGGTCTATGATTCGCTTGCACCTGAAAGGGTTAATCCCTCAGGGTATTGGCCTGCAGCCCAGCCCCACTCTGAGACCCACTGCTATTAATGAATACAAACACAAAGTAAGGGTTAATGAGCAATCTATATTACAAGCCAAAAATAACAATAATCATAGCAACATAAACTAGTTAACAACCACTTAAAAGAACGCTGCATACAAATATACACAGAGAGCCACACCAGCCTAGCACCAGCCGTGGCAGCCAAGAACACCGACACCCAGCCAGCAGGGCCCGCTGTCACATCCCTGCCAGGCAGAGGATTTCCACCCTTTCCTCCACAAGTGGAGTACTTGGAGATGTCAAAAGGGAAGGGTGATACTTTACCTGTCCTATGGGGAAATGAAGGCGAGTATCTCGGTGAGACTTCTGGTGTCCCTGCACACAGCGCTCAGCACCCGCACTCCCCATCTTCCCTGCCTCTCCAGCAAAACAACACGACACAAAACTCTCAGGCTCTCAGACTCAGCTCACACAGCTTCTCAGTGCATGCAATCTTCACCACGTATGCAGACACGCACGCACGCACATGTTCCTGCACACTCGTGCACATGCATGCACTGAGATGGTGCCTCACACCACCTGCCAATCACTGCTTGCACATCTCAATCAATCAATGTCACTCAACAGTATCATTTTCTTGGACACTCATATTCATTATCACTTCATAACATATTAACATCAAGTTCCCACTCTTTGATTATATAACAAGGTTTCAACTGTGCATGCCTCAGTTTCCTAAGAAGGTCATAGCATCATCGAGGTCAGAAGTTTAGATGTGCCAGAGACTTCTAACGTCTAGCCACCCTACGCATGCGTAATCACTATTACGACTAAGCCAGGACTCATACTGTTTACACCTTGTTGGGCTTGCGTCTTGGACTGGCTACCACCTGGCCACATATTGTAGCATCCCACGGAGCATTTCTCCATGCCTACACAATGCTTGCAGCTCTGCCAACTCCCAGCCAGGAAGCTTTGGATCTGTGGATGCTCGGTCAGGGTGTGGGAGGCCAGGGGGTTCCTGGGCAGAGTCCTCCCCTCAGCAGTTCCTGGCAATGCCCATTGGGCCGCTCTCTCCCAGCCTCAGCTGACCTGTGCACTCCTGCAGGGGTTGTCATGAATGCTGGTGAGCTGTGTCAGGTCTGAGCCCCTTGATCCATCAGCTGCTGCAATCAAGCTGTTGCCTGGATCAGTTTGCAGTGCTGGCTGGGTGATCTGGGCATCTTCTGACTTTCCAGGGTACTGTGCCTCGGGGACAGCCTCTGGCTTCCTGCCAGCAGTTTGCTGCACACCCCGAACCTCCCTGGACGCTTCAGCACTGCTGCCTCTCCGGGCATGCTCATGCTGCAGGGATACACTGGCTCCTTTCTGGCCATGGGAAAGCATCCAGCTCTGCTGCTGGTGCTCCCTTGTCTTCCCCCACCCCTCCACCCACTCCAGCTCAGCTCCAGGGCTTCTTTTATACCCAGAATCTTTAGATGCAGATGCAGATCCAACCGCTGGGGCTTCGTCCAGCCTCGCGGGGGCCAGCCAATTTGCCACCTGGATACTAGTGCTGTGGCGAGTGAGCCTGCCACGGTCTGCCTATCCAATCAGAGAAGGGAAAGAGGCCTGGGCTCAAGGGATAGTCGAGCTGGACTTGTACTAGAATATTCTTTAACTTCTCTATAGTCATTTATGGTCAAAGGTTTGATAACAATAGACAGTAGGAAGCAGAAGGTCACGATGTCAAAGCAATACTGTATGCAATAAAAAAGGTAAAACGAGAGTCTGTGGGCAGACCGCAGTACTAGAACAATGAGGTTAATATTACAAGGTCATGATCCCGTTGGCAGCATATTGCCCAGAAATGAAACCCAGGAAACATTTTGCGAGGTTATTCAAAGCCAGAGCAATACAGCCTGAGAATTACCAAACAATGCCCCTTCATGACTATAACTGCACTGACTGGAAGCAGCATGCCACAATGATCAGCAGTGTCCTAGATACAGGGAAATAAAATAGTGGTGTATCATTTAACTGCACCGGACTGGGTGGCTAAATTAAAAGAAGCATCTAGGACATGGGCAGGAGAGAAGAATCATAGTCATATCATGTCATCATCAGGTTGCAGATGGAAAAGGAAATGAACCTTTATATCAATTCAGAGTTCAAATCCTTCCAAGGCAGTGACTGTATTGCTTTGCAATTGTGTTTTGAGCTCACAGGAAAAATGCTTTTCTGAAGTCCTGGTAATATTCCATTAAACTCTTTTAACAACAGTACAACAACACTCAAGCACAGAATTCCTACACTAAAACCATGAGTTTTTTAACAACACCCGCAGGGGTTTTTTTAACCTGCAGTAGGCAAGTGCATCACAATAAAAGCAGCATCATTTACAGGACCTTACAATAGGTCCACCAAGCTGAATATCCTGTCTCACGCAGTGGCCAAGAAGGGATGTTGAAAGGTTGGGGAAGCAGAGCACGTCCAGAATTTTCCACCCCTTTTATTCTCCTGCTTGATCTTCCAACATTCACAGGTTTAGGAGATTCCCACTCAGAGGCTGCACCCCTATCTCCCATGTTCAGTGCCCACTGATGGATCTTTCCTCTGTGAATTTATCTAATCTCCTTTCGAAATGAATTAAATAATCAACCCCCAAATCATCTCGTAGCAGCAAGTTCAACAAGTTAATTATACACTGTATGAAAAAGAATACCCTTTTGTTACTTTTTAAACTAATATCTAATAGTGTAATTTTATGTTCCCTACTTCTAATACTGTCAGAGATCAATCCCTATTTACTGTCTCTGCACCATTTATTTATTTATTTTTTTACCTCTTATGTCACCACTGAATCATCTCTTTTCTAAGGTGAAAGATCTAGCCTCTTCATACATCTGGTTATATGTGTTGCCTTTTTCTGTATCTTCTCTAGTTCTTCTATGTAATTTTGAGGTGAGAGGGACTAAAACTGCACACTGTATTGAAGGGATAGATACTCCATAGATTTATAAAGGAGCATAATGATACTTTAGCTTGTTTACAGTTTCCTTCTTTATAATAGCTAACATTTTATTTCACTTTTTTACTTGTGTGGACTACTGAGCTGATGTTTTTAGAGAACTGTCCACAATGACTCCAAGATCCCTTTCCTGTGTAGTAATACTTAATGTAAACCCAATCATCATATATGTATGTTTTGGGTCCTGTCTCCCTCTCCCCGCCCCCTGACATGTGCATCACTGACCTTAACATTGAATTTCATCCATCATTTTGTTGCCATTTGTTTAGTTTTGTAGATTCTTCTGCAGCTTGCTGCAGCCCACCTTGGATTTTACCACTCATTTCATCTGATGTCATCTGCATCATTTGGCCACATCACTATCCACCTCCCTTTCCAGATCATTTATGTATAAATTAAATAGCGCTGGTCCCAACACAGATCCTTGAGGGACTCTACTTCTTCCCATTCTGAGAAGTGATCATTTATACCTACTCTTTGTTTGCCATTCTTAAGCCAATTTTCGATCCATGAATGGATCTTCTGTATGATGACATGGGTGCATCTACATGTGCTATTAAAGCAATACAAAAAACTCCAGCACAGTTTGCGCCAGAGTACACTGCTCCCAGGCACAGCATCTGACTGTGTGTCTGAGACAGCAGTAGTTTGTGCCAGGGCAAAGCAGACCCAGGCTGGCAGCAGGTTTGGGGGGTCAGACCCGGCTTGGGATGGTGGTGTCATGCAGTGGAGAGGCTGGCTGGGGCATGAAAGTGCTAAAGTGCAGAGCCATGTGGCAGGCAGCCCCCCATGTTAGCACCCTCGTGCCTCAGCCAGCCCCTATCACCATCTACATGGTAAGTATTCCACTGTAAGAAAGTACTGTCCCCAACACTACCACCCTATGGTGGAGTTAATTAATTTACTGTGCCCTAATACCAGTGCACATGTAGACAGTGTTGCTTTACTTCAGAGCTAATTAGTCAACTCCGCAGTAAAGCACACGTGTAGATGCATCCCTGACAACTTAATTTCATCCCTGACAACTTAATTGAGCCTTTGATGTAGGACTTTGTTGAAGGTTTTTTTTAAATATTCTAAAGACTGGATTGCCCTGATTCACCTGCTTGTTGCTGCCCTCAAGGAACTCCATCAGGAATAAAATCTGTTGTAGTATGATTGCTAAAGGATATTACAATTTATGTATAATTTAATGAGACCATTACTTTACTTTAGTCATTAGAATCATGCTATACAGCACTTTCAGGAAAGAAGGTTAAACATGATTTTTTTAAAAATAGTGTTAAATGGCAATTACTCCCAGGAGTAATTTACTTGCTCTACTTGTCATTAAAGCTCTGTGCGTCTTCCGGACAGAGATTGGAATTAGCTATGCAAATGTTCTTAGTGACCTTAAAAAAAAAAAAAAAGGAAAAAAAAAATGCTTTTCCATTTCTGAAATTCTCTACCAGAAAGAGCCAATGTCCAAGCAATCTTCATTATTTGATTATCATGAATAGCCTCACCAAGGCATAAATAGCAAAACCATGCATTTATATATCCCCTTTCATTTAATCATGTCAAGACTGCTAACAACTATAAATTAAGCTTTGCAACTCCTCTGTGAGCAAAAGGTGTTCCCTTTAATGAACACACACAGCGATGTGAAAATCAAGGTGACTAATCTGCATAATCAGCACTAGAAACAATGGGGTCTACTCCCAGTAATGTGCTCCAACTACTAGGTTGCACTCTTTGCCATTGCAAGTCAGGTTATTGCAGCAGCTGCAGTAACCCAATTCTTAGAAAACAGAAAACAAGGTTCAGACATTTTTATTTTAATGAATGGTGCCCTTGCCCAGTATAATCTATCAGCATTAGACTACAAATTGCTTGGGCTGGAAAGGTCTTCTAGGGTAGGTTAATCTTACTTGAAACTGGCAGGTTTAATTGCCACCTTGCCCTTAACAAAGATAGAAGACCCAGCTAATGTGCTACTGCCCAGAACAAGAGCTATGGACAGACATTGCATTTGTGCCAGGAGAAAAGCCTTTGCCCTGACACAAAAACAGAGCATAAAAGCCATTCAAGGGCTTTCTAGAAGGAGAGAACTGGCTCTTCCACAAGCCAGTTTTCTCACTTCCAACCAGGAAGACCTCTCCCCTCATGCACTAACTTGAATGACCGTATATGTCTTTGGGGTGTTTAGGACACCCAGTATCCCACAGCCCTTTGCTCTCCCTCCCTGCAAGGGAGAGGGATGGAGGGAGAGCACAGGCTCCATGATAGCTCACGCAGAGGCAAGCTGTAAAGGAGCCTTGTAGGGACCCTGCCATGGGTGCCAATGTTCCCGTGCCACTGAACAGACCCGGGTCACCCCAGGTCTGTGCAAAGTCAGGGGAGGGGGGTGTTGCCTCAGACTGGAACCATCTCAGGAAGTTTCAAGCCCCTCCTTGGATTGGAGAACCAGTTTTTGCATGGGTGGGGGCCATTTCCTGCATCCAGATTGACCCTGTTGTGGGACAGGTTCAGCTGCACTGCCTCTGCCTCCTGTACCTCTCCACAGTGCCCCAGAGGGGTTCATGGACCAGGAAAGCATTCTCCTACAGCTGGAGCCCTCCTGGCCCCCTCCCTACCCATCCCACCAACCAGCTGATTGTCTTTGTCTTGGCACAAAACCAGTCAGCTGGTTGGTGGGAAGGGTGGAGGGAGGCATTCTCCCAGGCTTCCAGGGCTGGAAACTTCTCAGACCTGGAGCTGAAGCCTTCCCAAACCACTATCTGCTTTCCACCCCAGGTGCTCCTGCAAGAAGTGAACAGAATGAGGGACATTCTCCCTCAATGGAAACCACCCCAGAGATCTGGGATGGTTTCAGCCATGGGAGAATGCCCCAGGTCTGTGCACTCCTCCAGGTCAACAGGAGGTTGACCCCAGTTGGTGCAGGGGGCAGGAAGTGGATGGAAGGGGTGAGGAGAGCAATTCTTCTTGCCTCTGTCAGTCCTACAGGGCAAAGGGTGCCTGTGGCAGATGCTGCTTTTCAGCAGCTGCCAACTACCAGTTTACAGCCTTCCCCCTTCAACAGAGGGAGAGCATGGACTGTCAATCATTGGGCTCCCCCAAGGGTAGGAGTGACCCAAGGAACAGCCCTGTGGCATCCCCAGATGAAGATCTTGCCTGCGTACCTCTCCAGCCAGGGGACGGATTGCACATGTTCCATTCCCCAACCTCTTCTTCCAGGACTTAGAATTTCACAGCAATTCTTTGCCCTAAAAATGAGGTCCTGTCCATGGCCAAAGGCAAATAAATGCAAGGCTCTCCAGGAATCCTATTGCTATCTGCAGAGGAGCTTCAACTGGATCCAATATGGGGAAGATACGGAGGCAGACAAGAGAGATGCCTCAGGTGGAGAAGAGAATGACCTCACAGAAAGGAAAAGAGAAGCAAGTGGCAACCCAGTCTGCAAAACTGTGATTTTTGGTCTTGGAAAAAGCTTAGTGGACTTTTGGGTTAGAGTGTTGGCAGAGGTTTGCAGCTGTGAGGGAAACCTGCCTCCTACTCTTCTTGAGCTGAGAATGGTGTCAAAAGTCCTGACTCCATGACAAATGTCATCTTCTCCTTGGAATTGCTTACGAGAGAGAAATCTTTCCAGATCTGGAAGACGATAATAAAGGAGGGGTCTACCAAGTTAAGGGTAGACCCCTCCTGTGCACAAATAGACCTGTGTGGCCTGCTTAGTAGATCACTGTATTGTGACTCAAGAAATCTGGGGTCTGTTCCAAGGTCTGGCCCTGACTGGCATGAATGATCTCAGACAAACCATATTGCCTTTGGATCCCAGTTTCCTTGTCTGTCAAACAGGGGATGGCAAAACAATACTGGCACTTCTGTAAAGCGTCCTGAGATGTACTGCTGATCAAGCTAGGTATATTATGACTAGAAGCATAAAAAGGCAACAGTCTAGCTATTGTTACACAACCACATAGGGTAAAAGAAGTCCTTCTTTACTTCTCTGCATGACATATCCTAGTGTATACCAATACAAATTACACCATGATCAGAAACAGACAAATGGATGTGGACAGACAAAATCTAAACCACAGTAATTTACACCAGTGGAGTGTTACTCCCACCTCTTTGAGGAATAGTTTTCAACTAGTTTTGGTAAGATTAACCCAAGTTAGGAGTCTGAATCATCTGTTGCCTACTACCCCCACATACACTGGTGTGCTGCAGATCACCCTAACATAAACCTATCATCTGCTTATGCCCTACATTAGCCTTACAATTACTACAACTCTCTTTCCTGGATCAAAACTGCCTCCGCTGTGGGATAGGTGGAGAGCCACTGCTGGCACTTGAGTGAAATATGCTGCATTTGGGAAAGAAATTCTCTCAATGAAGCAAAAGGGCAGGAACTACATCATCCCTGGCGCACAATTCATCTGAGACCCAGCCCTATCTCCTGGACTGCACCCATACCTCAGATGGACACCAATGGCTCAATCTAACCACCTCTGGCCTTGCCCGTCTAGTTGGAGCTCCCTAGGTTGCACATGTAGTTGTGTCACCAGAAGAGCACATCATCATTTTGCTTTCCAAGAGCAGTGAATCTTTGGTGAGAGGATTCTCCCTTTCAAATAGGTACCAGGAGGCTGGCATTCTGTGCTTCAAGCTAGGTATATTACTATTTTTTTTTCAAGCTAGATATATTACTATATAAATATACTAGGTATATTTCAGTCTTAATGCAGGAGTCCATCATGGAGCGACACACCTTTTTTTCTCCATCAAAGACATTCAGTCATTCTTTGTTTTCCTAGATGTGCATGGATTGTTCTTTAGGCTCGGGAAAACACAGCCCTGCCACACCAGCTCACGCTGTACCAAATGCTCAGTTCTGATTCACAACAGCTGAGGATCTGGCCTCTTCTGCCCATTTACAACATTAGATTAAATTACATGGTTTAGAAACTCACAGAGAAAAATCATAAATCTGCCCTGGTTTATATGCATCACTTTGAGAATACAAATAGCTTCCTTAGCTTTCCCAAGGCTCCTCATCTGCTTGAAATGGACTATGTGGCTAAGGATGTTCAGGATGGGGCCCCAGGGATGTTTTAAACTTTTAACATACATCATCAGCTCTGTGGTAATGGGAAAAATAAGAAGTTAAAAACCATGCTATGCTTTCTTTAGTTTCATCTGACAGATGATAATGCAAAAGCTACACTGTTATCATCTGATAGAACATGCTATTCTGCTAACAGTGACAACCTTAAAATGTTGTATTTTGACGAATGTCCAACAAGAAATTCTAAGACGCTCTTAGCACATTCATTTACTTGCACTGTAGACCGAATACCACCAAGGTCAGTAGGAAGAGAAGATTAAAGGTGTGCAATCTGTCAAAGGATACAGACTTTAGAGGTGTCTTAGATCTAATGATTTAATTGGTGTTTGAAGAGAGTCTCTTTTCATATACTTCACTAAAAAATAAAACCACCACACACAGCAAGGTGCCCAATAGAGAAGCCTTGTTCTGGTATTGTGTCACCTTGCAGACAGTTTCTAAAGGTTACAAAAATCAAAGCCAGAGCACGGACAAATATTTTTAAAGTTGGTTCTTGGAAGAAAAGGAGGATTTGCAGGAGAGTTAATAGGAACACAGAAGCCGGACTTAGCAAAAGACAAAACATGGGCGAGAAAAAAGAAAGCGGATCGATCCTAGGCAGCCATAAGACCTGAGACACCAACACTATATGATATCCTTGATCTTTGGAAGTTGTTTAATACTTTAAATGGATAAAGCACTCCTAGCAGCTGTCTAAAGATGGAAAGGTTAACTACAGCCTAGATTTCCTAATGAAGTTATGCTGAAGAAAAAAGGTTTCAGGAAATGAAACATCCATAATTAGGAGACTGAAAAACAATGTTTATATCAACCAAAGTGTTTTTACAATTCCTAACACAATAGACTCTTTAATCTTCTTTGGGGCCTCTGGGCACCCAGAAGAAACAAACAAACAACTCATCTGTGAGGCAGAAACCTGAACAACCTAGTTATTATTCACCTCATTTTTATGGGTAATCATTAGTAAATTACTCATCGTTATGGAAATCGCTCTAATTTTATGAAGGGTTATATTTGGGTGATCTCACTCAGGGCCAATTCATATCCTCATTACTTGCCTTCTCCAAGTGTACTCAGCTCATTTGGGATGGGGAGTACTTCACATCTTGGAGAACAGATTTTAAAAGATCATTAATAATTACTCTGTCCACTGCTTTCTGTTTATTTGGGAAAGCTTGGACCTGAAAGCAGACCTCTAGAAGGGAAGGATGCGGGATTAGCTGGGACTGTGCAGGCGATATTCCTGACCAGGTCACAGCCAGCCTTGGCACTTCTGAGCAAGACTAAAAACAGGATTTTTCCCCTATTTCCAGGCAACTATTGCCTGGTTATCCAACAATTGGCTTTGCACAGGGCTTCGCTAAGGATTTTACAGAGGGCTAAAAGAGAGAATTGTTTTGAGCAAAAATAATGGACAAGAAAAAGCTCTTCCCATTATCTGAACAGCCTCCTATTTCACCTCACAAACACTGATGCTAGAGGATTTGAGTGCAAGTCAAGAGGCAATTCTTCAAGTGAATTAGGACCTTCAGGGTACCAGGGCTTTTAGTTTGGGGCTTTATATCATAGAATCACAGAAAATTATGGCTGGAAGGGACCTCAGGAGGTCATCTAGTCCAACCCCCAATCATCCTTCTGCAGGTTCACTTATATTTATCCATCTAGGCTATGTACAGAAATTCAGGGGTGTTAGGGAAAGGTTAAATTAATTCAAAATAGCTGCCCAATAGAAGGTAAGTCAGGATGGGGCTGGTCTAGCTGGGGGGTTGGGGGTCCAGCAAGCTGGAGGGGATTGGGAATCCATCAGGGGATGGGGGGAAAGTGTAACCAACAGGTGGGGGGGGGCAGGTGCAACCTGCAGGTGGGGTGGGATGGGGTCTCCCCCCAACAAACCTACATCCCCATCCCTCCTGCCCCTCCCCCCACCGGGACTTACTTGTTTGAATGCTGATAAAAGTGGCAGCACCTGGAGCAGCTTGTGGGATGGGGGTTGAGAGGGCTGGCTGGTTTGGGGTGGGGGTGAGGGTGGGGGGAGGGAAATAGCCCAGTGCAGGAGGAGGCAGGGCTAAAAAGAGCAGCCCTAGGGCTGGGGCCAGTGGCTGAGTTTTCCCAGCCCTGGGGCTGCCAAGAGGAAGTGGACAGAAGTTCCATGAACCAGTTTGAACTAAATTGAATTAGTCTGATATTATATAGATCCAAGTTTATCTTAAATCAGGTTCTGCAGTTCTTAGACTGGTTTACATGCATGCAACTTCTATTCTGTTACAGGTTTAGATTGATTATTGATCACCGAGACCAGGTCTGTAAGTGTTAGTTCAGCACTGGGATGAGCTAAGTTTAAGTCAGGCAGTCATTCTGAACCCAGTGTAACCTCCCCAAATGTCTGTACTTAGCCCGAGAGAACACATGAGACAGATAAACATGTGGACCTGAAAGATCCCACTTCACCATCTTAAATTCAAACATTATTGGTTCCCAGTCCTATTTTCAAGCCATCACTCTCTCACGATCCCAGTCAGGTCCAAGATTTGTTTGCATGGAACTAGGGACACCTAATACCAGGTGATATAAGAGCCTCAGCCAAATGGATATTAAATCAGCATTTGTGGTAGAAAACTGGATGATGAGACTGATCAGAACTTATCAATTCTGCTCCTCTCTTGAGCAGAAGAAAGCTCAAATTACAGCTCACAAACAACAGAAGTTGCATTTGTCCTAGGACCAGTTGTGCCCATACTCGTACCATAACATAAAGGTTGTGCGGCTGGCATGTACATGGGTTGCCATGTGCAGATCTAGGATTTTGCAGAGGAGGGTGCTGCAGATGGTACGGTACATCATCACATATAAAACAACACACATTTTTCTCCAGATAAAGACAAACTAGAAGCTTTACTAATATGCTAGGGGTCTAGGGCTGTATTATACAGTTTAAGACTGAAAAAAAACAGATATAAGTATTGGTATGTGCATTAATTAGCTACATTAAATATTATGGATAAAAACAGCAAACTGCAAAAAATAAATCAGAAGATATAGTTTCTTGTGTCTTTAATTCTGTAGACATTACAATTAAATCTCACTCAGATGGATAAAATCTAGCCTTCTTGAACACCTGGACAGTACATCCAATGCTTCAGTAAAAGTTATTTCCGCACCTGAGTTAATGTTTTTAGCTAGAGTTAAAAGCAGTCTGCAGGTCTGTGACATAGGAAGCTACATTACCAGGAGCAGCTAACAAACGGCAGAATTGCTTGATTAGTGCAACATCAAAACCATTGCAAAAGAGAGAGGGTTGTTAACAGCTAAATGAATTGTTTAGAAGGAATCAGGTAAATTATAAATGAGCCATGAAGTGGGGGAGGGAGTGGAGCTGGGACAGGGGCTGCCCAGCCAGAGCGGGCAGCCCCTGGGAGGGCAGGGGGGCTTGTTTCCCCACATCTGCATGTGAGCAAGGGCGGGCTGTCGCTGGGGGCTGGGGCAGTGCCAGGCTGTTCCTGGCAGGGGTGTTAGACTGGGCAGCAGCGGTGCTGGGAGGAGGGGTTGGGGGACCTATGGTTATTCTGGAGTGACTGCAGCCCCTCTTGTAGCCACCCTCCCAACACCACCGCCACCCACCCCAAGCACAGTGCAGCCCTGCCCAGCCGGGAAGAGCCAGATGCAGTCTCAGCCCGCAGTGGCGACCTGCCCTCAGCCTGTGTGCCCTCCCAGGGTGCATGCAGTGGCAGGAGCTGCCCCCCACTCCCCGTGCCCCCTGGATGAGCCACTCACAGCACCATCCCATGGTCCGCCCCAGCTGCGCAGTGCCTGCCCCTGCCCCAGCCCCACTCCCTCCCTCACCACAGGGTCTTGATCTGTGCCGCCCCCTTAAAAACAAGAAAAAAAAATATAAAAGAGGTACATGAGACATGAGCTGAAACTTTGAGACAGAAGGGGTACACATGTTAGAAAAGGTTGAAAACCCCTGCCTTAAGTGACCATGAAAAAAAATCTTTTGATTTCATCAGGCCAGTAATTCCCCTCTGGCTTTTAAAGGTGATATGGAGACAGAGTCAGTGCTAAGCAGAAGCCATTTAAAGTGTGAACCTTTGATAAAGATGTACTTCTATTAACAAAGGAAGCTCCAAATCAGTTGGATGTTCCGCAGAATAAGTCCAAAGCTCAAAAGAGACTTCTCCTGTGACATCCAGTGTGCCAGAGCTTTAAAGCCCAATTACCATGGTAACATCTAAGTGCTTTGCTCAAATTTCACCCAGAAAAAAAATAACCTTCCATTATTAAGTGGATAAGTACTGGTCTCTTGGGATTGGTCTGTAAGTGTGTGCTAAAGCTTTAGCTTTCTCTTCAAAAATTAGAATTTACCTTTGTTAGCCATGCAGTAGCCATAAATTCGAAGAACAGTTTAACAATTAAGATATAGGAGTTAATGTACATTTATGCATTCATCTAGACTTAACATTTTTACAAAAATCTCTGAAGTTTTTTACAAAAATGAATAATACAATCTGCATGGTCTAAAATACAAAAGTAAAGTAATAATGCTTAGGACTCCCTGTGCTGTCTTTGATTTACTTACTCTCCAAAAAAGTTTGCATTGCATAGCATTCAGTTGGAGTGATGCATCCCATGCTTAGAGAGATGTTTGTTTTCCTCATTTATAAATCTCAATGTGCAACATAATGTGCCATTTTACTAAGGGTTAGAAAGACCAGTTCCTAAAGGTAGGATATAGGTCATGAAAAAGAGTCCTGAGACTCAAAAGGGGAATTTGGTCACAGAGAGAAATTTCTGCAGATGCAGGAAAATAGCTGTTAGTTACTGGTAAAGAGAGACCACTCAGTGCAATTGCTACATTTGAACATCTGATGTATTTCCCATTTAACTCAAGGAGAGACATAATATTTCCAAACCTGTAATATGTTAAGTGACCCCAATTCTCAATGCATTAATGTTCTAAGTAGCAATCAAATGAAAATGAAATAGTGTTGAGTACCTTTAACTCTGGGATCTGCCCCAAAGCATAAAGGTTTAATCCTTCAGACTCCTGTTCGCTCGGAAAAAAGTACTTCTTTAATCACCTGACCTTTGAGCGCAAACAACTCAATTGAAGGGCTGTTGAAAGTACAATCAGTGATTTAACAATTCTCAAATCTGCCCAAGAAAGAGGCCAGAAAGAAGAGCGGACTGGGTGTTATTTCACCATTAAACATCCTGGGGGTTATCATTTTTAATCTTGTTTCAATTGAAATGTTTCTGCTTTGCTACTGAAACTTGTAGTCAATGAGGGTCTTTTGTAATTTCTTGCCCGATACTGTTAGTCTCTCTCTAATTAGCGCCAACTGTTCTCCATGATAGGTCCTTGGGAAGGTACTGAAATCAATAAAGGGAATTATAAAGAGACAGTTACAGTTACATAAGCCTTCCCCCTACAGCCTTTCCTTCTAGACTTGCCTATATGGATAAATTGACCAGAACATAGCAAAAAGAAAAACAGCTTCCTGCACAAAGATGTAACTCCAGAATAATAAATTCTTGACCTTCTAAAGTTAAGTCTCCAAGATGTGAAGTGCCCCCATCTTCACTGAAAGCTAAACCATAATAGAGAAACAGTAATATTTTTAACTTTAAGTGTCCTCTGCTCTGTTGTAAGGCTTTATGGCTCCCATTCTAGACGTGAAATATTAAGACTACGTGACTTTCCCAATGCCACACAGCAAGCCACTGCCTCATGTGTTACACTTCCGACTAGGTAATTCTTTCATGCCACAAGACATCTGCATGGTTTCTACTCAAGTAAGAGGTCAATGCATTTTGTTTCCAGTATGAACCGTTAGCATGTGTAATCTTGAAAAATGTGTTCAGTTTCTCCCTGTATGAAAGGCAAACGCTTTGCTTGCATGCCTACCTGAAGGAGATGTGCTGAAAGTAGTGTGCACACAAGAGATGCAATAACTATTTTTTGTTTCATGCCATTATGTTAAAATAAAGTTTTTAATTTTTCATCACACAGAAGACAATGGCCTCTTGGGGCACAAACCAACATCCTATAACTTGCATGTTGCTCTTTAACTGGAGAAAAATAGGTGTTGTGTTATACGTGGTAATGTACCACATCATCTGTACCCCCACTTCCAAAATCCTAGATCGCCTATGGGTATGCATACTGTAGGCTGGTAGTGATCAGTGTGAAAGAAGAGAGCTTGGACTAATTCCTATATCCCTCCCTCCCCACCCCCCCTGTTAGTAGTTGAAAATCCCCTAGAAAACATCTGAGTCAATGGTTTATTTCAGAACAAAGTAAGGAAGGAACAATGTGAAAATTTTAGACTTCCTATTTTTCAAAAGGATTTAAAAAAAAATAAAACTGAAGATCAATTGGGGAAACAAAAATCAAACGGAATAGCTTTCCCCTACCCCCAAGGCACGAGAATGAGAATGATTAAAATCAGAATTACTATTGGCAAGGAAGCAGAAATAATTCTGCAGCATGCATCATTCATAAGCACAGGTCACTTCTTGCCATTCCTTATTTAAATACAGGCAAGTCAGGAGGCAGCACTACGTGCAGAGGCTTAGTTTGTTTTTTAAATGAGCAATTTGTTAGTATGCCAGTGGTACGATGCTGTGGATGACTTCTACAGGGGGGCTGCATATAATTTACACTTTCTCCATAACTTCCCATCACCAGCTGAGACTTCTGGGTTTGCTGAGGAAAAGCAAACAATCTTCCTAGTCACATAAAACAGTTATCTTCCAACACCTGCTGTAATAAATCTGATTTTCCTCAGAGTAGAAAGTAGTATATCTACATACAACCATCAGGAGTATTGTGGGAAACCATTGCCTGGAACATCTTGAGCTAGACTGCATCAGCCCACAAAAAACCATTCCGGACTAAACATTAGTTGGATCACCCTTCAGTAAGCCTAACTCGCTGTCCGTTTTGTCCCCCATGGCTTCTCCTCATTGTGGACGGAAAGCTACCCAAGTTAAACATTCACAAGACCAGTTTATTTTACAATGAGATGCTACTGAAAAAATAATGGTAGGCACTAGTGGATGAGGTCTTCAGTAGTCCCAAAAGACATCAATAAAGTTACATGGATTGGTAAAATAACCTGGTATGGTCAGAAACGTGTTTCTAGTCACTGGTAATGAAACATGTTTAGGCCATTATTTTCATTGTTTGTGGAGGTCACAAAGAGACCCTTGATTTTCAGGAATAGTTTATATCCACCTTCAAGAAATCAGCTAAGTGAATTGCACATCCAAAAACTAGGTAGCCAAAGAGTTACGCATCCCAAATTGGAGGCCAGTTATGAAAACTCTGGCCCTAGCTGAAAGTTAGATGAGACAACATTTGTTTTAACAGCCCTGTAAAAATGCAATGACTTTATTTCACAACATTTTCATGCACTGCTACCTAGAATAATTCTGTCCTAGCTTGTCTAGCAGGAAACTACTTTCATCACCAGATAGTGAGAAGCCTGGAGAAAAGCCCTGGCTGACAACTATTGTCAGACCTGGTTTGTTTAAGATAGTGTACACAGATACTCTATACAAGCACCACAATATTCCTATCACAAGCTATGGTTTTGCATGAATACATCTACATAAAAGATTTCACAAAAAAACATAAACCCTAACACTTATTTCCTTCCTAACTGTGGACATGGCTGTGGCCAAATTTTCATTCTACCTGGAGACTAAAATACCATGAGGGAAGCAATGCCATTTCACATTGTACTTGCTAGATAGTACATGTATACTTAATCTAGAGCAAGATTATGTTATACATGACATGCACAGGAAAATGCAATTCCTGTGTAGTGGTCTACCATGTTCATCAGAGATCATCCTAGAATGACAGTGTTGCTTAGTAGCTCCAGGGAATGACTAATAACAGGGGATGATCATTTTTTCGGGCTTGCCTTGAGGGTCATCTCCAACTAAGCAAAAATCACACAAGCCAGCCTTCCCCATCCCTGTCTTACCTTATATATTCCCATTCCTCAAGTGGAGTCCTTCTAGGGTTGAATACTTCTGTTAGTTGTCTCTGACTGTGGGCAAGAGGGACATGGCAGTACAGAAGAGATGGAAATAAGGAATTAGAAGTTATGGGATTGCCCCTTGTAGACTTCTTGTGTTTGCACTCAGACACATTCTACACGTGCTTCAGACCGGGACAAGCTATAAGCAAGCTCAACCCAGGCCTGATCAGGATGAGATTGGACTGCCCTGGGGTTGTGCATTGGGGTTTCAAAGCAAGTGATCACCATCCATGGACTTGATTGCAGACCATAAGTAGCAATATAGACACAGCCACAAAATACTTGATATCTGCAGAATATTACACCAACACTAACTAACCCTCCCAATTCATGAAGGAGCCAAAACAAGTCTAGCAGAGACTCCTTGTGATATAAATACACATACTCGGTAGACTTCTCTAAGGAAAACACAGGCTCCTTGCTTCTAGGGACCTGAACAGACAGGACTCCAGGAATCCAGAAGAGAGGTGACATGAGGATTGATGGACAGGAAACAGCTAAAGCAGCGCTACCTCACAACATCCTTGACAAAGCCACATGTGGTTTGCTCTTAGACTATGGAGATGAAAGGTTCTTTCATGTATTAATGCCTGGTAACCATACAAACACATTCCCTTCCATAGTCACAAACAGTACAACTCCTACTGATACCAGAAACACGTTTAAAACCCTGCCAAAACACCACAACGCACAGGCACTTTTCCTCTGGGAGAGGACAAGAGAACAAATATCATGCAGTAAGTGCATGGTCTCATTACTTAGCACATTGCTGGAATGCAGAATGAAGGAAGTTGGTTTGACATGGCATTTGTACTTAATTGGCATAGATGGACAACAATATTCTAAATAATTTCAATGACTCAAATAGGAGGAAACCATCTGTTGCAAAAGAACATTAGGTAATAAGCAATGTGTCTCAACATAATGTGATTGCTGCAACAAGAATCATGGCACAGGGCTGCAATGAAATAGATATTCATCTCTACTGAGGAATGGTGGAAATTACCATTTTGTGCCAGTGGATTTCATTCCAGTCAGCTCATCTGGAATACACAGATACCACAAAAACAGATTATAGCTCTTACGAGAAAGGACTTGGTTTAAATGCTTCCCTTTTCCAGGCATGTTTTCAATTGGGGGTTCCAAATTGGCATACCAGGATGCTTGGTTGGTTGGTTTTAGCACTGAGCACCTTGACAGACTCAGCCCTTAATTAGGATTTAATTACCTGGTTATTGCAATACCAGCAGTCTCATTACCCTAAAATATCATTAAGGTGAATGCAGGCTGTGGTGAGAAAGCCAATCAACATTGCAAGCCTTGCAATACAATAAGCATAAGCAGAGTTGATTAAAGTAGACAGTAATTTGGCAGCAAATATTAATGGAAAAAGGGAGTCAATAGCCAAAGTGCAAACTACAGGCACTTTACATCATATCTGTTTTAAATGCTTTCATTGAAGGGAGTAAAACAGCAAGAGCAAATGTGACCTGGATGTTTAAATCTCCTACCAAAAACATATGTAAATGGAAAAAAAAGAATTTACAGTAAATCCTATGAGATCAGGAACATAGGATTGGAAATAACCCCCCTGGATCATCAGCTGCATCTTGGCACCAGTTAGGTTTTTGTCCCAACTAGTCCTATTGGTGCTCAGGATCTTCCCTGCACTGATGCTTTGAAATCTCTCTTCAAATGTCCATCTTATATTCATTCATTGCTGATTCATACCAATTTGTTCTTGTGCTTAAAGTTCTCCCCTCTCCCTGAAGTACCTTTCCCACACATACCTTCCCAATATGTTTCTAGGGGGAAAAAAGTTTCATCTTGTTGGGTCTTCAATTTGCCAAGACCTTTTAAAATTTGCCAAGACCTTAAAATAGCCAAGTCCTTTTAAGCTGGAAACAGATCTTGCCAAATGAAATAGGTCAGCTGTGCCAGGATGCGTCCCAGCAGAGCTGATGAACTTCATTGGGCAACACAGATGTCACCTGTTGTCCCACAGGGTCAGGCCCCTGCTGATCCCAGGGTGTGTGGGGCCCAGTCCTGTGGGCAGCTGCAAATGGGGGAATTCTCCAGATGTGCGTATTGCACAGCGAGCCCCAGCTCAGGGTGCTCCTCTGCAAGTGAGGGACCCCCAATTAATTTTTCCTTCAAAACCTGCAGATCATTTTGAAGTCTAATTAATGGGGTTGTTGTCATCCTAATCACTTTGTCCCCCATTTTTCTAAATATATGCACTACATTTTTCTTCTCCAGTAGCGTCTTACCATCCTCACCTCCCATATGAGAGTGACTAAAACAATCACTGCTGACAGCTCGTTCTTTCAGGATTCTGCCCCCTCCCGTTCCCCTGACTTGGTGCATTAATCTCAGTTTTGCTTCCACTTTAACTACTGTAATTTTCAGATCTGTAACCTCATTCCCATTAGCCCTGCTGCCTTAACCCCTCCATATCCATTCTCCACATCCTCATTCAAAACTGGGGCAATACATTCACTTAGGATTCGGGTCATGCCTCATTAATCCCTGCCACATACTTACTGCATAGTATCCCCACTTGTTCTTTTTCTTTATATAGCTGGTGCACTTTTTGCTATCCATTATCATCTCCTTTGCAAGGTCCAATTCAGCCTGTTTTCTGGCAATTTGCACTTTATCCCTGTACTTCCTGTCCTCTATAAAATGCAGTGCATCTTTCTTTGTTAATAAATCCTCTCTCACCATCCTTTATAGGTTGTCTGCTTACACCCAATACCTGAAGGCTCCAAGTGCAGAATCACATTTATTTACCGTTTGATGAAACGGTGCTGACAAGCATCGGCAAGGACAACGTGCTAGACCAGGGGTGACCAACCTACAGCACACGTGCTTCAAATAGCTGTGTGGCATAGAAGAGTTCAGGGAAGAGGCAGGCAGCAAAGTGACAGAGTTGTAGGGAGCAGAAAGCAAAGCAGCAGATCAGAGTGACACTTGAGGAGGGGATAGAGCTCAATTTGTAGCACGCCTGCCACAAATGTTCTCCCCCACTGTACTAAACCTTCGATACTCCAAAAAGAGAAAGGTCACTGGTACAGACAAAGAAGCTGGGACATTGAGCAGTCAAGTGCCAATCAGAGGTACTGGTACTAGAGCAGGTCAGCTTATATGCAGGCCCTGTGTAGTATCATTCCAAAAATTATTTAGTCCTTCCTATGATTTTATTGTAAAATGCATAAACCAAGCCATTAAGGCCCCCATGCCATTTGACTATTCATTCTGTTTATTTAAGCTCTTCATTCAGGATGCAGACAAAGTAATATCTGTTTCTGCGGTCAGGACCAGCATGAAGATGGCATTGCACTTGATTTTCATAAAGGTGTTCAAGCCTGTGTATTACTAGGCAGGTAGTTTAAATTATGTGTCAATAGACAAGGTAACTAACTTTCTGAAGTCAATTTGATCTGCCTCTATTTTAAAAAGAGTGTAAAACAAAACCTGAGAAACAAGTGTTGTGTGTTGATTGGGAAATGTATTTTGAGGCCGAATTAAGGTGTCTGCATCCCTTTTATTGACTCCAGAAGTGCAACAGAAAACCCTGTTCCACAGACAAACAAGGAGATAGTGCACGTACAGAAGTCCAGGTTGGCCATTACCTGAGATCATGCCTGGGAGCATTTGGTGCCAGTCTTGGAAAAAAAGAGAGTACTCTGGGTTTCTATAATTCAGCTTAATTCAACGAAAAATGTGCTGAGGAATCAGATAATTTTTGCTGAAAGGACAGAACCAGCTCAAAGCCCAGCAACATCAAGATCCCCACGGACTTCATTGGTCTCTGGATTAGGCTGCTCGGAAATATCCAATATAGGGCAGAGAAGTCTTAAGACATTCATTTTAATGACATTCTCACCATGTCATGATCTTCCTCAGAATCTTTTTCATCTTTCAGGCACTACAAGAGTGTAATGATTTGTGAGCCTTAAGACATACAGCATGTCCTGTATTTCAAGTGCTATTTTCATAGCATAAGCAGCAATCGTGATTTAACAAGGACAATTACACCAGAAGCTGTTTCTCTGAAGTTTCCAACACAGAGCACCAGACCCCATTTCACCTGTTAGATAACTCAAGGCACAGACAGAAGTTACATTTTTTGTGCAATCGGGCCCCTGAAAGCACTCTATAGCACTGCCATGACACACATGCACAGCTTCAGAGCACTTTTAAAGTGGTCAGTTGTGCAAAACATTAACCATCTTCAAATGAGGTATCAGATGAAGGTGCTCTGCTTTATGCCACCTTAGGGAACTTGTACTCCCTATGATTAGTTTTTTGTTCTATCAGGGCTGGATTGATGCAGTCCTGCCTCCAGGGCTGTCATCAGGAAGGGGCAGGGGAGCAGCAGGGGAGGGAGGTGGAAGCCAGCAGCAGTAAGCTGCCGGCTGGGGTTTGCCAGGGGAAGGGAGGAGTGGATTGGAGCCCCCCTGCCTTGTGGCCCCTCCTCCCCCCAACTCTCCCAGCTGGGGTACTAGTGGGAGCTGGCCAGGCCTATGAGGTGGGGGGCTCTGATCCACCCCGCCCCCCAGCTTAGGCCAGGCAAACCCCAGTGCTGCTGGCTTCCCCCTCCCCTTCCCTTCCTGGGGGTGGGCGGGTGGGGCAGGGCTGGGGATAGTGAAGGTTCCTCCGCTGGCTGCTCACCTGCAGGCAGGATTGATTCCCACCCCCACCCCACCCCTACACACAACGGCTCCAGGCAGGGCAGGGAGGACACTAACTCATGGCACTTTATGTAAAGCACCATGGGCATTTATACACATACCATTTCATCCCACCAGCGATCCAGTGGGTTGGAGCAGACTCAATTAAATTGCACATGCTGTATATTGTTTAGATGCACATTACAAAATGGCATGAAAAATCACTGTCTCATTAGGTTAGTCATGTGTACAAATACACATTGACTATTTTTATCACGGTAGGTTTCAATTTATCATGGCAAGTTAGACCACCTCTGACATGTTTTAGTTTTACTGTAGCCAATTGTTCCACCAAGTGTAATTTTATCGTGATACTTCCATTACCTGTATTCTTGCACACAGCTAAAATCGCCATTTTCCCAGGTCTGACACCATTTGTCCACCAGGTGCTGCTTGGATTCACTATAAAATCCATGCAATTTTCAGTTTAGTTGGTAGCGTTCTGGTGTAACAAGTGGTAGAAAGGATCACAGTTGTTCTGCCTACAGATCATCTCCTCAATGCATGAATCAGGTTAATTAAAAAATTTTTTTTGTACTGAAACCATTTTTTGGTAGTACATGTACTGTACTTATAGGTGCAGTAATACGTGTTGGTGGCATGAAGAGTGGGCATCCCAAAGTATGCCAGGAACCAACTTTATCACAAGGCCTCCTGGTTTCTTATTTAAGTTCTCTTGCAGGAAAACAATTTGCTTTGCTCAGCAAAACATTATTATTGTCCGCTGTGTTCTCCATTTTTATGGAGCCATTTCTCCGGTGCTGTAGGTCAGGGGCTCTCAATGTTTCCACATTGTGGACTGGCAAATTGCGGACCAGAAGTGATTGCAGACCGGTTTGTGGACCAAAAGAGACCACGGACTGGTAAACTGCAGTCTGGAAGTGACTGCCATACTGTGGAGTGGCAGCCAACCACTCTGCAGTGGTGGTTTTATACTGAGCATAAAAAAGGGTTGGCTGCTGGTCCTCAGTGTGCTGGTCACTTCTGGACTTCTGGTCCGGCAGCCAACCCTCCTGTAGACCAGCAGCCAACCCTTCATGGCCCCATGCAGGACCATGGCTTGGGGGTTGGGAACTTCTGCTGTAGGTCTTCCTGATCTTGCCTCCCCAACCATATATCTATTTCTAGATATGTCTAGGTCTCCCATCACCCCCTGTTCCTTAGGCATGTCAACATTTCAAGTATTTATAAATTGTCCACTCACCAGAACACTTATACAATTGCACCTCAAATTAAAGCTTTGTAAACCACACACACAACCCCCACATCTGCCAACCACAAGGCATTTACCAGTCCTTGAATTGATTGTGTGCACGCATAAAAAAGTGATGTTATTAGCCTTTACCCTTTGAATGGAAACTTATATCCTTGTGGTCCCTTTTTCCAATGAATTATTTTCCCTCTCCTTATACCAATATTCCCAGTGGTATTTTCCCAAACCTTCTTGGAGAAAAACTGCACTGTTTTGCTGACAAGCAATCATCAGCACGGGGTCTTTGAGTATGTCTGCATTGAAGTCGATCACAGCTGGAGCTCAAATGTGAGAGACACCGCCTGTAACCTGATATCTTCACACCTACACTCCCCCATTACCTGTTTTGCTAAACCTAGGACAGGCCAGCGACTGCGCCAAGCACTGAAAGAAAAAAAAACAAGGTTAGTTTTCTCCCAGTTGAACAAGCCTCGGACAATTTTGATAATTTAGGTTGCACTTCCCCGAGGAGGCATATCCACCAGGTAGACAGCTGCCTTGCACCATCTGAGCTAGGGCTGGTCCTACTTATTATGTCTGAATTAAATCAGAAGCCTCCAAATCGATTCAAAAAATATTCGGCACTGATTTGGAGATTTGGCCATAGACTAAACAGGCAGCAGTCCTCACCACGCTGGACACAGCTGCCTCCAGCTGGTAAGTCTGTTGTGGTGGGCGGAGCGGGTAGGGAAGGGGCAGATCAATGCCCCCACAGTGAAGGAGAGATTGAGGCTGGGACAAGCTGCCCAGCTTGGACAGGGGGGCACAGGACTCAGGGAGGGGGTCTCCCGCTACGGGCTAGCAGGAGGACTGTGTACCACCATGCACCACTGGTCTGGGAGGGCATGAGAGTGGGTGTGTGCCCCCAGATCTGCACGGGGCGGGCTGGGCTGGGCTGCACTCTGGACGGGCAGCAGAAGGCACTGGGAGCAGGGGCTATGCCCTCTCACCTCTTGCCTAGCTTCCTTGTGCCTCCCAGACAAGCCGCAGCTTTGCTCCGGCTGGGCGAGCAGCACCAGGGCATGGCTACAGGTGTATGTACCCAGATCAGGGTGGGACTGTTGGCAGGGGCTATGGGGAATGTTAGGGTGGCTGCAGCATCCCAAAGCCCCCGCTCCACAAGGTAGGTGGAGTCTTTGTCTGGCACCGGCATCCACTGCCCCCCAGCCCCGCACCTGCCCTGGATGCCTCTCCACACCAGCCCTGGCCTAGTCCCAGTCCTGCACCACCAGGGGGGGTGAGGGGTGCCCAGAGCTCAAGCAGGACCAGCCTCAGCTGCACCAGCGGGGACGAAGCCCCCAGGACACCTGTGCCCACCCTGCCCCAGGAAAAGTCTGGTGGCTCCTCCAGAGCCACGGCACAGGGGAGCCAATCTTTGCATGGGGCAAGGGAGGGGCTAAAGTTGCGCTCTGCCTGCTTCCCACCTCCACCCCTCACTGCAGCCTTTGAAAGTGGCATGGCACCACGTGCATCCCTCTGCTGAGTGGGCCGGGCAGCAAGGCACATGGCACCACTTTCAAAGGCTGCAGTGAGGCACAGAGGTGGGAAGCAGGCAGAGCACAGCTGAAGCCTAACTTTGCCCTGTGAAAAGGCTGGGGGCCATGGCCCCTGCCCCTTGGCTACCCCGCACCACAGCTCTGGAGGAACTATGGGCTCCGATTGTCCCATGACTCAGCCGGTCATGAATGGGGCCCTAGCTGGGCTGGGTTGTGGAGCAATCAGAGCCCAGTGCCTACTCCAGGAATGTGGCATGGGGGTGCAGAGGAAGGCAATGAATGTGCCCCGCTTTCCTGGCTCCCCTGCAGTGCGCACAGTAGAGGAGCCACCCACCCACACCCCTGGATGAGCTGATGGGTTCCCATTGCTCCACAACCTGGCCGGCCAGGGCCAGGCCACGAATGGG
This sequence comes from Alligator mississippiensis, assembly GCF_030867095.1. Lineage (NCBI taxonomy): Eukaryota > Metazoa > Chordata > Crocodylia > Alligatoridae > Alligator > Alligator mississippiensis. The sequence continues at coordinate 88,165,473 of NC_081829.1, read as the reverse complement.
GCCCCAGCCGGGCCAGGTCATGGGACATTCCCCACAGTGCAGCAGGGAACAGGGCAGGGGCAGAAGTGAATGATTCACCCCTGCCCCTACTCTGCTCCCTCCTATACTGCGGGGGTCTCGATCTGCCTCCCCCAAGCCCAGGCAGTTGAAAGAAAAACTTACCCGCGTGCTGCACTGGGCTGGCTGCAATCCCAACACACCTTTCCCCCTGCTGCAGCAATGTATGGCTGGGCTCCCCTGGAGTTTGGGAGGGCTGAGCCCAGTTAGCCTCCCCCTTCCACCACCTATGCCCCAGCCCCAATCCTTCTCTCGCTGTCTACCCCCCCATGCCCCTTCTCTCCCCCCATCCGCCCACCACAACAGACTTACCAGCTGGAGGCAGCTGTGTCCAGCATGGTAAAGACTACTGCCTCTTTAATCTATGGCCAAATCTCCAAATAGATGCCAAATCTTCAGATTCAAATCAGCCGAATCGAATCAGGACACGAACCGGCTGAATCCGAATCCAAAGCAAATGCTTGCCACGTCACGCAGGCCTACATACTTATTCCAGAGAGACCCCTATCATTCTGTGTCACACGCGCACACACACACACCAAACATTCAAAACAAAACCCATAGATACCAGCCTTCGCTGTGCTCGATTTATATATTGCTATCGGCCTCCCAGTGTATACATCGTCTATAGAGGCAGATTCCATCTAAGTTAAAGTTCTTATCAATTGAAGAAAACCTGTGGCTATTGTGCGCAGCAGACACTGAGCACTGAAAAAAAAAAAAATCACATAGAAAAGCCTACTCCTGTACTGGGGGATGACAGATATTTTCCAATTGATTAGCCGTGTGCAGTTCCCCACCTCTAAGGTTCACATGAAGCAATATTTCTTCTTTTCTCAATTTTTTTTTTTTTTTTTTATTAAACTGTCTTTAGAAAAAACTATTCCAAACTCTGTGGCATTTAGTATAGGCTAGAGGTGTTTGACAGCACTTCAGGTGTCTCACAGGCTTTATTTAAAATTTTTCCTAAGAATATATTACCTTCAGTCAACTGCATTTAGATTTCCAACAGGATTCAATGGATTTGATTAAAAGCATGTTAAAACAGCCTTTCTGCTGACTTAATTTGCTTCTGATCACATCCTTAGTAAATCTCCTGAAGACCCAGGCAATGGAGGATGTCCGTCAGAAGAGATACCGCGGCTGGAACCCGGAGAGATGAGGTCAGGCCGGGCAGGACCCTTCACCCGCAAGCAGGTGGCAAAGGGGGAAAGGAAGAACCAGCGAAGTCAGCCTCCTAGCTGGGCAGGACTGCTCCTTGGGAGCTTAAAGAAAAAGTATATGATTATTTTTTTCCCTGTTATTTCCCATTTTCTCTGGAGGAATCCTTTTTTTCTTTTTTCCATTTGTACTTACCTCCACTGAAAGCTTATGTTTGTGTTTGGAGTCTGCACCTAAATGGGCCAGCCTGACCCCAGAGGGGCTAGCAGGAGGACTGGGATCCAGGACTATGGCTCTATTAGAACCAGGCTTAACTAGCCCGGTCAGGAGAAGAGCGTTACACCAGCCAGTGCTTGCCATGTCAGACTCAACAACTAAAGGTGTGATCAGGTTGGGGTGAAGGGAAGGAAGGTGCCCCACTAATTGGTCCAGCCAAGGGCCCAAGGCGATTCTTCCACTGAGAAATATCGTCCCAATAATAATCTTAAGAAACACCAAAAATGTGGCAGGAAAAAATAAGACATTGGGGAAGGGCTGAAGGAGGTAGTTGGTATACCTCCTGGCTCGCTAAGAACGGGGAAGATGTCAACACACTGAGGACCAAAGCCCTACAGCACCTATCCTCAACATTACCCAACATCAGTTCTTCTGTCTTATGCGAGTTGGAAGAAAGGCAGTTGAAATACATTCAGGTCTCATCCAGGCTACCATAGAAAGCCAAGACTATGCTAGCAGAATTACAAAATGTGTTCAATTGGGTGTATAAACAGTCTCACACAGATGCAGGTGGATACAGTGCTCTTCTTATTGCATGGGACATTACCGTAGGCTATTTCTCCTTTATGATGACAGAAGGGAATGGGGAATTGATGAGATATTTTTAAAAATTCACAGCTTCCTTAAAAATAGCATTGGAAAAGCTGTAGCAGAGATATCCCAGGGCCATTTTCAAAAGCAAATAGCCAGTTTGAGAGGGGGAGGAAGAAAAAGAGGAATTAATTTTTAGGTGGTCAATCTGACAGTTTAAAAAGCCCCGAGAGTGCCTGCTAAAAGGAATTACTAGGCTGCTAAGGATTAATCAAAATTATTTCTATTAAATACAAAGTTGCTACTTGAAATGTTACTTTGTGGAAAGATTTAATCAAGCATACAAGTGACCTGACTGACAAAATAGAGAGAACACCCCATGTCAACATCTTTCTGTGCTATGGCACACCAAAGTAATTATTATTGCAGGTCACATTTCCAGAAAAGCCTTGGAGAAACAGCTAACAAACACATACTGTACAGCTCATAAGAGGGACTACTTAACACTGTTACACAACTCCTTAAAGAGAAAAGTCAAATATATTCATGACACTCAAAAGCTGATGACCAATGGAGAAGTTTGCTAATGTTAAGCATTTAAAAACTATATATTTCAAGAGAATTAATTAGGATTATTTAGTGGGAGGAAGAGAAAAACTGCACATAAATTAAATAGTCAGAAATCTCATCTTTATAGGGTTTAAACTCCTAGAAAAATATTGCTTGCTCAAATGAACATGTAGAGGATTAACCTACAAAAGAAACCAAAGATTAAAATTTCTATGGGGCATTCTCAACCTAAAAATATTTGTCATTTTAATACACGGCTGAACTCTGTTGCACAGTTGTAGTTATTAGGTGCTGTTGTTGTTTCCCAAGTCCCAGGTAAATAAGGTTCCCCTGCTGTAGCTACAAGGTCTGCTATAAAGTTGGAAAACTGAGGCTTGTGCAGATAACTTATCCCAGGGCAGGCCATGGTCTGTTCCTCGGGACAAGCTGTGCAGAAAAACTCAGGGCTCAGGGAATACTCAACAGACAGGTTTGTGACAGAGGCATTTGTTGAAACCAGGCATCTGAAGATCCAGACAAGTTACAGAAATGGTACTATATTTAAGGAGCGCAATAGTTATATTCTTTGCCCAACAGGGAGAGCCTTAGTAGAAAGTAGGGGTGTGCGAAGAGGGCCCTATTCAATTTGGACTCAGCCCAAATCAGGGACAGTGATTCGATTTGTCGTCTCAGATCACTGTCCCTGACTCAATTTGACTGAGTCTGAAGATTTGATACTGATTCAGAGAATCAGTAATTTGGACATAGACACAGCTTTAAATGTTTTTTCTACGTGCCTCGAGGTACCAGTGCAGCTCGTGAATGCTGCAATGCTGGGGCGGACGGAGCATCCCACAGGAATGCAGGGGGACCCTCCACGTACTCAGCAGCAAACCTGGAAGTACTTCCAGTCCACTTTAAGGTCTGCTGGGGAGCATGCAGGGGGGGTCCCCTGCACCCCCATGGCTCAGCGATTGGCCGCAGGGGGCCCCTGGGTGCCCCCCCAGACCTAGGAGGCACTAGTCACCATGCCAGGAGGGGAACAGGTGGGGGGGGGGAAGAGGGGGCTCCCATGCGCCCCAGCATCACTCCATGTGCCCCAGCATCGCAGCATTCACGAGCTGCCTGCTACCTAGAGATATGTAGAAAAAACATTTAAAGCTGTGTTCACGTCCAAATCGCCAAATCTTTCCGAATTTCCCCAAATCCATTTGGAAGGTTCCAATTCCATTCAGAGAGATTAAAGTGTCCTCTGATTCAGTTCGAATTCAGAGATGTGGCCACTGAATTGGGACGAAGCAAATCAGGGACCGAAGCTTCGCACAGCCCTAGTAGAAAGCTCCTTTGACAAAACTTGTTGCAACAACAAGATGGTTCAAAGGATGCTAATTGGGTAAGGAGTCTTCTACTCCTAGTCTATCACTAAGACTTGACCTAGAACATTTACAGGCACCTCAACCACCTCTGCAAAATTAGCTCCGTTAAATAACATGGTCCTTCGGCCTGGAAGTCAGGACCCTGAATTCTCTCTCTAGATTGGTCTTGAATACATAATTAAACCCCAGATAATTTCCCCAGTCTGGGATTGTAGAATTGGGATCATTATACTTGCCCCTCTCTTTTTCAACATTAAATGGAAAAAACAATGGGCTAATTAGTTTGATTATTACCTGTGCCTTCTTCAAACATGCCATCCTAAGTGGCAATCTTCTCTTCGTCAGCAGTCCAGGCAGGAAAGCATGCTGTAGTGAGAGTGGAAGCTGAGGATGAAGGAGCAAGCCCCTGCTTCAATTATTTTATTGTCCGTGACAACATTAGTAAATAGCTATCTGTTCATAGCCTAGGAAAAGCAATACTACCAAAGAATTAAAATGGAAAGGTCCCCTTCCTTAAGGAAACCTCTACAGAAGTACCATAATTTCCAGATTTGATTTTATTTTTTTGTTTTTCGGTATCATCCTAATGTCACAGCTGTGACACCTTTTTTGTCTCTTTTCCTCAAACAGTTCGAAACCACCATGCACAGCCAAAGCTAGATGATCAGCTGAGGTACATGAATGCTTTTCCATGGAAAAATCAGAGCTACAGTGTTTTACATCTAGCAAGATTATATCCCCCCCACCTCCCATTCAGGAACCAAATTATTTTACAGTGAGGCTTGCCATGTGACAGGACTGCAAAACCTGATATCAGATGCTGAGATTTCTCCAACACCGGCCTTCTTGTTGGAGGTTTGAAATTGGAGTAAGGAGGATGGCAAGTTCTCACAGCAGCTATTGGTCTAGAAGAGGAAAGCTAGCTGTGAGGTACCTCTTATCCTCCAACAGGAAAGTGCAAACTCCCCCACAAACTGACTGCTACATGGGGCCTCCCCCTAGATGTGCTAAGTCAAATGCTATCAGCCCACCCCAAGCTGCTGTCAACAGCCTGGATACTTGCTGTAGAGATTTAGATGTTCATTAAATCATCTCATTAACCTACTATGTCATGCAGAGTGTTGAGAAAGCATCACATGTTGCTTTAAATATCCTCTTTTGTTGCTGAGTGACTAGTTTTGATTGCACTGAAATGAAACCTGCTGGCAATTGCCAGCAAACACCCAGCAATACAGAAGCATCGGCATCAAGAGGACACCACAGTCGGACAACTCTCTGTGAACCTGCCACAAGTTATAATCTTCACGTTGGACAGTTGCTTTGCAAGTGAAAGTGCAAGGTAAATGAGACCCATGAATCATTAAGGAATGTGCTTTATTAGCATTCAGACATGCTGAATAACTGTTCCTTTAAGCAAAATGTCTGTGCAAAGCTTAAACATAGCCCCCCCCCCCCCATGAGAACTATTAGCTGGAATAATTATTTGCACTATAACAGTGCCTAGATGCATCCAATTAAATCTGGACACTATGTAAACACTTAGGAAGAGAGTTTTCTCAATTTAAAGAATATCCGAGACAGACAACACGGTGAGTAGGGAATAGGAATTAGCAAAAGCAGAGTTAAACTACAAACTTCAAAAGAAGTTTGTGTAATGAAGCAGCAGATGTTTTAGCTTCAAAGCAAATCATTTACCATGTCTGCCACATGTTCTAGAGGGTAGTATGAAGGCCTGAGTCACTAGAGATCAGGGATCTCAAACTTTTTAGACTCAAGGTACCCTTCAGAAAATGCCAGCTCTTGGCTTTCATTAGCTTTCACTCATGTCTTGACTACAGAAAAACAATAAATAGTTTCTTCTGTTGCAAAGAACTCAGAAGTAGTCAGAAAGGTTTTGATACTATGGATTCCTATTTGAAGTCTCTAGGTTTATCTTGCGAATCGTGTGCCGGTGTTTGCAAACCCAACAGTTGTTTTAAGGGCATCCTACATCACCCTTAAAAGGATCTCACCAAACCCACTTGAGAACTACTGAACTAGACTGAGGTTCTATTCTTCTGCTATAGACCAAATGTACTGCTTAAGTAAGTTACTCCACTGCTTTGTGCCTCAGTTTCCCCAGCTGTCAAATGGAGATAGAGGCCTTTGAAATGTACTCAGAGGGAAAAAAAAATGCTACAAGGTTTTATTGTCATTATTTTATACCTCATGCATACAAATCTGGAAGCCACATCAATAGGGTTTAGAAACAGGATGTTCTGCTCCAAAGAGCGGTGGTCCCTTTATTTGGTACTATTATATTTTTATCTTTTGCAATAAGAGCACACAACTGTAGAGTGGAAGCCTCATGCCAAATAGATAATCCATCATTGCTCCAAGCAGCACCACAAAAGAGACACACAACATATATAGATAAGGGACTTATGTAAGGCACCCATCAAGAACTTGAAATACCCTCTTCACCACAAACGCAGCCCTGCACTCATCCCCATCATAGTTGAGGAACAAGGACAAGCTCAGGAACACAAGGAACAGGCAGGTTGGCAGAAAGGATAAGAAAACTTGGCGGGGGTGGAGGGGTGGGAATCTATAGGAAGAGCATGTACATAGATCACCATCATATTTGAACACCACAATCTAATGCATGTATCCTCAGAATACCCTTCAGTTCAAAACATGCATAGCATCTCTCCTGGAAACAGCAGAATAAAGAAACTAAGGAAAAGACTATTAAAGGGAGTTTGGCATCTGACAGTATCAAAAAACACCTACTGAGATTTTGAAAATTAGGCCTGGATCCTTGGAACTATATAGGCATTTAATTTCCATTGGTATCAATGGCAATTCAATGCCTAATGCTTTTCAAAAAATCACACCGGGTGCATAAAAGTCTCTTTAAACAAAAAGATGCAGAAGAAACGTGGGACAGGAAGCCCAAGATTCTAAATAATTCCAGATTAGTGTCTTCATCATTAATTGTCCTTCCTTTGAAGGAAGCTACAAGTGAATGGCTGTAATTATAGGTAGGTAGGGGAAGCAGAGAAGTGAAAAAGATTAACTTGGATTGTTGGAGATCTCACAAAAGGACAGCAGAGAGGGAGAGAAAATGAGATAAGAAATCACAAGAGCAGGGAAAAGCGTCTTGAAAGAAAGGATAGAGAGAGATGAATTTGGCAGTGCTGTAGCACAGTGGGCAGTTGTGGCGAGGCTTATATTCCTTGTGGAGAGCGAATCTCATGTACCAAACAGCTGCTATGTTACAATTCATAAGCCTTCAAGCAAAGATTAGACATGTGCTTAGCTTCATATACTTTGTGTAGTCCTGCTGGCTGCACAGGATAGGAAGTAAATCTTTGCAAAATCAGAGCCAGAAGTACGCATTGTATTCTGGAAGTTGCAAATATTACAAGGGATTGTCATTCACTTCTAATGTGTGTGTGAAGAAAAACAGATCTAGTTTTTTTCCAAAGTGACATATTTATTATAGAGAAATAGCAAGAGAAGAGTATTTTTAAATGATCACAAAATTACATTACTTGATTGCTAATTTTATTTGGAAGCTAGTGAGTTATTGCGGTTTATGTACGTTTAATGAATTATACTGAATAAGATTCGATTTTCAAAGGAGGAACAGATAATTTGAGCGGAATATAAATGTCTACCTCTCATGTTCAGACAATAAAGTTTAAAACTTACATTTATCATCAAAAAGGATGGGTTTGTTGTCATAAAGATTTCAAACTTGGAGCTTTGCATGCCCCAAGTGTTCTAGTATTAATATGTTCACTAATAATGGTAGTAACATAATTTGTTTGCAATCTGGAGATGGCAATTTGAACAGCCGACATTTTCATTACTTACCTGCATGTCAAGCCACCCACAAAACATTCTGATTTTAAACCAAATACAGGGCCCTGAAAAGGGTGAGCAGAGATTGGAGAGAAACTACTGCAATAGCATGAGAAAAAAATCATTTGAAAAGGGAGTCAACGTCCCTTGAGGAGGTAAAAACAAAAAAAAAGTAGCCCTCTTCCCATTTGTGTTACATTCACTGTAACCTGTCACTCTTAAGCCACCCCCCACCCCCCCCCCCCAAAAAATCTTGAAGTTATTTTCAGTGAAGACAGACGATGTCCAAAAGCTGGAAAGGGGTGGGGACAGAAACACAGGCTAATTTGGAGACCAAGGTGAAGTTCCCCAGGGAAACAGAAGTTTGACAGCAGAGGGCAAACAAAAGGTATAACGAACATTATGGCATGATAAACTGTGAATGCAGTGTCAGAAATAAGACTTAAGTAGGTATCATAATGCTTGTGATTTCTGCTAACTGGAGCAAAAGGAATAAAAAGTTGTTCCCATTACGTAAAGCTACATCTCTCTCCAGTAATAATGGTCAAAAGTATTTGCTGGGTTAAAGAATGAGAAAATATGTGTGCATTACATAGAGAGAGGTTGTTAGCTATATGTAACACATACATACATACACATGCATACATATACACACACAATTATGACAGTGCTCGCCAGCAGTCACTCGCACAGGCTCAAATCATACACCATGCTCCTATGTTAGATAAGAATGCTCTTAGCAGACTTCTGAGCTATACTATGTTGCCAAGTAATCAGCATTGCAAGTCACCGGCTTCCGCTACACTTTTCCTGAGAACAGATAGCTGCTACCTGATAAGGAAATCAATAAACCAGCAGATTGAGATGCCCAACAAGATTTGACAACCTTTGCTATTTCATCCCAAACCAATTATGCATTTACTCCATTCTTTCCTTTACCAGGCTGCACTCGGCAGAAAATTGCAACGAACAGACCCCCTCCTCCCCACACTCTTCAATCACAAGAACTGTGTATTCTGCAGATATGGCACTATATGCAGTCAGGCTGCTACATGATTGATTTTCCTTTAATCTTATTGGCATTTTCATTTTTCACAAACTAAGGTGCAAGAACAATTCCAAGTCATGTTCCTTTTAGGCAAGGTGAGCTCATTTGCCACATCATAAAGCAAGCTATTGTCAAGGGGGGGAACAAAGCAAATCAAGATGAACTGGCATAGAAGTGGGACATGGAGAGAAAGTATAAAAGCCTCCCACAGCTCAGCTATTGCATCTCAGGTCTTACTTACTACCCACTCACTCTTATCACTTGATACTTCTCAAGCCACCACCACTCATCTCACTCGTCTTTCATTAGCTAACCCTCCCCAAGTTCTGATAGAAATACCGTCCCTGACATCAAAACATGTTTTTCTAGAACTCTTATAGCCTATAGCCAAATCCTAATCCAGCGCAGATCGGAGGAACTATACAGATGTAAAACGAACAGAAGATATGGCTATGTTATCTTTTGATTTTCACTAATATTTTCTATTGATGCATGCTAGTCTACCAATCCTCGAGAATTTTGCTTTCAAACAGTCAAAGGGCCAGCCATTCCAGTAACAGCTCTCTCCCTGAAAATGCCCTGCAAGCCACACACACCCACCCACCCACACACACCCATCTATCATCACATACTAAACTTGAATTATGCTTGATGAAAAAGTGGAAGGGCCTTAAGTACAGAACACTGAAGTGGTGCAAGGGTCAAAAGCAGTCTGTCCTCAATGTTACAAACTGCATGGGGAAACATGGCATTGCAGTCTCGGACTTTAGCGTAAGGAGCAATTAATTTGGACTGAAATGCAGGCACCTGTCCACAGCACAAGTAAATTACTTAGGAGTGGGAAGTATCCAAGGGATGAAATGCGCCTGCAGGGCAGTGTGTGGAGGATGGGCTAGATAAGCGGAAGCAATCCCTGCACAATTCATTTTCATCGCCGCTGGTTTTGTAACATAACTGCGTTGCCAGGCCTAAGCCCCATCCTGCCCTTAAGCCCTGTCTAGGGAGGGCTGTGTTATTTGACCTATAGACCAGTGAATCTCAAGACTACCCCTTCCCCCCCACCAAAATGTGCTGATTTTTCAACTGGGCACTGGTTGCACAGAGCTCCGTATTTATGACCGAGAAGAATTTTAATGGCTCCAAATTCCCTCAGCTGAGGGAAATTTTCTGGCCTGTGATAAGGCACCTGTGACCATTCACACAGCAGCTCTGATTAGCTCTCTCATGCTGTCCCCACAGCCTGCTGTTTCACTTGACTGACAATAGCAGGTAGGAAGGATTCAGAGCTCCGCAATTGCATCAGCTGGTAAAATAGCAACATTCCTCAGATCCCCGTGAACTGCCTCGTGTCCGGAGCCAGTCCATCTTTTCTTCCTCTTGGCCGTGGTCTAGTTTTCAAACAGCTGCTGTATAAACCTTGGAGTGATTCATGACAGCACTTACTGGAATGCCACTTACGTTTCCTTTTTTAAAAACCACCATCCTGTGACTGTAGCACTCCTGGGGCAATAAGGCACCACCAAGGCAAGGGTTTCTACTTGGCTCCACACTGAAGACAGGGAGCCATGGCCACCTTCCCAACCAGCAACAGCATGGAAGTCACCCGTGGCAAGCTCAAACCAGTAGTCTCACATCAAGCCTACCTTCCTTCAGGGAGGTTCGGCAAGCAGGCAGAAGTCTCTCTAGCCAGTTCCTGGCCTCAGTGAAGCTTCTTGCACCAAGTAGTAGCTGCAGGTTGCTCTGCGTCTCCCAGCAGCACCCAGCTCCCTGGACTCTCCCCTTTCACCTGATCCTTCCAAGCTTGAGGTCTCGCTCAGGTGCAGCAGGACTGATAACCTGGAGAGGGTCCAGAGAAGGGCCACTCGTATGGTTAAAGCCCTACGAGGAAAGACTAGGGCACCTGGACCTTTTCAGCATCCGCAAGAGAAGGTTGAGAGGCGACTTTGTGGCTGCCTATAAAAGTTCATCATGGGGGCACAGGAGGGAATTGGTGAGGTTTTATTCACCAAGGCGCCCCTGGGGGTTACAAGAAATAATGGCCATAAGCTAGCAGAGAGCAGATTTAAGCTGGACATTAGGAGGAACATCTTCACAGTTAGAGTGGCCAAAATCTGGAATGGGCTCCCAAGGGAGGTGGTGCTCTCCCCTACCCCGGGGGTCTTCAAGAGGAGGTTAGATGGGCATCTGGCTGGGGTCATCTGAACACAGCACTCTTTCCTGCTTATGCAGGGGTCGGACTCGATGATCTATCGAGGTCCCTTCCGACCCTAACATCTATGAATCTATGATTGAACCCACAGTGGGTCCTTAATCATTTCAGGGCCAGTGTGGGACTTAAAGACCTTTAAAGACATCTAGCAGGTCCCCAGCATCCTGATAACTTATTTGACTAATTATTTTCTGAACTCCCTACCCAGGCCACACTTCAACAATTCCTATTCAGCAAAGTGCTTGGGCCTAGGATTAACGTCAATCCTGAGTTAAGGGGCTAATTTTACCAGCTTTCCATATACAGTAATGCCCTTCCCCATGACTTTAATAATTGAAAATTATTCTTCTGAATGAATGAGCAACATGGTCTTATGGAAAGACTTTGGACACCTAAGGTGCGACTCTTGCATCACGTTCAGTTTCCTGCCTGAATACTATTTTTGTAGTACAGGCAGTCCTCAGACTTAAGACACAATTGGTTCCTGAAAACCACATCTTAAGTCAAAACATTGCAACTTGGAACCAAATTTTCCCATAGGAAACAATGTTATAAATGAGGAATTGGTTCCTGAACCAAGGGCTGATGCCCTATTTTCACCAAAAATACCCTAGAATTTTGTATTCAATCAATTATAGACAAGTAATATAGCTACATTAATGTATTTATATCATAAATAGCAATCATATTGATTTGGAAGGACTTCTTTGAGGTAACTTTGCTGCACTTTTTGAAGGGTTCTTGGCTGGAGTCTTCTCAGGAGTCTTGGCTGCAGGTTTTTCTAGTCTTGTCTGCTTTCTTAAAGAAAGTATCCAAGGAAGTTTGGACAGATGTTCTCCAGGGAGATGAGTGATACAGCGAACTTGTTCGCTGACATGGCGTCACATCGGATCAAGCGTTGTAAAGTCGAACTGACGTCATAAAGTTGAAACAGGGTGTCAATTTATAAACGCTGAAAGTGTGAACTGTTTTAACTTGAAACGCAAGTCGAAGACCGCCTGTATTTGTGTCCCTCAGTTTGGGTTTGCTACCTGTTTGAGCCCCGAATCTGATTTAAAGGCAATTAAATGGTAAAAACTCCAAAGGCATGGTCAGCTTCTTAGAAGGAAAAGTCTAAAAGTCTAGATTTGGGAATGGTGCACACAGGAGAACTATGTAAGATCTACTTGATCCAAAGCCTTTTGAATTCAATCAGTCTTTCCACTGACTTCAGAGAAGGCATGATCTGGCAGGCTGGGGCATGAGGGTACTTCACTGCCCCCACACTGTAGCATCCTCAAGCCCCAGCCAGCCCCTCCACAGCATGTTGAGCTGGTTTGGAGCAGTCCCACGCCAGCAGGCTGACCTCCTGGCCCCCTAACCAGCCAGGCCTGCTCTAACCTGACAACATGCTGTGATCCCAGATGTACATGTAAACGTGGCATCCAAGAGCGATAAATTCTAGCACAATATGCACTGAAGTTTATTGCACGTGTAGATGAACCCAGCGACTCCAACCTTAAAAGGTGTGACATGCTGATGACTAATACCAAGAGCCAGTGAGATGGCCATCTGGGGCTAATGGCTTTGCTTCTCAGCTACTGTTCCGTCTTAGGAAACCACGAGTTTTCTTTGCAGGGGCCCTTGCAAAGGTAGGGACAACTGGATTTATGTGTCTGCTGGTTTTCAAACACCTAGCTCAGGGACAGAGACCTTCTAAAAGCATGGTCCCTGCACAGGCCTGGGACAGCGAGGGAGAGGGAGGATGTAAAAATAGCTGTTTCCATGGAAACTGGCCACACCACTGCTGCCAGCAGCTGGTACTGATCCATGTGCTGCCCTGTACCCTGCACTGGCGCTGCCCAGGGTACAGGGCCACTCTGTTACACCCCCCGTCCAACTGTCACATGCTTTAAGTAAAATTGCTGTGGTTAAGAAATTCCTTTACTAAGTCTACTTTGCTTGCTTGTTATGGTGTCCACGAATAGACTGACCTACAGGCTGGGGGTACACTCCAGCTTAATTGAAGGTCAAAGAAAGCATGTGTAAATGACTATTGGGCACAGGAGGGGAAAGAAACTGGTTTTGAGGTCCCAGTCAGCTGGACAGTTATGTCCTCTCCTCAGAAAGGGTGTCAGACAGAGTTTATAAGCCCAGAAGGGTACCCTAGTGTCGCAGGGGTCAATCCTGAGTGGAGTCCCAGCCCCAACAGACTTGGAAGCAAGTGAGATCTAGTGATATATAACAGGGCATTGGGCCAGGTTGTTACACCATTCATTTGCAAGGATCACCCATGACAAATTCCTTTTCCCCCCATCCTGCGCTTAATAATCTACTTTCTCTCTCCAGTCATCCCATTTCTCAGGGAGCACAAACCAACAGGTGTGTCTCATTGTCCAAAGAAATTCAACAGCTTCATTGATATTAATATATACATAGTTCTGCAAGAAGTACAGGCAGAGAGAAATCTAATATTCAGAAATTTTGGGGCACTTTGTTCTTTACTACACTCTGGCTTGTTTTGGTTAGACCTAATGAAAAAAGTTTAGCATCTGCAAATTGGTCCAACACTATCCCAATCATAGTTAGTCCAATACAGGATACCACCGTTGCCTTTCACAGACTTCAGCCAGTTTTGAATAACTACCCTGCAATGAGCTAAGATGTATCATAGTACCAGCAACCCAGGAGATGAGTATGCAGTTCTACAGGTTCTGGGACTATGGGTCTGTTAATAACAATAAAAAACAAAGCACTTCCTCTCAGAGGTACTGGAGGACCCTTTTCCCATTTGAATCACCAAGACTCAGCTATGGCTTAATACCAATTTGGAAAGTATGAGGTTGGCTTTTTTTGCAAATTATTTTTGTTCCTTCAGTTGGATTTATAAGTACTAGCATAAAGTTCCCAAGGTACCCATATAAACACGAAGATCCATTTATTTGTTTCAAGCATATTTATGAAATGACAGGGGAAAGATTTAAGAAAATAGGATGCTGTTGGGCAACAACACATTTTCAAATGAAGCCAGTTAAGAGCATAACCTAGGTAACCTTTTTAAAAAATCTGATGGCCTATAAGCTTGGGTCCAGGATTTCAGCTGATGGATGCAGTACCGGACATTAAGGAAGCAGAGCAGTACAATGATTCTGAATGCACGTCTCCAATATGCAGCAGTTCCTTAAAAGCTAGATGCTAACTCAAGGTTATGGATTCTGTTCTGTATGTCAGATGCCTAAACACTAGAGAGTGCAGTGCTAAGTATCACCTTAACAAAGTCCCTATGTGGATCAAATCCTCTCATGGAATGGAGATGTCTGACCCAACTATTTTACGACTCAGGGGTTCAGTTTTGCCACAGCTATTTCAGAGATAAGTAGAGCTAATGCACTTGGACTCCAGCATAATGGCCAACATTTTCCCTTTTCTCCATAGTAAATTGTTCCACCAGCTTGTCTGACTTTATTAATGGAGACAGAAGGGAACAAAAGTATGCTCCTGTCTTACAGTTCTACTTTCCAACCTAGGAGTTTTATGCTCAATTTCGTGGGCTACCACAGACTTCCTGGATGAGCTGGGACAAGGCTTGTGTGCGTCTGGCCTCAATTCTCACTGTGAAAAGGAGACGCTTCCCTGACTCACAGGAGTTTTGTAAAGATGAATTCTGTATTTACCCAAATCCAAGATGAGGAAAATCCAATCAGCGTAGGAAAAACACCCGTCATCTTGGATTTGAGTTCCAGTCTGGGCCAGGCAGCGACTCAGCTCTAGCTTTGGTCCCAGACTTGGGGCTGGACTGCTGCCTGCCCCAGGCCAGAATGGCTTGTTTGGCAGGGGAGGGGGACACGTGGCTGGGGGGACCACAGGATTGTAGTAGGGAGGGAACCTGCAACCTTCCCCCCCCCCAAGTCTGGGCCTGCATCCCCTACCTGCTGCTTCTTTTCCCCCAGTTTTCCCCTCTGGTCCCTTCACCCCAACCTGACTATAAGCTGCCACTTCTCCATGGCTGGGCTGGCCTGGGGCAGGGCCACTACTGCTGCTGACTGCCCCAGAGGAGCAGAGCTACAGCAGAAGGTAGGGGAGTTGGGGAGGGAGGAGGAGGAGGCAGGCTACAAAGTGGAGCAGCAGATGAGGGAGGCAGACTACAGGGGGCCAAGGGGGAGACAGAGAGTGAGGGGGCAGGCACAGAGGAGCAGATGGCAAGGGGAGGAAATGTGGGGGACAGGCTGCACGGGGCAAAGCGTGGGAGGCAGACAGGCATACAGGGGCAGGCAGAAGAGGGGACAGGCACAGGGATGCAAGGGGCAGGGGTCTGGCACCTCCTCCCTCCCTTCTCCATCATAGCTTCACATAGCTTTATCTAGCTATGTGAAGCACTCAGTATGTTGTCGGGTATATCAGTCTATTTATACGGTCCTCTTTTCCACAAGGCCCGAGTGTCTTCTGGACATCTGTAAATTGGTCCTCACAGGAGCCCAACAGAGTATTTTCCTAAAGCAACTGACTTTCCTGACATTTTGTAGAACAGTCCTTGTGTCACCAAAGAGTGCCCAAAATGAGACGCTTGTCCCAAATTTGAAAACTTGGTCCTGAATTGCATGACCTTCCAAAAGTTCATACAGGGCTGGAAACTTTCCCAATCATTATTATGTTACTTCACTGTCACCTTTCCTACGCACAAAAGTTGTATTGGTTTAACTATATTAGTATGGCCTAAGTAGTACAACCTACAACACAGATATAGTAATACCAGTGTAACTGTGCCTAGATCAGCGTAGCTTCAAATAAACTTCAGCAAGCTGTACTGGTGTAAGGTAACTTTATGCCAGCATAACTGCAGTTAATACTACACAGGTGGTATAACTATTTCAGCAAAAATATTTCAGGAGCAGGGAGATGTAGTTAGTTAATCTGAAATCAAGTAAAAGGCAGGATACATTTACACCTTACAGACTAAGCAAAAAGTAGAGGGAGAGAGAGCACAAGCTTCAACGAGCTCCTGAAAGTTCATGCACACATGGGCGCATGTACATGCACCTTGGTTAGTCTATCGAGGAACAAATTTAATCTAAACAACTCTAAAAACTTGCATACTGAAATCAACATTGTTAAACCAGTACAAGATGTATAACCAGGTCTAAGAAGCCTTGATGCACTAGCATCAAGTTTGTACGTCTGCCCTTGCTGTTAAGAGCCTGTAGAAGGGGGAACAAGGGGTTATCGATCCACTTTATTGAAATCGGTTTTTTCATATCTTTTCATCTTCTGCTACAATACTACAGTTGTGTCCCAAGGTTGCTGCACCCAACAATTTCCATTTCAAATCTCATTTTTCAGTGATTTAGCACCCAAGAAAAGAGGCCCTTTGAAAGTTTTAGCTGCTTTTCACAGCCAGAAGCAGCAGTGAGTTTGGATGGCTTTTGAGGAAATACAATTTAAAACAAAAAGATAGAGCCATTTCGTTTTGAATAAAAAACCCTGCCACTGGCCCGGTTTAGTTTCATCAAACATGTATTATACTGAACAATAAAAGACTGCTAGTGGAAGAATCTCACGTACTGTACGAATCCATGCATCACCAGCATGATTGACAGAACAGCAACTCCTAGTGAATAATAGACTAGCAGTGTCAGAAGATTAATATATTCAAATTAATTCCCCACCCAACCTCAGAAAGTCATTAAGTCTACACTTGAAGCACAATCCCTTTATTCTATCCTTGACACTTCAAGGTGTCAATATTTTAGTCTTTCCTGTTATAACATAACTAGTAATAATTAAATAAAGCATCTAGAAGGCGTGTCAGCAAGTTTTTGATGTCAACCAAGGCAAGATAAAGAGATTAGGATTGTAGCTATCCCATCCTTGTCTCACTCAACAGTGGGCATGGATACAGGAACTTTTCAGCTACTTCCAAGGCAGGCAACTCAGAACAGCGATGCACAGGTAGCTCTCATCCATCTTAAACCCCCCTTCCTCCCCCTCCCACAGGAGTTAAGGCAACCAAATGGCGGACTAAGATAGTCAGACTAGTATTAGGGGATCTCGGGTCATGCTGCCTTCCTTGAATAAATTCCCTTACTTCTGCACACACCTCCTTTGCCATGTGCACTTGGCCAACGCAAGGGCATGATGGGGATTTGACACACAATTCATTATGCCTGGGGATGTAGTCTAAGGGATAATTGTGATCCATGTGTTGAGGCCAGTAGTTTTACATTTGAATGGCTAATGATGGTGGCAGCAGCATTTGCAGATGCTAAGTACCTCTCAGAGCAGGTTTTCAAAGGACTAGAGAGATGCCTAAAATTTGGCCCCGTGATGGAAACCTTTGGCTTCAGTGTCCTGGCACGGGGAGGGGTTGTGCTTTAATTCAACCAGCTCTTTGCAGAGGAGGCCATAGAAATCACTACAGATCGGCTCATACATTTACAAAAGAGCATTAGTACTCCGAGCATGTGATCAATGACAAGTCCTCCCCAAGGAGGGAGTGTTCCTTGTACATTAAATACCGGAAGGCAGAATTAATCCACTTATGCAATGAGCCTGGGGTTTTAAATTATTCATAAGTTCTTCATAATGCTAAAAAATTAAAAGGCTTCAAGCCTATTATTGAGACCCAGTTCTTGCAATTCAGTTAGCTATCAGTCAGCCTGGAGAAAAAACGTTTTTCCTTAAAAATATAATTGTTTTGTCCATACTGCCATGAGGACAAAGATGGGTAAACAGCTATAGCTTAACAGCAAAATCATTAATCTAGACAGACAGAAAAACTTCCCCAAGAAAAAGGAATAATGTTACTAACAATCAGGACATTTTGTATTCCACCCACGAGGCATTCCCCAAGTGATTTCACTGTACTGGGGTGGAAGGGTTGTTGCTCCAACCAAGTCACTTTGATACAGAATTATATTTTCCATAGTGGAGTTGGCTCTAACAAGCAGAGCCAGCCTTAGGGATGGGTGACTGCCCAGGGCATCGTCCCCCCACACACCCACCCCTTTCCCAGGGAGCCCTTGTGCCTCCTCCAGCTGCTGCCAAGCTGGTCAAGTGCCCCTGAGGCAGGAAAAGCACTGGGTGGTGGAGTGGAGGGAGGCCACCCCACTCCCTTCCTCCCTCCCACCAGTCTCTGCAGGCTGTGGGCCTCCCTGTGCCAGGTGGCTTCTTCTCACTCTCTGCCTCCAGCAGGACCCAGGCAGCTGCCATCAGTAATTAATAGCCTCCCAGCAGCAGAAGGGTGCAGAAGCAATAAGCTTTGGGAGGGGGGGGGGGAGACAACAGGAGGTGGTGGTGAGCATGTGCACAGTACCACCCAACCTGGCTAGGCTTGGCTCACTGCAGCTGCCTGCAGAGCCGTGGTGTTTCCTGAAAGCTTCTGGCACCCTGGCCACCATGTGGGAAAGGCTGCTGCCGAGGAGGACACGGGAGGATGAGGGGCGGCTGGTAGGAAAGTGGCAGAGAATGAAGTGGAGCATCCAGGGAGCCTGTGCCATGCTCTCCAGCTGCCTCCTGCTGGCCTGCGCATTCAGCGCTGCCACCACAGGCCTCAAGTGCTTCTCGCTGGGCTCTGAGCTGAAGGGGAGCCATTCTGCCTGGGCATCTGTGTCAGCCTCTTCTACTCAGGGCTGCTGCTCTCCGCCTGGCCAGGGACACGCCAAAATGCAAGTTTGCCCAGGGTACCATTTTCCCTAAGGCCAGTTCTGCTAACAAGGAGCTACATTTATAAACAAGACAACAGTAATATAAGCTAAAAATCTATAAAACTCTTGAACTGGAGAACAAAATATGCTCTGAGCCAGATCCAGATGTATATAAGGACTTGCCTACACTATGTGGCTGCTATCACCAAAGCTTTGCCAGCATCACCATGGTGGCAAAACCTACGAGTGGAAATGAAGCATCTGATAACAGAAAGGATTCCATTGCCAACTTCGCAATACCACCTCACCGGATGACAAGCTAAGTTGGCGGAAGCCCTTTTCTGTCACTACAGCTGTATCCAAGAGCTTTGTCACCTGGTAGGTGTGATCTTTCCACATCTGCCGCAATTTTGCTGGCATTGCTATACTCTGTCACGTTGACCAGTCCTATCTTACCTATGCAAGAGATTGAGAGGCAAGGAGGCTTGCTTCCTTGGTCATTGTAGTAAGTAGAGGTGCGCGAATATACCGTCCATATTGGATCAGCACCGATAAAAGGGAAATTGACATTAACAGCAATCAGCTTTTTTTGGTTAATGTAGCCAATAATGACACCAATAAATGCCACAGGCATGGACGCAGCAGCAGCATGCATGCAGTCAGGAATGCAGCCCGACAGCTTGGAGACAAGTGTCCAGCCTGTAAGTCTGGGGGGGATGGGGGGGGGGTTGAAAAAGTGGGGTAGGTGATTGAGCCTCCACGATGAGGGAGGAAGTGGGGCTGGGGCAGGGACAGGCACTGCCCAGCAGGGGCAGGGAAGGGTGTGGGGAAGGGGGGCAGTGCCCTACCACTGAGTACACCCCTGCAGGAGGCATGGGGGGCATGTGCCCCCCAGATTTGTGCACAGGGCGAGGGCAGGCTGCCTGCTGTGGGCTCAGGGCCAGGGGATACACTAGCCTCTTCCTGGCATGGTGGGGCTAGGCTGGGGCTGCACTCAGGACAGGCAGGTGGGTGGGCGGGCATGGGGCAGGCAGCAGTAGCACTGGGAGGAGGGACTACAGCAACGACCCCATAGCCCCCCCCTCCCCCTCCCAGTGCTGCCACTGCCCCCCTGCCCCGAGCACAGCCTCAGCCCAGCACCCACTGGGAAAAGGCTGGCGCAGCCCACCTTAGCTCTGTGCACATATCCGGGGGAGTGGGGGCACATGTTCCCCATGCTTCCCTTGGGGGTGCATACAGCAGCAGAGTCGCCTCCCCCCAAACCCCCAGTACACCCCCCTGCCCCTGAACGAGCCACCTACAACTCTGTCTCGTGTCCCACCCTGGCTGGGCAGCACCTGCCCCAGCCCCACTCCCTCCCTCATTGTGGGGGCCTCGATCTGCCCCCCACCCTCCGAACTTACTGGGCCAGAAGCTGCTCTCTAAGCTGCTGGGCTGCATATTGACTATCGGACTGGTATCGGCCGATATGGCTGGTTAATAAATCAGCCATTGGTATCAGCCAAAAAAAAAAAAAAAAAAATCTTTATCGGTGCAACACGTAGTAGTAAGAAAAAGATATTGCAGCTTACAAAGAATTATTAAAATGAGAATCCCACAGTGACTGCTTCAGTGCTATACAAGCTTCAGTAGTAGAGAGCCATAATTTAGATATCCTTTGGAACAGCCCTCAGGTGGCATATACGGAGCCAACACAAAGTTCATTTTAGGATAGAGAATGAGACAATTTCTAGAATTCAGAAGGAGAGAGGTAGTTAGCCATTTTAGTCTCAAGCTATGAGGTTGCTACAACCACAATAGAGTACTAAAGAGTTAGTTTTTTTAAGGTGCCACCCTGCCCTGCCTTCTGCCTAGAATTCAGTCACTGGCTAGAACAGGCGGACAAAATACTGCACGCAAGCTGGATCCGGCCCACCATGCCATTCTACCCGACTTGCGGAGCCCCTAAAAAATTTAGAAAATTATTATTTGCTCCTGGCTGTCTGTCAAAGATGACAGGAGCTAGGGGAAGCCAGCAGTACCCAGGAACAAGGCCAGTTTGGCCCTACCCCATCACCAGAAGCCCCCTCCCATGCAGAAACCTCTGCTTGCTACAACTTCCACTGTTTTCCTGCCTGCCCACCCTTCCAGCACCATGTCCCCCCTGAATGCATCGCCAGACTGTGGGACCGCACCAGTACCCTGGGCCAGGAGCAAGGGGGGGTCTGTCTGTCTGTGCAATATATGAGAGACAAAGAGAGAGAGACAGAGAGATCATAGGGTGAGAGACTTTGGGTGGCAAAGGTTGGGGGCTAGGGGGCAGGAATTCCAGTCCCAAGATTGCAACTAGTGGGTGAGAAACCTGTCAGGGGGTGGGGCTACCCATGCAGCCCTTGACAGCTTGCCCTCTGCCCAAAGTAATTGCCCGCCCCTGGACTAGGATTACATGTTAAGAAAAGGAGTCAACCTTAACCAACCATAGAGAGAAATGTTAATGCATCATAATCATTATTTCAGCTGAAAGAAGGGAATTCTACAGTAATGGCTGCAGATGTAAGAGCTCAATTACAGCCACTCCAATTCTACTTTTGTGCTTCACTAGTCTGTTCCATTTTGTTTGGGTTTTTCATTATGATTTTAAAAAGATGAGTGGTCAAATTGACAACATCACAAGCAGAACTAAAAAAAGCACGCTCATAACCTACTATTCTCACACTGAGACCAGCAAGTGACTGTTCAGCTGACAAGTATTTATTTTCCGCTTAAAGGAGAATAAAGGAAAACAATTAAGCATCATTTTAATTGCACTTCATCAAACAGGCATTTATCACAGAAGTAACAACATTGTCCTCTCCCTTCTTGCCAAGGAGATCTTATTCATATCCCCTTGTTCACCAATACCATCCCAGAGCACGCCACCATAAACAACAATTTGCATTACAATTCACAGTATTCACAATGTGACAGAACTCTGAGTTTGAGAGACTCTAGTGACATGCAAATGCCACAGCAAATACATTAACAATAGAGTACCCAGGACCTGTGTTTCCAACAGTGACTGCTGGTTTTGAACCTCTGACAGTAGGGTTTATTCCTGCACATTATAACACTTACATTGCCTGGGTTGCCATTGAGTGAGAGGCGCAGTATGACATGTATGCTTTATACATTTGCCTTTGCTCTTCCCTTTGCTTTATATATTTTATTCTGCAGCATTTATTTTTCTTTTGGGAAATCAGTTAGGTCCTTGGGAAATCAAAGATGGGCTTACCCAACTTGCTCTGAAAGGCCAAGTGAACCCTCCTTAAGCAAAGAAGTCTGGCCCAGATGTAAAAAAACAAAACAAAAACCCAGCTCTCCTGTTGGAAGTTCACTTACACAGCAAGACTCAAGGCTAAGTGCACTGAGAACGGTCATGGACATCAACCTCATGGTGGGGGATCCCGAGCAAACTAGTTCACATCTCTGTGCTCTTTTACACATCTGTCTTTGTCTATTTTACATTGGAAGCTCTTCAGGAGATAGCCCCTGTCCTTATGCACTTGTGTGTTGCTAAACACTGCCATATCTTCTGCTAGACCAGGGGCAGGCAATTATTTCAGGTGGAGGGCCACTTACTGAGTTTTGCCAAGTGGTCAAGGGCCACATAGGTAGCTCCACCCCTTGACAGGTGCCCCACCCTGCTGGTCGCCATCTTGTGAACTGGAAGTCCTGCCCCCTAACCCCAACCTTTGCCACCAGAAGTCCCTCCCTCCCTTTGCCCCCAGAAATACTCCTTTCAGCAAGGGGTTTTGCCATCTCAGGAACAGAAAAATATCAAATTATATTCTAAAAATCAAACACCTACAACATTCATTAATTTGATTACAAAAAACACTTTTGTCCTGATCTACATGTGTTTACATTGTGTACATAGAGGTGAATGCACAATAGCTTACATGAAGTCTTACTCTTGTATATTGTGGGGGATGGGGGGCATGGTGGAGGGTGTATGTGTGGATATGTGGGGTATGAATGGGTATGGGGTTTGTGGGGGAACTGTGTGGGGGGGAGGGTGGCTGGGGTGTGTGAGGGGATGTGGCTGCCTTCAGATATGGCAGTGTGGGGGGGTGCACGTGTATGGTGAGGTGTATGTGTGGGACTTGCCCTATGAACACACACACACACACACACACACACACACACACACACACACACCCACCCCTCCGGCTCCCGGCCCTGGGATACTGGCATGGGTCCCGTGCTCCCGTTTTCCGGGGATGTAGCCAGGGGCCATGTAGTGCTAGAGTATCCCAAAAGTTGTGGCAAGCAGAGACTTCCGGTTGGGGGGCAGGGAGGAGAAGCTGGAGGTGGAGCAGAGCTGGGCTGGCTTTGCCAGCAAGTCTTGCTGGCTTCCCCTGGGTCCTACTACCACTGGTTTCTGTCATCTCTGACAGGCAGCCAGGAGCAGATAAATATACATTTTCTAAATTTTTTAGGGACCCCGCAGGCCAGATGGAATAGCCTGGCAGGATAGATTTGGCCTGCAGGCCATATTTTGCCCACCCCTATGCTAGACAATGCTACATCAATGAAAGCAAATTATTAGTAGGAAGATAATGAATTCATCCAAGTACTTAGAAATGGAAAGGTAAAGTACCTCATTTGGATGAGGCTTTTGCTTCATTTAACTTTTTCTATTGTTACTTTTGACCTGAGGGGTGAAGAGGTACTTGAGGTCTTGCAGGTTCCTTCCTTCATGATTAAGACATGCTTGGTTATTTACCAAAACTGTGTTTCCCTGAACACAGCAGGCAATAAACAGCAGGAGAGAGTTTTTCTGCTCACACCTCCAAGATTTTCAGTCAGCCCACAATCTCTAGGCTCTCTCTCGGGTCCATATTCTCTCACAAAGCAGTAATGAAACGTATCCCTCAACCCTGCATTTAATATGAAACCCCTTGAGAAACTTCCCAGAACACATGGCCCAGCCAAACCTCAAGCATGCATGTAGTACACTTTGGATGGTGGTTTTTCATTGTTCTGGCTATAATTAAAGGAAGAAGCATGCAACTGTTCCATCATTCTGCCTGAATAAAAACCAGCTATCCAGCCCATCAGATTTAACGAAATTATGTGATTACCACTCACCAGCATAACAGTGTTACAGCTCATAACATACAAATCAAGGCTGAAACAAAGCAGAACCTTATCAATGAAAGCAAAGCACTTTAACCCGCTGTAGCTCTTTCCAAAACCCTTTATATCATTTTCCAAAAAATAGTTTGAGTTTTCATTCCAATTTGGGAGGAACAATGATTTTCAAAATGCTAGAATTTCTCCCAGAAAGCAGATTCCACATTTCAACCAGCTATAATTAAACAAAAATTTAGATAAATAATATTACTAAAAGTTGAAATTTAGCATGAAGAGGTACTGAGCACAGAAGTCTGATGCTCACAGTGACAAATTACCTTCAGTACCATACCCGGGATTCCCTGCAAGTCACAGCAGCTATCAATTAGCATACTATGTGCTTTCTGGTTGCTGTTCCACTGGCTAAAAGGCTCTCACAACAGTTGTAGTTGTAGGAACAAATACCATAATACATTTATTTGCATTATAAGGAGATGAAGCACTAGACCATTAATATATCCCTTGAATGGAAATGGATCACCAATGTGGGTGAAATCTTACCCGACTCAGATTCCAATACATTGAAGAGTGGCCATCATTAAAGGCAATTTTTCCCCTTAGTATCAGCCCCGCACAGTAAAAGGCACATAACTGGAAATGTGGACAGTCATGAACCCTAAATACAAAGTATATATTTTGAAGAATTGAAGGGTACAATATCTCCAGGTGCACAAAGGCAGAGATAATTGGATAATTGACTGGATTCTAAAGGATTTGGATTGCACAAGCAGCTGGGAAGCAGCAGTTCAGTGGATTAAACATGAAGTTAGTGTTGGAGAAGGAACTAGAAAGCATCGTCTCCTCCTGCTGCATAGACAGACAAGTCCTACCTCCAGCTCCCTCTTGTGAGCGGGGTGCAGGAAGGCCTACAACTGTTACCCTTGGCCAGCAATCCACAGGAACTCATGCCTCAGGCCACAGGAGACTAACCCAGGAACCCAATTCCACACTACTCAAGTGAATCAACTGTTGCTATTGACTTTATAGGAGCAGTATGTTGCTATCCCATTGATAGATGGCATAGACAAAGCATAATGCTAGCAGTTAGATTATCATCTGTTTTAATAGAGCGGAGATAGTTCTGGGAAATTCCCCACATACAGGTCCTCTCACATCAATTACCTATTTTCTGCTTACCAATGGCAAGTAGAAGGCAGCATTACAGATAACGTAATTGCCACCCTTAAATCTATCTTATCCATTGTTACAGGAATTAGCTTTTCTCATTCTATGCTCCTGCTAGAGTTCAGAACCAGGGAGAAGGGGAATGTGCCAGTAGAACTGGAGTGTGGCGAGTTGGATGGAAAAAGGGCCAGAAGGGAGGCTGTAAGGGTCTGTACATCAGTTCTGAAATTCCTGAAGTCCCTTAAATCACACATTCAAATAAGGACAAGGTAGTACTTTGAATTCTCCTCTTTCCTGGTAGGCAGGCAACCTCACACCACCACGACCAGACTTCGTAGGGAGTTTTCAGAGGAGACCAGGATCACATAAGCTTGCCTGGGCTGCCTCGAGGTTGGATCCCACAGGTTCTTCCTGCAATAGTAGCTAAGACTTCCCCTACAGAATTGACACAAAGCATCTGGCTAGCCTTCTTCACGTGAAGGCTGCTGCATTTTAGCACAGTTTAAATATGGACTATAGATCCTAAACATTTTGGGGCACAGGCAATGTCTAATTCATCAGGTAAGCAAGATTATTGATGACACTGTACGAACTATGGAAGTAATAAACAATTATTTGGAACAGAAGTGGAAATAATCCAGAATGTCTGGGACAGGGCATTAAAGCTAGCTATGTCTGAATGGGTTACAAGAGCAGTATTTGCCATGATATGCAAATATGCTTAATCACTAGTCTTTTTAGGATAATTGCAGAAATATTTATAAGAATTAAAGATGTATGCATCACCAACTTGGGTGACTTGTGGTAGGAGATAGAGGCAAAGTTTGCCAAGGAATTGTGAAGCTATCACCCTCAGCCAAAATCAAGTGAAGGCAGCATCCTCCATAAACAGGAATGTTATTAGCACATATCCTGGAAGTTCTTCGTTATGCTCAACTTTTCACCTATGGTAACAGAGCTGGCAAGACAGACAGAACTTACCATGCTTGAGATCTGCTACATGATTGTGCACCACTTCCTGGCCGGGCCCATCCACAAACAAGTCCTCAGAAAAGTCACCTAGGAGCATCTTTTATTTAGCCACCTGTGTGGCATGATTCTTGGCTTCCTGCTGTATGGTCTGCTTCTGGGAATCCATACCACTGCACCCTAGGGTCCTCTGGTGATGTCCCAGAGCTTGCTCACCTACTTCCTCCAAATCTACAGAAGGGCACATGAAATGGAAGAATTGAATCTTGCAGGCTCTTCTCCAAAAAGGGAGAAGGAAATTAATGCAATGTGCTCAAGGGTTTTGAGGTGTGATAAGGAGTTTCACATGGCAAGCCTGAAGTAGATAGATCTACTGTGATACAACAGCACAGCCATGACTACAAAATAAAGAACAATATGGGCTGGACCTCCATAAGGTTGTTTCTGCACTATTCTTGAAATAAAAAACAACCTTAAAACTGGTGTAAGAGACCAACAGAGACTTACCTCTATAAATGGAAACTTAAGTAGGTGCTGCCGCTCTTACGGCTGCTGCTAGAAGGAAAGTGCCAGGAGAATATTGGTGTGGAAAGTGCTGTGCTCCAAGACATCCCCAAGCAGCCTTCGGTGGCAGGTGCTGCTGCTACTATTAGAGTCCACAAGTGAGAATATCCCTAAAGCCATTATAAAAACTTATACTGAAAGCTGAATAGCTGCCACCAGGGCTTAGGTATTTGTGTCATGAAAAGGTGGTGGAAAGGCATATGACTGAAGCCTATGCCAAGCACAAACAAAAAAAGTCCAGCAAGAGGCTGTGGTCACCTATCTTTAAAAATTATTTTACACAGTTCTCTAAATAAATATCCATTCCCTTCATGGAAAATTCCACATCATATAAGACAAAACATTTTTTGGTTATTCAGAATTTAATTTTTGCAGACTCAATGATCCCTGTACAAGGCGAAACGTGATGAAGAACTGTGCCTCAGATTTTAAGAGAGACACGCAGCATCCCGCAAAACCAGGTGTTTTATTTGATGTTTTATCTGATGTTTGCAAAAACGAAGTATTGGGCCAAATTCAGCCCTGGGTAACTCCAATGAACCTGGCCAACTGGATCTGCTTGGAAAAAAAGTCAACTGAGCACTCATGTGCATTATGTTTCCCAACCAGCCACAAAATATTGGCCCAAACCCAAAGTCTACAAAGCTAAGTACATTCAACATTATTCCACAAAATGTGATCCACATATGACCCCATATACTGTATGGTGCCAAGAACTGCCTTAACAATGTGTGAAGAACTTTCTACCAATTTAACTCTTAGCTAAATTTAACTCTTAAGCTAAAAATTTTAACTTCCAAAAGAAAAAATAAATGCAACTCATCTAAAAATATTTTAATATAGCAAGTTTTCCTAAAGAACCAATGCAACATAGAAGAGAAGAGAACACCCAAAGTATAACCAACTTTACTGCTTAGTCTGAACAGAGTAAGCAACAGATGCAACAAATGTAAATTTATCACAATGGATTATTTGGTTAGAGTAACTACCGTAGCTAGGACCATGCTGCCTTGTAGTTGTGGCTTTACCGTACCAATACTCAAATTGACCAAGTTCGTTTTACTGTAAGTAAAATATAAATTTACAAAGAGACAAAATAATTTAGTATATAATGTCATATCCTATTCCATGCTTGGTTCACAATGATAAAACTTCAAGACAAGATGAACATTATTTCAGCATTAAGTTCATAATGCCAAAACATACAGAAATTTTAATGCCAATTTACAACATAATACAAAGCTTTACAAAGAGATTTCTCATGTTTTGTTGGCCAAATGAGAATGCTACATAGGGGCAAAAAGCTTTCAAGTACTGTTAGTGTGCATACATTATCCACATTAGGAGGATTTGTTTTCACCTTAAGGAATTGCTGTTCTAAAAGGGATTATTGTTTGTAAGCATAACACAACAGAAAATGAGTAAGTTAAAACCACTGTCTCAAAACATGAGGCATAATATGTCCTACAAGTTATTTACAAACCCTAGATGAGTAAAAATCTTTTCAAAATACAGAAACAAATCATGACGGCTTGATAGAGCTGAGAGCTTGTGTACTGTATTATATAAAGTAGAATGGTAATGTTGTAGTAAACTTTAACCAGTTAAATGTATATATTTTTAGCTCAAGAATATTTGCCATAACAACATACACTATAACTGTAAACATGAGGACACTGTCAAAGGTTTTATTTTGAAATCTGATTTTTAAAAACTCCGTTCTTGATCAAACTTAGACCCCAGCAAAGTCGGAATCAATTGTATGTTCCTTATTACTGCTCGTTACTTCCTCCATTGTGTGTACTCGGGTAGGATTTTCTAAAAGCTCTTAACGTTGGCTTACTTCTGCTTTTAAAATCACAGCTGACAATAGTACTCTTAACTTCTGAGGGAGCAGGGGTTATGGCAAACTTCTGAATCTCACCCTGAGGGGTTTGCCTTTGCCAAATTGCTCATGAAGGCTAGGTTGCTGGCATTATTCCAAAAAAGGCATGTGGGGAAGGAGACGGGACAGGACGGGACTCAAAACCCCATAACACTAAAAACATTTATTTTTAATTTAAAAAAACTCCCAAGAATTAAACAGGCTTTGCAAACATGCAAAGAAATATATAGATAGGTCAGACTCTGGTCTGCCAATCTTGAGACTGCCAATCTTGACAGTGTCCTTTCAATTTTCCCTTCTTTGTCACTAAAGGTATTCCCTATATGGTAGATCTGGACTCATTTAGATATAAATCTGTCTACAGAGCAAAGTAGAAAGCAAAAGAACTTGTTGTCCCTGCCGCATGTCTATTTTTTTTCTACTGCAATCTGTAGAGAACTCATGCAAGCTTGGAGAAGTCTCTGAAGGTGAGAGTGGTATGTGACAGAACTGCAAATCTTTTGCTTCAGCAGAGAAAGATTTGATATAACCAAGATGATAACAAGAAATCTGTAGCTAAATTGGACTTTCAAGCACCTTTCTTTCAAATTAAAAAAAAAAAAATGAGTAAGATAGCCTATACTGCAAACTGAAACTCACCTCAATTATTAGGATCCATACTACAGGTCCAGTAGATCTGGACCAGTCCAGCTGAGCTCAACAAATCTGGAAGGGGTCTGTGTGCGTGTGCGTGCATGAGAGAGTTATCCCTGATCTTGAAAGCTGATATGCATCTTACTCTGCCTGATTAGGAGCAAGAGCTAATGTCACTCCTGCCCCCATCATGCATATGCTGCTGCCACTAACAGTCTGATTTAAGTGCAGTCACCCACTGACTGATTAAGACCAATTTAAATCTGCTCAGTGCTGAAATAAAAGCACATAGCAGGAATAACAGACTGGAGAATCTTGCCCATAATCCATTCTAAAAAAAATATAAATAGAAGATTTAGCAGTGGCAGCTAAATAACACTTAACATAAAACATCTCAACATTGCATTCATTTTGGAGTACACGCAGGAATCTATTGCAAATATTGTGGAAGCCAGTGGAGTCAAGGAAAGGTTAAGGGGAGAAAGGTGGGTTTTCAAGAGTTGGTCCCAACATTAACACCAATGTACAAGACAAAAAGGGACAGAAGATGCCATTATTTGTAGCAACACTTAGAATAACCTCCTTCTTTCCTTCTTAAATTTATATCCTAGCTATACAAAAGAAACTAGTGACTTTGCAGCATGTTGTGAACAGATGTCACAAGTTTTTTCTTCGAGAACACATTTTGCAGTCACAAAATATGGTCTATTAAGTTGCAAAGTGCACAAGCTGAAGGCACAGAGTACAACACACACAGGGAAACAGGTCTCCTAAAATGTTGGAGCAGGAGACATTTTTTTAAAAAAAGGATACAAATCTGGAATTCAAAACGCCCTGTCAGAAGTTACATTTGAATAGGACCAACTCTTAAAAGTGACGCCATTTTGTATTCAAAAACAAATACTGCAAAGTAATGAATCTTTATTCTTACCTTGAAGTTTTAAAACTAATACACTGACATGTCAGACTAGTTTAAAGAATGTCCATAATAAGAAAAGAGTGCAAAAGATCCTTCCGTTCTAACATTTTTGGAGGAAGCTGCGGATTTTGGCTGCCAATTTCCACTTAGAAAGGATCATTTCTCAAGGCGCATTCCTCAAAGAATCGCAGAGTAAGAACTTTGAGAGACTAGACCAAAGAGTAACATCTTTTGAAGTCATCCCAAGTGTAGCAGCAACTGACATTTTATTACATAAAGAAGAAAGTCCCAACTCCTCTTCTAGGCATAGTTTATGACAGAGCTCCTGAGTATCCGCAGTTGCAAGCAGAGGCTCTGGATACCACGTGTGCTCCTCCAGTGTCTGTTCTGGCTAGGAATAAAGGCTCATCCAGTACATTCACTATCTGTATCCTCTGGAGCTTGCACATGCTGATGAGCCATCTGAAACACACAAAGAAGAAAAATTGGTCAAAGAAAACTCGTTTTAATTTTCCTTCCACTCTTACAGCACTGCCTTTTCCTAAAAGACCCTAAAGCAATGTGTTACCTATAAAAACAATGTACACAGAAGTGGAAATGGCAACTTATAAAAAGAGTCATTTCAGGCAGCATGCCCTTCTGTGGCTGAGCCTGGCACGGTGGGGCTGGCGGCTCCTCTTCCCCCCAGCACCCTCCCTCCACTCCCCGCCCTTCGCTCTCCTACACACAGGCACGTGCCCCCAGCAGCCTGCGGGAGGATGCGTAAGGGCAGGCTGGGCAGAGAGGACGAGCGGGGGGGGAACCTGCCAGGCTTGCAGTGGTACAGCAAAGGCTGCAGAAGGGGCTTTTCTCCCATCCCTAATACCTCCTGCCAAGGGCTCTTCAGGCAGCATCTGTTCCTGAGTCTCTTGGAAGAGCCTGGAGCAGCAACTTAAAAAAAATATAGATTTTTTTTTAAAACACTGCCCCCATGTGCCACTAATTGGCAGGCATGCCAGGGGTTGCCTATCCCTATACTATAACATATTTTAATTTTATTCCAAAAATATTGTTGTCCTGATTTATTTGTCTTTGTGTAGTGTATATAGAGATGATTGCATAACAGCTCAAAAATAAAATCTTACTCTTGTATAAAGTGTGTGCGTGCGTATGTGTGCGTATGCAAGATGGGAGGGCGTAGTTGTGTGCGCGCGGGGTGTAGGGTATGATGCAAAGTGTGTATATATGTGTGGGGTTGCGGGGGCAGGATGGGGGTGTAAGGGAGGGTGGGGGGGGTGTGTGGGGACCTTCCCCCCACCCTCACTGCAGGCAGAGAAGGCTATGTGTCATGAAGGGAAAAGGGGAGTGTGGGGGAGGAGAAGTGTGCATGAGGGGAGGTCCTCCCCTTTCCACCCCCACACAAACACCCTGTCCACCCGAGCTCTGTACTTCCACCGCCACCCTGGGTGCAAGCCCCAGGCCCTGGGCTCTGCACTCCCACCAGTCCCAGCCCCATGCTCCTGGCCAGCAGCAGCTCTCAGCCCTCCCCCACTACTTCCCTACCTGCTGCCCAGAGCGAGAGCTGCTGCAGGGACAGGAGGCAGCGGCGCTGGAGGCCAGGGAAGCCAAGCAGGTCCCCCAGCAGCTTCAACAGTGGCAGCAGCGGCCTCGCCCAGAAGCTGTGTGCTGGCCAGGCTGGGGGTCTCCCACACACAAAGGTGGGAGTGAAGCACATGGATTGGGAGGGGTACAATTAATTGGTGGGCTCCAGTGGGCTGGATGAAATTGCCTGGTGGACCAGATCCGGGCTGCAGGATGTATTTTGCCTGATCCTGTGCTAACAGTAAGCAAAAGCTTCAAGGGATTTACTAACAGGAGATACAAACTTAAAAAAAAAAAAAAAGCTTGATTTTCTCCTGTACTAGAGCTCTATTCACCACAAAGAAGATGGGTAACAAGGCGCCTCCAGAGTTATGTTTATTCCCATTTGAATAGCCTGGAGACCTTTTATGTTAGACGCAACTTTGGAGCCTTTAGTCAAGTTGGTCATGCTCTACTGGTCCTGGGCATGACCGTAAACTGCATCCAACAGAAGGATCTGGTAGCAACATGGTGGGGCAACTCGTGGCAGGGTAGCTCCTATGAAATCCCAATGTTGCAACCGCCACAGCGAGGTGAGTATAGGGCCCCTCAAAACCCTAGTCCACACTTCCTTGTGGGTACTCCTTGGTTGGAGAAAGGCTAAGGGATATGACCCTGACAAACGCACCCTTGCTGTTGCATTAGGCAGTCAGCAGCAGTTCTCATCTGTTGCTCTCTGGCAGAAGCTACAACCATCGAGGCACTGAGTGTCCGAACTCAGTCTGGCCTTTGGATTCTGTCTCAGCAGTCTAAAGGAGCGATGGTAGGTCTTGAGCAGTCACCACTCATCCATACTCCTGCCTAGGTGTACATGTCCAAGGTCTTGGTGTGATGGTCACAAAACTGTACAAGCGGATTCACCGGGCCCTTGATTAAACCTCTTATGCATACACCATGACCCACAGGACTGACAGTGGCCCACTACACACTCTACACTAAATAGCAGTTTTCTGCAGGCAAAACCAAGGGTTACATTACCATTCATGATGTGGAAGATAGCCATACACTGTGTATCATCTTTGATACTGTGACAAGCTATCCTGTCTCGTATTTAAGAAATCGATCCCCTGCCCATAAGAGAGCTGCATGATTAGAAAGTGATATGCTCTCTCAGTTCACTGATTTGAAGCACCCAAGATCCAAGCTGGACCAGCACTAAAGCAGTGCAAAGGCCTTTACATTCTGACAAAATGTTATAAACAGTGATCAGTCACAGAATTACTTACTATAAGTTAACTCCTCTCCAGCTCTCTTTCGGGACTGGTCACCCCTGAGGAAAAAGGGAGGTAAAAAAGAATTGTCACCAAATCAGAAAGAAAAAGATATATCTCCTTGAAGCACAACGTTAGCATGGGGGCCATCAAATTCTATGGAAACTTTTAAAACCATATGCAAATATTTTAATGATAACAAATCGGAAATGTGAACGAGGAAATAATCCATACCAGAATCTATGGGCACCTACATATGCCTGATGCCTTCTCCGACACGCGCTAATTAGTCAAACGAGCTTTAGTTAGCGTCCCCGCCACCATTTTGAAACAAGGGACAGTGAGTACACGAGACACTGTAAGCACTTTAATTAGAACAGCTCCCAAGAACCGCTCTCATTAAAGCACCACCCCCACCCCACAGCACGTGTAAAGATGCCTGTTATTATAAAGAATGAGTCAATATGCCTGTTATTATAAAGAATGGTTCAACTATTATGCAGTTTATTTACTTTATCCTTATTCTTAAGCTTGACTGTAAAGTGGTTGAGTTGTCAAAATAATAAAACATCTGCTGTTAGAAGAAGTTTCTCATCTATATTTTCATCATGTTTGAAACAGTTTTATTTAAATCTGAACCCTTCACACATCAGTTTTACAAAACTACCTGAAAAGTTACCAGGCCTAGAATTGCAGAAGTCTGGCACTGGCTTTATTAGGTACAACTTGAGAATATCATCTCTTTAAATAGAAGTTTTACCAAAACTCCCACGGATTTCAAAAGGTTCAGGATTTCATTCCATTTCATGTGTGTCATGGTAGTTCATATAGACAAAAATCTATCTATCTATTTTCTCATTTTATTAGTGCTGAAGATCTTGAAGCAGTCTCCTAATGATAAACAATGGTGTGGGATGTACATTAGTGGAGATGCTGACAGTTTGGCACAATTAGAAAATTGATCAAGATGTGGTCCTAAACCACACACTTCCTTCCATAGAAGCATAGAGAGGTTAATACATTTTGTAGGACCTTCACCTATAAGTTTTTGCTTTAACTTCTATGGAACCATGAGTCCCTCCCACTAGTTATTTAGGACCTTCCGGGCTTGCTTCCTTAGTATTAACAAACAAAAAAGAGCTACATTTTGAACTACCTTTCAGAAACAATTGCAAAAGTTTACGTAGCAAACCCAGAGCTTATTTCAATATCTTTTGCCCATGTCATGTTAATAATTATAGCACAACATTTAAATTCTATCAGTAAAACATTACATATATGCAACAAAACATAACAGTATGTAAATTATGAAAATAAATATATTCATCCAAGACTAAATGGTACCAATTATCCAACCAATCACTCATATTATCCAAGCATTTTTATTTAATAACTAAAAAGAAAGAAATCAAGTTACTCAAAAAAACTAAATTGCATCAAAGCACATTCTAAATACAGATGCTTAGTCTCATTCATGAAATAGGCATGGCACTTTGACTTCAGAGGCAGTTAGCAAAGTTTATAGCATTATAATCTACATTTTATAAAGGAACTAATCTTCAATTTAAAATATTAAGCAGCATTTAGTAAGCTTAGCCTTTAAACGTAGGAAATTATCTACAGTCTAATGCACATATTCTTCTGAATTGCACACACGCCGAAGGAAACTTAGAATTTATTTGACAGAATAACTGTCTCATCTGCCTGAATGTACATTACACAAGTCATGAGTCCAATTAAATTATAAAGTAGCTAATATGGATTTTGGCAACTTCAATACCTAATCAAATTCAAGCCTGTAAGCCTTGAAGCCTAAGACTTTAATAATGCTAGTGCACTAGAACAGAAGATGGCAGATATTCCCATGTGCAAAAAAACCCCCCCAAAACAAAAAAACCCTATCAAGAATAGTGAGACTGTCTGAACTGTACCTCTGGCCATTAAAATTAAGACAGTTTTCTGTTTGTTTTTTTCCTAAAAGAACAGGAATTGCCAAACTATAGTTCAAAGGATCTCCAGTAACCTGGAGTGCTTGCTGGCAAATCTGTGATGACGAGACAGTGGTAGGATGTTGTCCATAAAGGCCTCTTCTCTGGAAGATACCTCCCCTCCACTGATCTGCCACAACATGGCTTGAGGAAACTTTCCACTCATATTGGCAAGGATGTCTTCTCTCAAACATTTAGGAAGGGCTGATTACGTGCAGATTGTGAAATTGAGGAAAATTATTATTATTACTATTAACAACCTAAACCTAATGTTAGTTGCATATTATAGTCAATTTTTTTATTGCTCATTAATTAAAGTTATTGATGGAGCAATCAGAAGCCATTGTTTGGCCCTTTTTAAAATATAAAAAATGCAAGTAAGTTATAGTTCATTTATAGATCAATTCCAGTGTCAACTAGAGGCATAAGTCTTAATACTTTCCTGTCAGACAGGAAATAAGCCATCAGGAAATAAACCATAGATATAAGCCATCTTTATTCCAAGCATATACATCAGACCTTAGTTTCAATTATTTCTTCCCTACTGCATGTTAATGTTTGCAAAATAAAAATTATTTATATTAAAAGTTATGACATAACCCAAAGGCTAAGCCTAATTGGAGTGTTCCCTGTTCAAAAAAACAAAAAACAAAACAAAAAAAAATCACTTGTCCCCCACAAGTACTATTCGTTAAATCAATTAAAATGTCAGTCAAAAGAAAATTACTAGATTGAATGTGCTCAAGTCCCATTATGCAACACCACATTTTCAAGTGGAAAACACACATAATCAACTTGTCCATGGCCACAAGTCTGGTGCAAACCCAAGAATAGTAAAGGAAAGTTATGCCAGTAATTCTGAAGTCCTTTACAAACAGGTCCCCTTCTTCCTGCAAACAAAATGCATGTCCTAGAAACTATGTCCTAGCAACCACATGCATCTCATTATAGATCAGAGCCAGGAGGGTATGATCTACTCTAAACACTACAGATCTTTTCAGGTAAAGAAAAATAGGCCAGCAGCATTCTCAGGAAGAGCTATGAAAAGAAATGGGATGGGAAAAGGTGGAATAGGGTACAGACTTGAAAGTGATGCCAAGAAGTTAGAATCTAATGAGGAAGGCAAGGGAAAGCCAGCAAAGGAATATAGAGGAAGGAAGCAAGAAAGGCATCCACAACAGCAGTCTTTGAGAGAAATGTGCAGGAGACTGTGATAATATGGAGGTCTAAGAGAAAGAGTGGTGTGAGCAAGATAAAGAGAGAGATTTCATAACCCTGGCTAGTAATTAGGATGTTCCAGGCTCATATTCCATGCTCAACCAGAGATGCTCAATCTCCAGTCCAGATCTGGTCCCTGACACTGGGTCATTTGGCTTGCAGAGCTGTCCATGGATCTGTGGGGGAGCCCCATGACTATGGCCCTGTCTCGGGGACCAGATCACACAGGGCCATACAGGACAGAGCAGGGCCCAATCCACACCATTCGTCTGGCCCATGGATTCAAAACCATGAGCACCACTGTACTAGACTACTAAAATTCTTATCAAATCACTCTGACAAAACCAACATCTTTCATTTTCTTGGAACATGCACTTATACAAATGAGCAGCTTGGTTAGATTTGGCGCACCTTTGCTGCGTTTACTAATCCTCTGGAGGTCCAGGATGAGGCCAGAAACAATGCTCACAGCTGCATATGCAAGCCTTTAAACTTTTTCCTTCCCTCAAACCACTGTCAGCATTACCTGAAGGGGAAGAGTTAAAATCTTTCCAATAAAACTATGAATCATTAATTATTGACCTATGCCATCATAGAAAAAAATAACTCTTTCAAATCTAGTTTATTAGCCCCTGGCATATTGCCAGCATCTGGAAAGCTCAGCAAAAGCTTGCTTATGAATTGTCTCTGGAGAAAAAGAGTTTAACTTCCCAATTAAAAATATATATTTATTTTTAATCTGATTTCCAGGTTTAAGTGATTAGATGTAATTGTATCATTTCAAATATTTTTACTGGCAAAAAAAAGAGAAAGAAAACTTAAATATCTAAAGTCATTTTGTGGATAAATGCCCTTAAAGCCCTTTTCAATCTTACTTTCTAAAATCTAGGGCTAACTTAATGAGGGTCTTATGAAAAGGCCCAATTCCACTTCTCTTTGCAAAAGCTAACTCCATAAGCACAACTGGTAACAATTCACTTTACATGCTCATTTTACATGGGCAATTATCAAGTCAGCTATAAGCCCTTCCCTTCCAAAATAAGAGACCTCCCCATAATCCAGAACAGACCATAATTTGAGAGACTGTTCAGGGCAGGAGGCATTTTAAATGACTTTTCTCTCAAAAACTGAACTTGGGTAATTCTGCTCCACATGTGAACTTTGAAAATGTGTCAGCCTGAGAAATAAAAGTTGGCTTGAATTAGCTTCCAAGTTGATATCAACATCATCTTCCTTTTCTTTGAACTGAATAATCTACAAGCAATTTATTTAACAAAGCTCAACAGAAAATGTGGGCACGTCCACACATGCAAGCATGTGTGCTTGCAGCAGCTCAAACAGAAGCAGTGCAAATTTGAGCCAGGGCTTTTTGCTTCAACGCACGTGCTCAGACATGCACTTTGTTGTGGAGCAAATTGTGCCACTTGGGGCAAAATAACCCTGCCTGGCTCCTCCCAGATCTGCAGCCAGGGGGAGCTGGATCCTGGGCCCAGCACCTGTGCTGTCCCCAGCAGTATAAAAAGCTGCCCTGGCAAGTAGCTCAGGGCTACTAGCTCTCAGGAGCTTCTAGGCCCCAAACAACTGATACCTGGGGACACTACACCTTGTGCCAGCTGGACTGCTGAAGCAGCCCTAAGAGTTCCCTGCACCCTCTACCAACTGCAATAGTCTGACAGTGCGGACTGCTGCCTGGCAGTGACCTGGCTGTGGGGACTGCACAGCCGGTAGAGGCATCTGCCCCTCTGGGCTAGCTGCCAGTGGATTGTGGTTGCAGGGTTGGCCTCTGTGCGGCACTACTGCCATGTGTGCCCCCTGCCCAGCCATGTGGGCAGCTGTTGCCTGGAAGATGTTCCAGGTGCAGTGGCCTGCTTTGAACTGTCAAAATATGTCCTCCTGGCCCCATTTGGCCAGGAGGTCAGCCACAGCCACCTGGGTCCAAGGTACCAGCTCTGAGCAAGCAGTATCCTGCCACTGGTCTCCCTAGCAGGAATTCTGGTGTTCCCTATTGGAAAACTGAAAAATCCCAGATAAAAAAAATCCCAAAGTCACTCTGTAAAATACCCCCAAATCCATGTTCCTCCACAAGTAAAACAAAAGACCACTATAAAGAGAGAGACAGAGACAGAGAGAGACAGAGATCAGTTGGACAACGTTTTATTGATATATTTTACAATGTTAAAGCAAGTCTCTTATCATAATAAAGTGAACTCAAAATACACGTTTCATGAATTCATGAATACATATTTTGCTGCCCTCCCACAGGGGCAAATGGCCCCCACACAGAGGTTATGGCCCTCCCAACAGGGGGTGCAGCCCCTCACAAGACATGCAACCCCCCCCCCACAAGAGTTGCAAATGGCCCCACAGGGGCTACCACCACCCCCTGCAAGGCCCACATGCCCAAACCCCAGCCCCCTGATTGCTGTCCCACCTGCCCCCATCCCCCACCAGCTGCTGCAGCCCTCCCTAATGGCTGACCCACACAGCCCCACTTGCACCCCTGGGCCCCCATGGCTACCCCCACAACCCCAGGCACCATCACTTAAAAAAAAAAAAAAAAAAAAAAATCAGAAGAAACCCAGAAAAAAAAGCCTCTGCTTACCTTAGAAGCAGAGGTGGGGGGGCTCCAGGGCCTCCTGGCAGAGCCCCCCGACAGGCAGCACAAGACAGTGGGGGTGCTCAGCAGGGCCCGGGCTGGGGCCGGTGGGGCTGTCACCCTGCCCGCATTGTGCAGATGGGGCCCCAGTCAGCCAGATGGCAGCCAGACTGCAGGTAAGTGCCGGAGGTTTTTTTGTTTGTTTTTTAAAACTATGGGGTGGGAGGCAGGGATCGAGAGCCACGGGGAGGTTTGGGGAGATGGGGCCAGCCAGACCAGGGGCCTCATGGAGGCAGGGGGAGCTATCGGGGTACCCCTCCCATGGTCCCCTTCCCCCTCCTCCAGCCCTCCCGACCCCTTACTCACCAGCACTGGAGCCCTGGTGCTGAAACACGCAGCCTGGCCAGCTGCGTGTTTCAGCACCAGGGTGAGGGGCCAACCACAGAGACACTCTGGCAGCCAGAGTGTCTCTGTGGAGGACCCAGCCTCTGTCCCAGACCATGCCCTGCTCCACTTTTTTAAACTCTGATTTTTTTAGACCCCTGGATATCCAGGGGTCTAATTTTCTCCTCGCACTGCACATTTTTTCGTTCCTGCACGTGCCTCTTGCCCCACCTCAAAGGGGTTTGAGGCAAGGCAAGATGCACTTGCATGCTCATCTGGATGGGCCCCATGAGTCTTTGACGTGTCACTTGAATACAAAGGCAATAAGCACCAAAAATACTTAGTGTATCATTAGTATTTACTCTTATTCCTCTTAACATTAAGATCAGGTATAGCCCTTATACATAATTCAATATTAAATACTAAGTGCTGACTGCCCTAACAAGATAGGTAAATGAACACTCTTTGGCATTACCAGTTTGAATTTTAAAATTACCTGGATTTCTATTTCACCAGCCAGCACCCACATCAAGGATATTTAAAAATAGCCCAGAAAGCTGTACATTGACATTTAGACAAAACTGGAGCACTTCTGACTACAAACCACTTGAAGAACACCCCCATCTTAAGACAGAACCTTTGTTTTATGGTTATTTTGTATAACTGGAGAAAACAACTTCACCCAATATACTACCCTAACAACCAACGCACAAGACAGCCTGTTCTTTTAGTTGAGGAGAAATAATGAGTTTCTCAGAAATTGTGATAAACTGACATATTGCAGTATTATTTTGACTAATAAATCAGCTGACTTGCAGGACCCTGGAACTATATAAAATAATTACATTTCTACAAGATGTTCTATGTGCCACTGTTATATGCAACCTCTAGAATTATTATAATTGAGGATTAGAGAAAAATAAAATTCATTATTGAGTGCATTTTCTTTCTGTATTTATACTAGTCTGCCTCTCTATTCAGATTTGTTTTGTTGACAGTCCCTTTCATTTCATGACTTTATGCAATATCACCCACTTTCCTGATGCTCCACTGATTTGCCTTCACTGTGTTCTGCATAAATTCAGTGCAAGAGCTATGTAGCAGTTAAGACACAGGGAACACCAGACACATCAGTTTCCCTGGCACAGATTCAGAAGTAATCCTGATAAGTTTCTAATATAATAAAAGACTTTGTCTGTCTGTCTGCAATGCTTTACTCGCACCGGGTAGTGGGTGGCGACACTCCACCCCCATCCCCATCCCCGCCTGCTTCTCCGGCCCCCCCCCCCCCCCCCCCGGTCATTCTTGACAGGCAACTGCCTTGTACCCCAAAGTAAACCTGAAATGCTCATCTCCTTGGTGCTTTTACTTTCATACAGTTCACATACTGTTTACCACCTAGTAACACATTCTCTTTCACGTGTGGACTACAAAACCTCCTTTTCAAAGGAGCAAGATCGACTAGCTGTTACTTCTGACTCCTACAGATAAGCCTAGGGGCAGTGGAGCGGGGAAATGCAGGGGTAGAAGTTATGTGCTTCAACCTTCCGAGTTCACCAAAAAAAACTGATCAAGAGGCAGCCATGAGCACAGACAGAAAAAACGAGAAGGTGAAAGGTCAGGCATTCCTGACATCAGCTTTCTGACTTGCTCAATTTTCCCTGCTTATAGCCCCTTATAGAAAACAATTCAAAATAGCTACTTAAAATATTAAAATAGTATTGCCAATTGGCTGAGCAGTGGAAAAGGTTAAAAGCAATTTATTAAGCATCATGTATAGACAACCACACAGCTACAGGTATTTTTCCCTGAATTGTCAAAACACCAACATTCCAAGGACAATGAAGATCTGTTTTATGTCAAGTATTAAAGCAACGTTGATCTCTGGCTAATTCCTATTACTTTCTGTGGGATACGCAAGTACTCACATTTTCAGACAGGGGGAGAGAAAGGAAGGAACTCACACTCATTCACTTTATTTAAGCACTTAAACTGAATTAAGCAGCCTAATTTCAGACACCCAGACTTAAAGATTTTGGCTCAAGTCTAAAATATTAAGATACACGCAGTATAGTAGTGTCTACTGCAATAGCTGTTGAAGGCAGATTATTACCTGGTAAATCCATTCTGCATAAGCTCTCTTTGAAGTTTCTGGTCTTGAGCAGCATATTCCTGAAGCTCAGATTCCACGGCAGGGGGAAGAATGTTTGGGATGAATTTAGAAAATAAAGCTGGTGCCATCTGAACCCACTCTGTGAGGAAAGGGAAAGTAATAGTAAAACAAAGAATAAAGCTCTTGAGAGTTTATTTTCTGATTTCATCTTTAAGAAACAACTACCAAAAGGTGAAGCAGGGTTCTTAAAAAACATTATATAAATGGTCAAAGATTTTGAATACAATTCACACACATTTCTGGCTAAGACCCTGAGCCTTGGCCAATGCTATGTGGTCATCTAAACCTGTGCAAATAGCATGGGACCTATTTGCTTTTGTCCTTCTTCTTCTTAAGTTATTTACAGGAGTGCAACAAGGCTGTAAAATGCCATTAATTCAGACTGGAAGTGATCCATACTCCTTTTGTGCGGAGAATCTCTCCTGTAATATTTACACACCTTTAGGGGTCTATGATGCTAGTTAAATCTTACTAAAGAAGAACAATCCTGGAAATCAGACGTAGCAATGAAGTAAGGGACAGTCACACTAAAGACTCAATTTTCTGTAGAGGTAACCCAAGTAGATGGGCCATGTGTGGCCAGCTATGTGCATTACAAGAAGTAGTAGTGGCCAAAGTGAGACTGCCCAGCTGCCACAATCTTTGTTTGCACTAGTAGGTCCTCTCTACCATCATCTAAACTGGATTCTGTTTCTTACACAGAAGGTTGATTTAAATTAATCTTTATAATCCAAGATTTAGGGCCCTGCTCCTAACTGTAAGCTCGATGTCTCTGGATGATAGCAGGATATGCCACTGCACAGGTCTGCCAGTCTGACTCCTCCCCACAACAGAAATGCTATCATTCTCAATATTGCAATTTTCCAAGGCTCCAGGGTGAAATAGTGTGTTCATTATATAATTCTCAAGCGTATCAGTTCAACTTCACAGTTAGCAGTTTTAGAAAAAGAGACAGAAGCTAGAACATTACTTTACAATGCAGCAACATCCGATGGCTATGATAACCTGGTCCATGCAGCAAAACAGGCCAGATTCTCTTTTGCCCAATGTTATATTCCATACATGAGTCAAAGGCTAGGACCAAAGAACTAATGACAACTTTCTAATTCTCAAGCCACCTTGATCAAGCATTTGATGCAAATTATTTCACTTGTAACTTGAGACGCATTACTGAAAACTAGTACCAATCAACGCCGCACGGATGCACACACGCAAGCGCATCAGTGTGGTGCAAAATCTTCTTGCATACAACATGCCACAGAATAACACACACACACACACACACACCTTGTTTTGAAAGGCAGAAGAAAGGAGAAAAAAAATTATTTGTAATAAAGTACCTGAGTAGCAATGTAACAGCAGGTAGGGAACCAGGCCTGCTCACTGTTCTGTTCCTTGCAAGTCTCTTGCAAATTTTACTTTTTCTTTTGCTGTTAACCAGCAAAAACTGCTCTTACTGTAATTTTAACTATAGGATCATAAAAAAGTAGGACTGGAAGGGATCTCACAAGATCATCTAGTCCACTGCTCAAGGCAGAATCATCCCTGACTAAATCATCCCAGCCAAGTGCCTGTCTAATCTGCTTTTGAAAGTTTCCAATCACGGAGAATCCACAACTTTAAAGTGGCCTTGTCCCAGTGCCTGATCACCAGGGATCCTATCCTGGTTTTCTCTGATAAAAAGGTGAATTCTCTGATAAAAACCCCCAAATCCATGATTAAAATGAAATGCCACTATATATATATATATATATATATATATATATATATATATATATATATATATATATATATATATATATATATATAAATAATATAGGTATCAATTGAACACAACGTTTTATTGATATATTTACAATTCTAAAGCAATTTGGAAACCAACCAGTGCCTCAATCACTATAATAAAATTAATTCTAAAAACCTATAAGTTTTGGTATTTGATTTTGGGTTTTTCATCATGGAAAAAAAAAAAAAAAAAAAAAAAAAAATCAGAGCTCCCCCTGCCCACTCCGCTCACCAGGATGCAGGTCTGGATCCCTCACTCCCAAGCCACCGCCCCCCAGCCCTGCTGCTGGTGCCCCTCACTGCCCACCCACAGCCTCCTGCCCCCGCAGTCCTGCCAGAGGGGGCCCCCAGCTGCCAGGGCCACAGGGGCCAGGACGGCAGCAGGGCAGGTAGCCCAAGCCTACAGCAGGCAGCCTGTCCCTGCCCCATGCACAGAACTGGGGGGCACATGCCCGCCTCGGGGGTGTGCAAAGCAGCAGGGAGCCAGCCACCCACCAATCGAGCTGCCCACAGCCCCGTCCCACACCCCGCTGGAGCCCTGCAGCCACACATTCGAGCCCAGGCCCAAGCCCCACATGCCACCCCAGCTGGGCAGCAGCAGCCGCCTCAGCCCTGCCCAACTCCTTTCCTCCATCCCTATGGGGACCTCAAACCCCAACCCCCACCAGAATCACCTGCGGAAGCTGCTCTCCATGCTGCCTGGTGGCCATTTATAAGTACATGCCTACATGCAAATTATTACAGGCACATTTATTTCAAATGTCAGTGTTTTAGGACCCTTGTGTTTAAAATTTGCCCCTCATTTCCACATGGCCAGGGAGGGAAACAGATTCTGAGCAGGGTCTGACAGTAAGGGGGGAGAAGGGACTACAGGCAACCCCCGCTTAATGCTGTTTTGCTTAGCACTATTTGGCTATAACCCTCATTTTAAATTAATACCCGATTTCACTTAGCAAGTTTTGCTAGAACACTTGCAGTCACCATATTGGGTCATCAAATTCTTTCAGTTTTGCTTAACACTCAGTTTTTCAGGAACCAATTAAGAGCGCTAAGCAGGGGTTGCCTGTACAAGGGAAGAAGCTGGGAGGCCAGAAGGCAAGGGGGCCACCTGATCCCCCCAGACACTACTTTCCCTGCTGTAGCAGTGGGA
This sequence comes from Alligator mississippiensis, assembly GCF_030867095.1. NCBI lineage: Eukaryota > Metazoa > Chordata > Crocodylia > Alligatoridae > Alligator > Alligator mississippiensis. The sequence goes on along the minus strand of NC_081829.1, from coordinate 88,121,424 downwards.
AGGGGAAGAATTCAAGACAAACCTCCAATAATTAGGTTGTATATCTGAAAAATGATAACAAACTTATACCTTTTCCATATATAGAATCAAATTATTGGGGGGTCATCTTGAATTCAGGATAGTCTTAGAATCAAGTAAATACAGTAATTCCTAACCTGGTCTGCCATTAAACTGTTTGTCTCCTTCCCTATCTCTGCTGTCAACTGCACATCAGCTGGTAGCTGCCCCTATTTGTGAAAACCAAAGTAAAAAAAAGGCATTAAATACTTTAACCTTCTTTGTATCATCTATGATTAGATATCTTTCCACAAGACAGCAGTTCTCAACCAGGGGTCTATGGCTTCCTGGGGGGCCATGAGCAGGTTTCAGGGAATCCGTGGGGACTGCAGATCTGGTGCAATCGTGATCTCTAAGGTCCACTGGGGCAGCTCACACCCAGGCTAAGCCTGCAGCCACCATCAGATTCATGGAAAAGATACAGATTTTTCTCCTTTATAAAAGGATTCTTCTTTAAAGGAGAAATTCACAGGAAACTGCAAGCTTCCCCTTGCTGGCTGCCAGTGTTCCAGCCTGCAAGTGTCTGCTTGGGCCTGGGGGGAGTGAGAGGAGGCCGATAAGGCAGGAGGTGCCATGTGCATGAATGCACGTGCACACATACACATGGCACCAGGCAGCAGTAGAGAGCAGCTCCCCCAGCACTCCTCAGATAAGTTGCTGGGGAGGGCATAGGCAACACATCTGGGTAGTCTGGGATTCTCCAGGGGGGCATTTGCCTGCCTCCCCTCCCTCAATTTCTGTGCCCACAGTGGGCATGGGGCTGCAGCCTGGCTGGACCCAGCACAGGAGGGTAGAATGGGGTGGCAAGACTTGTTGCCGCAGCCACCACCAGGGCCACCACACCAGCCACACTGCTAGCAATGGGAGGAATAACAGACTCTGGGAGGGGAGAAGGTCCATGCTGCCCTCACCTCCTCCCACTGATGGAGGGAAGGTGGGTCAGGGGCAGCAGGGTGGCCTGAAGGAAGTGGCAGTGGCCGGGCCATGTCCCCTCGCCATGGGTTGGGAGTGAGGGACACTGGCAAGGCCAGAGGGCTGCAAGATGGGAGTGAGGGGGGCCTTGAGTCCAAAAAGGTTGAGAACCACTGCTGTCAGATTCCATAGGTCTCTTGTCTTCCTCCTACTTTTGACAGACCTATAGAATCCCTTTTATGTCCCTTGCCAACTGCATCATAAAATGTGCTTTGGCCTTCCTAATTTTCTCTTTGCATGCCATCTGATACTCTTGTACCCTTCCCTAGTACTATGATCAAATTTACACTTTCTATAGGATTCCTATGAGTTTCAACTCTTGAAAAGACTGCTGTCTAGCCAGACTGGTCTCCTATTGCACTTCCTATTCTTTTGCCTCATTGAGATAGCTTGCTTCTGCATCTTTAAAAGATGTCCTTAAAAGTGCAGTCAGCTCTCCTGAACTCTCCACCCCTCCCCAGACTTGCCTTCCAAGGGATCATGCCCTCCAGGTCCCTGAGTTAACTTTTCTGAAATCCAGCGTCCTTACTCTGGTGCTCTCCTTCCTTCCTTCCCTTAGGATCATGAACTCTATCATCATGTGGTCACTGTTACCCAAATTACCTTCCACCTTCATATTCTAAACCAATTCCTCCCTGTTTATGAGCAGTAAGTCAAGAAGAACTTCCCCCCTCATTGGCATCTCTACCATTTGAATAAAAAAATTATCCCAAACATACCCCAAGAACTTGCTGGACTGCTTGTGCACTTTGTTTCCCTCCCATTAGACATCCCAATAACTGAAGTGCCCCATGAGAAGTCCTGCAATTCAGAAGCTTTCATCGCTTGTTTAAAGAAGGCCTCATCCACCTCCTCTTGGTTTTGAGCCCTGAAGCATATGCCCACCATTACATCCTCCCTGCTTCTCTCCCCTCTGAACTTTACCCGGAGGCTTTCAATTGACATACCTGCTACTTTATACCGCACCTCTGAACGCATGCCCTTATATACAGGGCAACACCACCTCATTTTTTCCTCTGCCTATCTTTCCTGAACAAGAGTGTATTCCAATCATGAGAACTATCCCACTACATTTCCACAATCCCATCATAAATCTGTGACTGTACTTGGACCTCCAATTCTTCCCCTTTCTCCCCCCTACTTCTTACTGAACAAGTTAGGCTAAACTGTATCTCTTTATACAAGTTCTATTGACAAACTCTTTTGTGCCATTGCAACAGTGGCATGGAATAGCTGACATGGAAATAGTTTACAGGCTTAAAAAATAAATCCTCTAATGAAAGCATTTAATAAAAAACAGATTAGTACTCCAGTTCTTTATCAGCAAAGGCAACTTCCAGATAGTAGTCAAATGCACTGGGCAAACGCCTACATATTCTTTTACAAAATATGCAGAGCAAAAGAATGCACCTGTCCGTATACCATGCAATATTGATAGCTCTCAACGTAGCTCACTTCAACACCAGAGCTTGACAAATGCCTTTTCTTTTTTAGTCCAAACTTTCCTTTCTCTCATTTTTTCCTCTCTCTGTAGACATTGTTTCATATTCCCGCTGCTAGTTTTCCTCCTTCCTCTTTCACACATCCCCTATACTTTGACTTTCCACGCTCTCCCTTCCCTTTGCCCTCTCCCGCTGTCCACATTTGCGAGAATGGATTTTGCTGCTGGAGAAATTTGCAGCATCTCCCACAAGAGCAATCCACATCAGGCAGCAAGCATAAAAAGAAATGATTTGTCCCCTTAAAAAGGGATGCCAGCCATTTTCTGTTCCTTGGCTTCAGCCCACATTGAGAACACGTAAGAGCATGTCAAGTTTTTCCAGTAGCACTTTCCTTCCTTCTGTAAGCGTTGCCTGTTATTCTGCCCACTACCCAAGTCTCACAGGTACATTCAAGATAGAAAATTAGGGAAAAGGGCAGTTCTTGTAGCTCAGACTCCCCTTAATTTTTCCCTAGTGCAGACAGTGCCTTTCTTGTTTTTGATCAGCCCCACCCTGCTTTCGTGTTCTTTGTTCGGGTTGCTTATGGTAGTCATCTACAAGTGACACTGCTTTCAACATTTGAGCCAAAGGTCTCAGTCTCCCAAAGCACCTGCTCCTTTAATATTTTCTTAATGTTTCTCATCAAGAATCGACTCTACCGAAGAATCTCTTTCAAAACAAAGAACCTGTTTTCCCTAACAACCTAAAGTACATCTTGTCTGGCAACTCCGTTATCTTCCTTTGTTCAACCTACTCTTAATTTTACTAAGAGATTTAACGTATTATTCATAAAAGCTATGTTAAAGCTGTCTCTGTCAAACAGAACTGAACAATTCTAAGTACTATATAGCATGCACTTAATATTATTTCCAGACTGCAAACCGAAGACAATCTGTTCCCTAAAAGACGAGTATTGTTCATAGCTTGGCTTTCAGTGGGCACGTGGATCTTTTAATTATCACCTGTTTACAAATGAAATCTCACTTTAAAAAAGGTTATATTTATCCGAATACTTTAATAAGCATCTAAACAATTACTCATAGGACTATATACTACTAGTCAAGCCAATGGGAAAGCAGGTCAAAAATCCAAGTTCAGGATCAGGGTGGATAAAACTCAATGATTAAAATAAAAATTGATTTTTTAAATTGAAATCAGATTGTTTTTTATTTAATTACATTTTCTGTTACAATGCTTTTAAAAAAAAACAACAACATATAAAGATCATTTTAATTTAAAAGATGTTAAAGCTCAAAGATATCATCATGGAATAGGGATTATAACTTCTAATTATACACTATTTGAGAAAATATATTCATGTAACCCTTTTAGAAGTTTTATAAATAGGCCACAACAGGCCATGGGCTATATTAGGGGGCCAATATTATGGGGTTCCCAGAGGCTCCTGTATAGATTAGGAAAGATTAAAGAAAACCACTCTACCCAAAGCTCAGTGCTCAGCCTCTCTCATTAAGCATCTCTGTGATGCTTAGTTTCAGTTCTCAAACTGTGGATTTGTCTCTCCACAGTTCATAGGCAGACAAGGTTCTTTGGGTAGATGCGATATCTTGTATTAGAACTACTAAATAATTGGAAAAATTGTTCTTTGCAAGCTTTTGGGCACAAATGTTCTTCTTCAGGCATAGGGATTTTGTTGTCTAGGGAGTTTGTTGTCTCCAGAGAGAACATCCTTGTTAACAGCAGTATGTGGAGATGAGAGATAACAGACCTGATTACCCACTGATCAGTCCTATTATCTCTCCGTAAGTTTGTGTACACACAGTCAAGCCTTTGCTTTTCTCTAAGGGCATTTATACACATCTTTTTGTCCTGCAACATGCCGGAGATCTGCTGCTTCAGAGCAGATGCGATTAATCAAGTCTGCTCCGCCCATAAGCTGATGCAAATGGCACTGCACCACATACAGTTGTATAAGTGGTGAAACACACATCAGCGCACAGAAAATGGCAGCAGCGTGTTTTGAACTAAAACAGCTCCGATGTGTTTTAGTTCAAAAGTGTGCTGCTGCTATTTTCTCAGCAGTGACGTGCATTTCGCCACTTATGCAACTACAAGTGACGCACACTGTGGTGCTTGCTTGTGTAAAAATGCCCTAAAAGTGCAAAGTTTCAAGAAGTTAAATGAATAAAGGATATCAAACAACAGAACACACTTTTCATAGAAAACAATGCTTAAATTGAGGCATCCTGATCAGTGATTTTAAATCAAAACCACCCTATTCAGGATTTAAAATAACACATTAAAACTTATCATGACAGTGTTGTCAATGCATGACTGTACTGAAAAATCTGGTTTGGAAATGTTTGGCACTGCTCTTAGAGCCCAGATCCTCAATTAATACAACTGCAAGAGTCTTAGTTTTCATTTATCTAAAAGAAAGTTTCTAGCTTTCACATTTGTAAAGAAAAGCTGAAATAGTTTACCTCTCATCATCATTAGGGTTCATATTTAATCCTTTTTTTTTTTTTTTTTAAACCTTCATTCTTCTGCAATGATTAGATTATTCAGACCAGGAAAAAATTTAACAAAAGAAGCAGGTCTGTGGTCAATTTGTTTATTATGCACATGCACAAGCATGTGGACAGACATGCAGACAGGGCAGTTTGTGCAGAGGGGGAAGACAGGAGTACAGCATGTTGTGGGGGCATGGATGGAGCAGGGAGGAGACTGGATGGTGCAGAGGGAAGGAGGGGGAAAAGAGCAAGCATGAGACAGTGCAATGTGTAGCCCAGGGGATACGCAGGGGAGACCATGTGGTATGGAGGGGAAGCAGAGGAGATTGTGCTATGGCACAAGAACTGCTGCAGCTCTGGCCCCAGCCACTGCCCTGAGTTTGGGGCTGATGCTGGAGCCAGAGCTGCTATTGTTGCTAGCTGGCTGGGTCTGGGGCCAGGGTCACCACACATTAAGCAGCTAGAGGAGTTAAGCTACCTGTCCTCCTTCTGTGACAGTGAAGGAAAATTTTAAGAAAGCTCCTTAATAATTATAATTTTCAGTGTATAAAACATTATTAGGTGGTTGTTTTAAATCTGAAGTTATCTTGGACTTGGGTAAATACAGTACTTATATAAAAATATGTGTGTAGAGAGCTCATGAATTTCTGGGCAACAACTCAATTTTTAAGCATCTGGCATTAGGAAGGTGACAGCCGGTCACTTAACACAAGTCTAGTTCTTTAGTCCATTTTTTTCTGGTCAAATGACGGCATGATGGATGACTCTTGACAACCTAATCAGCAGAGGAGGATTAAGGGAGGGGCTTGCCAAGTGTTCTGACCCAGGAGGTAGAAAAGCTGACAATTAAAAACAAAATATTATTAGTAGGCTTTTTTCCTAAAGTAAAAGCTTAACTTCTGCATAAATTGATGGTTTATGTCTTCCTACTGAACTGAAACAAACAATGTTGTCCGAATGAGTGAAAAAGCCATATTTCATTTGTATTATGCTTGATTTGATACAGAAAAGTATAAATATTCCTGTTTCAGACGCAAAAATTTCTCAGCATCTCCAACCCAAATTTTCTTCCATCCTTACAGTTAGATACAACTGATGGTAGGGATATGTAATATAGACCAATCATAAAAGCTTAACAAATATAATGTTGCTTCAACATTGGTAAAATTATACACTTTGTCATTAGATGGCAAATGGAAAGCACTAATTGGTGATAGCCACCTTAAATACCCCTTGCATTGTTAAACGGCATCTGAATACAAGCCCTAGATAAGGGTTGCTTTTAGCACTGCAAATTATATGTTAGAGATCTGTACCAATTAAGCTTAATGCATGAAAAATATTCCAAATATACCATAATTGTCTTGGCCTGTTGATAAAAATTACTGTTGGACACAATGTCTGCACTATAATACACTTTACCTTGCAAGAGTGAAATAAAGCTTTTGCATGCAATAATGAACTGCTTATTTCTTTGTTATACCAAAGCTGTCTCTGAAATCCCAGGATCAAAGAGGGAAGGGCCATCTGAACCATCTAATATGATCCCAGGTCTCTTGCAGAACTAACCAATATCATTCCCACTAGTCCATCTATCCTACTTTGGAATAGTTTCCACGACTGACCACTGAACAGCTTCATCCCTTCTTAATAATACAAAGCAGCAAAGCACCAACACTTGAAATCCTCTGCTTTTACTTTACACTTAAAGAACTGAGGGTTCTGATAAGGTGAGAAGACAACTTGCATCCATCTTCCTCGTGAAGCTAAATGCAGATGACATTTTTACACATGCTCCGGAAGTGGGTGGAAGGGCACTTTAGAGTGGCTCAGAGAGCCACTTTAATTAAAAGTGCCCACAGCATTTCATGTATCAATGTCCCTACACTTTCAAATGGTGGCAGGGGCATTTTAACTAAAGCTCATCGAACGAGTTTTAGTTAGAGCACCCCTGCCGCCATTTTGAAGCACAGGGAAGCTGACACTCGAGATGCCAAGGCTGGCTAGAGCATGCTAATTAGCACATTCGAGCACACCCGATTAATTAAGTCTGCACCGACAGCATATCAGAACAGCCTCCCAGCATGCCTATTGGCACCTAGAGATCTACTGTAACTACAGCAATGATTCCACTGTGCCGTTTCATAACCCAGCTAAATACTAACAGACTGGATCATGAGAGTCCAGGGGTAATGCATAGGCGGTGCATGTGCACCCCGTCAGGCCACACTCCCTGTGTAGCCAGCGGGCAGGGGTGCAAGCAGGAGCACCAGTCCCCCCCATGCGAGCGCCAGCCAGGGAGCAGGGCTGCCAACAAAAGCGGCCGCACCGCTTTCTGAAAGTGGCCATGGAGCTCCAGAAGCAGCGTGGCCGCTTTTATGGTGAATGAGATCGCCCCCCCACCCAGCCAGTGGGATCGGCCATCGGGGGACCCCGTGCCCCTGGTCACTGAGTGGTGTGTGTGTGTGTGTGTGGGGGGGGCGCGGCATGTGACCCTGCTGACTCAAGAGGCACCAGACACCCATGTTAGAGTCCATCAAAAAATACAGAATATTTAGTTAACAACTGCATATAAGCTGTTCTGACAGCACAATGGGAAATTCCAGAAAGCAGCAATGAATATTTACCTGGTCTTAGTGTATAGAGGCCTTTCACAATATTTGCCATGGTTGAAGGAGTGATTTGAAAAGGTGTTGACTGAGCTTCCAAAAGTAAAGCTGAAACAAAGAAAAATCTGATTAGGCATTTTGAGGGCAAATACGAGATGTAAGCATATATCTGACATTAAAAGAAAGTTTTCTGCTGTCACCTGATGCTTCTAAAGAAGAAATCAAACAACAGACTACTGAATGACTTCATCCCTAAGTCTCCTAGAGCAGGGGTTTTCAACCTTTTTTAACAAGTGTGCGGCCAGACACGAAGTGACGGCAACAAGGGGTGGTGGTTGGCAATGGCGGCCCCCACATGCAAGCTTCCTCCCATCCCTTCTGCGTCCAGCCAGCCAGGCGATGCCTATGTGGCCTGCAGAGGAGCACCGCTGCCCTTGCCCCCTTGGCCCTATTCCTGGGGAGCAGCAGTGCTCCATCCCCACCCATCCACACATACCCCCCAGGGCATCCCTGCATACCTCCGGTTGACAACCCCTGTCCCAGATTAAATACAACGCATAAAGTTACATGATAAAAATGTAAAATACCTTATTTTTCTTCCTTCCAAACAAACATCCAGGTCTTAAAACAGGCATCTGACAGAATTAAGTATTCAACACGGAACTGAAGTAGATCCAACTTATTTTTAGCAGTACTATGCACACTTGCTACGATAAACATCTACATTTCCACTAATTCCTACTTTCAAGCTTTTACAAGTTGGCAACAAAATCTGCTCTGGCTCTGAAGTCTGTACATGAACACTCGCTTGGAAACGATAAAAAAAGCTAGTTGTAAACATGCTTTAAAGTGTTGTTTATCGTACATGGGAGTGAACACTTACATTTAGTTCCTAATTGTTTTTGTGGTTTTATACGAAACTGGCAGACATACCAGTAATCACATCTTCCTTTGGAGGTATATGGTCTTAGCCGATTTACTGCTGTTAAACCTATTTTATAATTTAAGCATGAATTTGAACATGCACATTAACTGCAACCACAAATGAGTTATAAATGGTCCTCAAACTATACCTACCACTTGCCAATCTGTGCGTGTTTTATAACCTATTAGCCCAATCCATAATGGATGGCAGCCAGCTATATAAAACTCATCTTTTTAACGCACTCTGGAGAAGCATGATATTAGCCATAGAAGCTTCCCCAATTCAATGCTCAGCCATTACCTACAATGGCAGTGACCATATTTGCAATTACATTTTCTTTTTAAAATGCCTTTTTTCTGTTCATGTGAAAGACTTTCACAAAGCAGGGCTAACTACAGAAATCTTTTTCTCTTGTGTTTCTTATAGACATTACTGCATGGTGTTATTTGCAGCTATTCCAAGTAAATGTGTTTCAGAAAGAAATACAATCGGGGGGGGAAAAAGGACAGCATCTTTCACCTGTAGCTTTGTGATGTGTGTTCCAATGACACAATCATCCTCCTACAGACTGTTCCTGAAGCAGCCTCCACACCAGTCAAGGAAGCTGGATGCTTTGACATCACAAAAGGCGAAGGCTTTATTAAGAAGATATGCACAGATACTGAAACACGCTGTGTGTGTGAACTGCATTCTTATGTTCAGCTGCCTAGACAAGCAATTTTAAAAGTGCTTCTTTAAATGCTAGAGAGAGACCAAAATACAATCTAGATGAAATTACTTTCAGTTACTCTTAAAAAGTTTTGAGAGAGAAGATATGTTTGTAACCCAATACCAGAAATGTAAATATGACACTTAAAAGCCAGCAAGTTCCTAGCTAAGGGCTCTATTTGAACATGTAAATGTAAATGCATGGCATTTTCAAGGCAGTCAAGGTTTTTTGGGTAAATCCAATATCTTTTATTAGACCAACTCAAGTAGTAGGAAAAATAGCCAGTTAACTGACTGGCTTTCTGATATACGTACTGGCCTCAGGCTGCTTTACCACTGCATCCAGGAAGAGCACAGACCATCTGCAGGTGCTTCCTCAGCCTGCCAAAGGGTGTTTGTGCCTGAAAACCGTTTTTTCAGCTATGGTAAAAGCTGTGTTAACCGGCACTTTAGTAACCGGCACGCTCTACTAACCGGAATTTCTCGCCAGGCGGCCGGACACCTGGGGGGAGGGGGGGTTAGGGTTGGGGGGGAAGACACGACTCACACACAGCCACCTGCCCGCTCCCCCCTCCAGCTCCTGGTCAGTTTTCATGGAGACCCTGGGAGCATGACAGTGTGGAATCGCAGAACCGAGACTGCCCCAGCCCAGCCCCGTCATGCCTCCAAGCTCTCAACAAATACCAGCCAGAAGCCACTTGGGCAGGGCGCACGGCCAGGCCGGGAGCTGCTCTGGGGCCTGGATCTTGCCATGGTGACAACACTGGGATGGGGCCTGGGCAGAGCCGTGATCCACTCCCCGCAGGCCCCTGCCCACACAACCCACCTGTGGCAGGGACGTGTGGGCAGCAGACTGCAGCTGTGCCCCGGGCCATGTTCTCACCGCCGCACGAGGTTGGCCCTGGAGCAGCTCCCTGCAGAGCTGCTGGATGGTCTCCATGGAAAGTGTGGGACCAGGCCGGGTGCTGGGAACTGCACGGGCAGGGGCTGCTGGAAAATGGAGTCCGCCACAGGCCTGATCTGGCCTGCGGGCAAGACTTTGCCCATCCCAGGGTTAAAGCCTGTCACTGGGCTGGGATGAAAAAAGGGAGCTAAAACGTGTGGTTGGGTCTCAGTTTCTTTTTTGATCTCTCATACAGCCATGTAAGGAAGAGAAACTATCCTTTGCTAAATTGTTCCCTTAGCTGCTAGCAGAGCTAAACTCCTACATAGTTTTCTGAGGGTTTGTGCAATCTGGCAAAAAAGGAGGCAATGGAGCAGGACAGCTAACAAAGGAGGCATACAACAGGGAAGAGACAGTAATCAGAGTGCTTCCAGTTCACATTAGCCACACCTGGGGCTACTCCTGAACAGATGGTAGACCAGTGTGTAGATGTTGCCACCCTACTGCCTCCCCTGTACCAATAGGGCTAATTCAACCAATGCTAAAACAAAACACAACAAAAACAACACAAAACCCAAACCCACTAACCTGTCTGGTATAGCTTGCAAACCACAATCGATCTGAGGACAGCAAGTAGTTACACCCACCCCCCAACCAAAGGCAAAACAGCATTATCTAAGTATGGCAGCTCACAGCATAACCAACCTGCCAGACCTAACACAGTCACACTTAAACTTGCTCAAGCAATTCCCTGAAGTCAAAGGACTGAATCCTGCAGGTTTAGACAATTTGTATGAATAATAGTTTGTGGGCTTGGGTAACAGTTTGGCGATTTTTTAATTTGTCCACATTATTATAGCTGCTGACTATGTCCGTTTTCTTTCTTACAATAAAACCTTTTTTCCTAAATTGAGCTACAATCCTATTCTACAACATGCTACAATTCTGAAGGCTTAACCAGATGCATTTACAACATGGGGCAAATAAAAATGAGCAGCAATTTATTTCTCCACTGAGTTATTGATTACTCCACCTACCTTTATAAAACAATTTCATTTTCAAAAGCAGTGGGATAGTTCACTTGGATGCCAATCCTCTCATTAGCACAAATGTAAGAGTGCTTTCCTCGACTACCTTTATTTCAGTTTGGCAGATAAATATTTTTCTTTTTACTATTTATTTTGGCAGTCTGATTATAACAGACATTAACCTGAGTTTAGAGGAATCATTTGTGCATCAGTCAAGTATACTAGTGAATTCTTTCATACTCAAAAATTTGACAAAAAAAAAAATGAACGGTATATTCAATACTGTTTTTCTTTGCATATAAAGCCAGAAAGATGTTTTACATTGAGTCTTGATGCAACTATAATTCAGGTTCTCTTTGGTCTATACTCTTCCCCCATATTTCAGAAACGAAAGCCCAATAATGCTGCAACAGGATGTTTCAAAGAAGGAACTAATTCTAATAGAAGAGGTATAGAAATCTCAAGAACTATGATCCTTTTTATAGCTAACAGGTTCAGCTACAGTTTTCTGACAAACACCAAATGTCATACTGCATTTAGACCCATATTTCTAATGTCTGACAAACATCTGAAACCATGAGGGCTTAGAGTATGTGCACAGTGGTTACTGCAGAAATACAATGAAGTTAGCAAAACAGGTTAATATAACTATTGGGTACTTGCAAGAGATCTTTTATAATAGGCAAACATTAAGGTACTGCATTTTTTAAAATTAAATTACTAAGCATCTATTACAGAAGCTAAACTGGCCACTCCTGCCTCCACTGGAACAGATTCACTCCACCTAAAGCACGAATACAGCTAAAAACTATGGCGTGGGAGAACATAATGGTGGAAAGCACGTAAAGCTGCATTCTATCCATTTATTTGCACATCACTGTAGTATTTTGATTACCTCAGCAACATTAATGACTCAACACATTTATGAAAGAGAAATTATCCCTTAGGCAGACAGTCCTTGGCGCAGTCATGAAGGAGACATTGAGTTCCTGTCAAGTGGCTCGACTGCAGAAGCATCGCTCCTCTGCCCTTATACTAATAAGTCAAAAAATTCCAAGCTGCAAGGCAAAAATCTGCTCAAAAAATAATGGACGTTAAAATATTCGTGCACAAACACAGCAGTATTCACCATTAGGAATTACAGAGCCACAGACCGATCTGCTGCAGCTGCACTGCGGTAGCTATATGGGGAGCCAGTAAAAAAATAAAAGACCCCTCAAAGCAATAGAAGCAGCCCATATTATAGGATTCAGTTAACTACAATATCTGCAGTCAGCTAGGGTCAGTACCAACTAACTTTGTAGCTTCAAATCCTACATCGCTCAGAGTCCTGGAGAGTAATGAAGGTATATCTCTAAAGCAACACATTCAAAAAGAAAAATGCCACTTTAAAAAGTTACAAAACGGAGGTGCCCTTTACCATCAGTACAACAATTAGTTCAGCTAACCAATATATCAAATCAGTGGTTCACAACCATTTTTTCTCCTCGGAATATGTCAGTTCTTCGCTTTCATTCATTTTTTACAAAAAAAAGTAACAGAGCAAGTCAACTGTTGCAAAGATCACAACAGGAGAGAAAATTTTTGACACTATGGATTCCTATTTGAAATCTCTGGCTACATATCTTGCAAATCACATAGGTGTTTGCCCACCCAACAGTGCTAATATTATGTCATCTCATCGTACCCTTTAAAGGATCTCCCATCACCCCAGGGTACTTTATCACCCTGTTAGAGAACCACAAGGCTAGACGTTTCACATTTCTCCTGCTGATATTTTCCTACAGGCCTACTTCCATTGAAGTAAGTGATGAAGCTTCCACGAAAGACGAATTGGTAGATAATAATAAATACCTCCAAAACAGAAGAAGTTTAATGAAGAGGATAATTCCTTCCACCACAACAGCTCTATCCTACTGGCTCTGTACCATTTAAATCCTGCATGGCAAATTTTATACCCTGAGTGCAATCTGATTGAATATAATGGAATTATATGTGATACTTAAGTAGGACTGAGCCCCAGTCCATATTTAACTGAAAGATTTACACATATGCTTAATAGAAGCAACAGAACAGCAAATAAAATAGTGGTTCATAAATTTAATTGCACTCTAAAAGATCCGGGCTTTAATCTAATGCAGACATGCCACTACATGCAAAGATTTTAAGGGTCTATGAAGTAGGGCAAAATTCCCTCTAAAGACATGTACACAGAAGTCACCTTCCTCACACGATTAAGCTTCGGTTTTACCATTACAGAATAATTAAAACCATGATAAAATTATTTGTTTTTAATTCTTTGGTTTCTGAGCTAACTTGTCCTAGACTCAGGTAAATTCTCCAAAAGTTTAGAAAGGAAGACTACAGGGTAGATTTAAAAAAAAAAAAAAAAAAAAAATTATTCCCATTTATTTATTACTGAGCATTTGCTATTACACAAGCAGTAAAACCTACAAAAATACTCTTTATCACCCAAAATGCGGATAAAGTATCTAATAAAAATCCTAAAAGGCCTATGAAACATTAATATTTAAAAGACCAATAGCCAAGAAAAAACCCAAAGCTAACAAAAATGCAAGCATTTGGATTACTGTAAAATGAAAGGATATCTTAATGTTAACATTTAAATGTCATAATTCAGAATAAGATTTTTTTCACTTATTTCCCAAGTACCAAATTAAACATCTGAGTCACAATATTTGAAAATGTGGCCTCAGTAGAAGACTCAAGCTAGGGACAGACATCCAAAAAGCCAGAGCCTAACTTGATTCAGTCTTCGCAGGTTAGTCTAACCTGACTAGGCTAAATCACTTTGTACCTGCATAGACATCCCAGACATGTAGGCACATGCTTGCAGTGGCTCAGGCTAGAAGCCGGGGGGGGGGGGGGGGGGGTGCTAAAGCAGCCCTCCCTTGACTTGCACACTGCTGAGCTGAGGGGGCATGGCTATCAGGATTAGGGTGGGGTCTGCCCCCCCCTTGATAACAGAGCATTTATCAGCTCTGAGTCTCACCAGAGGCAGTCCTCCTCCCAATTAGAGAAAAATTGTGTGGACACAGATGCTCCCAAAGTAACACCAGCTTAAAAAAAAGAAAGAAAAAAAAAAAGTGTAGTCATGACTTGATGTTAGTTTTTAACATTTCTTTAACCATACCAGGACCAACAGCATCCACACAACTTTATTACAGTTTTAGAGAGGGCTTTAGAATTATTTTGGTTTATACTATTTTCAATGGCAGACAAAGTGGACCAGTACTGCTAAGGAGTAAGATAGGTATTTTAAAATAAAATAAACTGGCTCTTGATCACAGAACTACAAAAAAGAATTACTAGTTCTCTACCAGTTGCAGAGTTCTATTCACATCTTCTCTGGGAAAAAAAATGGAGTAATTTGCAACTGGACTGTGCTCTTAAGAACAGTTTAACATTTCCTGGCAGCTGCACTGGGGTCTGCAGAGCTCCAGCTCAACTCGCTGCTGGTGGTGGGTGCATTGCCTCAGGGCGGACATTGGGAAAGGGGCCTAGGCTGCTCTGCCACAAAAAGGGTTGGGCCCCTCGCAGGTCCTCCGTCATCCGACCCTGGCAAGCCAACATCTTCCAAATAGAGGTGATGGGTGTCTTTGGCCCAAAAATGTAGCTGACACTGCTCTACTCCTAGTTTCATCTTCTGTAATGGACTAATATTCCTACTCGCATCCTATAAGAGTTTTTTGGTGACTAAGGTTTCTGCTCTTGCTCCATCAGTTCAGACTTTCTTCTTGCTTGATGGAATTCCTCCTCTTTGAGCATGAACTTCAGCTCTAGTTTTTAAACTGTAATTTGCAGTTTTCAGGTTTTTAAAAATGTAAGTGATCTAATATAAATATCTATAGATCTAACAATGTAGAATATAGCAACCTGCAGCCTCATAGATGCAGTGTGTTTTTCTTTTTTTTTTTTTTTTTGATATGGCATACTATCACATACAATATCTAGGAACTCAGCAACATCCTATTTGTCATGTTAAAAAACAAGAGCTTGGAGTTATCAACCAGTATATCTTTCTAGATAGTATTCCCTTTGATAAAGCAGCTAACTTGCTGCCCATGTCTTCCAAAGTACAAGAGTGATTTCAGTTGTCCAAATCCTTCAGAAAAACCTTAAGCTGTAGTATTTGCAAGACAAGTGATGCTCAACCTATGACCTGCAAGCCAAACCTGGTCCACAAAGCCATGTCACATCCAGCTTGTGGAGTTCCCCACGGTTTGGGAAATTTGGCAAAGGGAGAGTGGTAGCAGCGTTAAGTGCCACTGTTCCACCTCTGCCAAATTTCCAGATCCATGAGAAGCCCTGGGGGCCAGACAGGCTGGACACCAGTGGGCACCACAGTGCAAGTGTTAGAAAGACTGGAATGCACTTTTTAAAGCTGCAAACCTCAGTACTTAGGGTTGGTGGTTGTAACTGCAAACCTCACTACTAACGTTTAGGTAGATGTTTAACCCAGAGGATTTCAGGGAAAAGCAGAGGTGCTTGGGTCAAGAAACCTACCATACTAAATATTTCCTTACTGGTAAAAAGCTAGAGGACTGAAACAGCAGACATACACAACCATTGTACGTTTGGCAGAGGTGACTCATCAGGCAGCAGGGTCTCTTCTCAGAGGACACCTTTTCAGACATTCTCTCCTGCGCCAGGGAACTGCAGGTTGCTTTCTGCCTGCCATCTCACCGAGGTAGAAACAGACATTACCAAACAGAAGTGGAACAGCTGTGACAGGATGCTTCCTGCCATAGCTGATCTGCTTTACTGAATGAAAAGTTGCCTGATGCAAGACAACAGTCCTAGCAACAATCCCCTTGCCTAGAGATTCCTTTGCTGACCTGCAACTCTTTGCCAAAACCCGTACCAGCTCATGCTTCATGTGGAAGCACAGGTCAGCACAGTGCCCAACATGAAGTAGCACAGGAGCTGGGGAATCCCTAGTACCCTGTGCCTCCAGGCCAAAACCTGCACTGACCTGCGCTTCTCACAGATGCATGGGTCAGTGCAGGTCCCTGCATGGAGGCAGGAAGCACCAGGAATTTCCTGGCTCCCATGCTGCTATGCCACCCCACACATGGATCCATGCTCACCCAGGCCTCCACATGAAGCACGGGTCAGTGCAGTACCTGGTGCGAGCCCCAGCATGGAAACAGGGGGTTGCCTGGGTCGCAGTGTGGAGACATGGGGCACTGGGGACTCCCCAGGTCCCTTGCCTCCGTGCCAGAACCCACGTGGGCTTTCCCCACTTGCAGAGATGCACCTCTATCAGTGGGGAACCTCGACTTTCCCCACTTACAAGAGATGCGCCGCAAGATTCCCCAAGGCACATCTGTGAAGTGGAGCAAGCCAGGCAGATGCTCTTGAAGCTTGAGCAGCCTGATCCTACCAGGGTGCACAGAACCAGACTGCTTGGGCCCCTGGAATACCTGCCTGCAGTGGCTGGAGATTACAGGAAGCTCCAAACTGCCCACACTCTTCCACAACAGAGCAAATAAACGTCTGTCACAACACAGCAGCACAATTTATTACTTTTTTTTTTTTTTAATATTACTATTACTACTACCGTGTGGGATGAGAAAGGGTAGGGACATCTATTTTCTTGTCATTTATGCTGCTATAAAAATGCTTACGGCAACACAACTATGACATCTGATAGCATCCATCTCTACCCTGAGAAATAAGAGTCGTATCAGAAAATTCACTGGCAACATCTTTGGGCAGCAGCAATATCCTTCAGTCTGATTTACCTTGGGAAGGGCAGACAATGGGAAAGGAAGGCAGCCTGGTGCTGTAATGGCACAGCCAGACAATCTTGGCATTAAAACTAAACAGCTCTCGGTACTCTGTAGAGACCTCACTAGATGGAGAATATATTAGCGTAATGGCATTATGTCATATTATTGCATTGTTCTCTGGCCATTTGCTTAGAAATAAATCTGTGTATTCTGTTCCACTGATGTTAACAAGCCAAATGATGTCAGGATAGGGCAACACATCTGTTAATAATATACATGTGTCCGCATGAATCGGGCGACATGCCACTCCTGGATGTCAACTGAGCGAGTTATACATAAACGAATGAAGAGCCCCAAACCCTGGCAAATGAAAACTTTTCCTGCTACATGTACTGACCTTCAACTACCTCACCTTTTCTACATTTTTATATTATACCCAGCTTTTTAATCTCCTGTCACATGTAATAAAGGATAATCTGAGTGGATTTCCTTGTCAATCTCTAACCTTTTTCAATGTTCAGGCCCATTTTCCCACTGCTTTCTAGAACACACAATAGTCAAAAGCCTTCCTTCTCCTCCTCCTCTCTTTATAAAAGGAGACCCTTCTGCAACATACTGTGTTGTTCTCTTATCTGATGATAAAAGAGCCGCACTTTTTCAAATGAAAAGGTGAATGGTACCAGACTTACCCCCCAATGAATCTGAGGTGACATGACTGGAAAAATGGAGAAAAAAAATGTAACAAAAGCTGTCACACAGAAAAGGACCCTTTCACTAGAGAGAAATGCTTAGCAAGTACGCATCCTGAGACTAAGAGGAAGCATTCCCAGAGACAGAAGCAAGGATCCATACACATACAACAGACCACTGTCAATCTGTAGGGTTCAGACTTCAGAAAAGAAAGCAGTACAAATCCGTTACACAAATTAGGTTTGTAACAGGAAGTAAGAAGAATACCGACTCCTGCTTCATTCTGGCCAATGTCAGGAATCTCTTCCAGATAACTATTTATCTTGATTTCACCATTAGCAAAATAAAAATTCATCTTAAATACTATAAAATATTTATAGTATTTAAGCAACAATCTATAAACTTGCTATTTAGTCAGCCTACACATAACCAAACTGCTAGACCAAATGAGTAATTTTTAAACTAGCTAGTTCAATGACTGCATAGGGACGTTAGGACTTGGAAAATGGGAAATACTAAGAACAAAATATGGTACCAGCTAAAAAAAGAGGTTAAAACTACTATATCAGTATTTGAATCTTCAAGAGCTTTGCACCTTTCTTTTCAAACCAAGAATCTGGTTTCAAATTTGGCTTGGTGTATTTCTTGTGGAAGCCTTTATTTGGAGGTTTCATTATTTTATGCCCGAAGAAGGATTTTGTACGGGCAACAGATGCTGCAGCACAGTCCCTTTTGACATTATGGTACCTTCCTGGCATGCCTGGTAAATTCTACTACAACAAGCAGATGGCAGTTTTCCTGTCTCTAAATCGAAGGAATCCATCCCTCTGTCTGATCTATTACTGAGAAAGGGCAGGTGAGAGGTAGGAAAGTATGAACATTTAATCCCCTCCCAGCCAGCAAGGGGAAAGAAAATAGGATATAAAAAGCAATGTAGAGAATATTATTTTTTTTTCCTAATGGAGAAAGTCTCTCTTTCTAACAGCTGATAAATGACTCTGCTCAAGAGCAACTGAAAATGCCCTTCAAAATCATGTACAGGTTTCCCTCCCTTTATGCTATACCTGCCTTCCTGGAAAACTGCACATAACTTGAATTTGCATAAAGGGAACCTACTTTACAATGTAACAAATAGAAATAAGTTCCAAGACCTCAGCTGTACTGACCCCCAGACCCACTTCTACCACTTTTACAAGACAATTTTGGTACTCACCAAGAGCAGACAGTGCACACAAGCACAAGGCACTGACATAATGGGGATGGCAACTACAGAAGCACATGTCGCAGACAACAAGCAAGGAGCGCAGACCCACACAGATCATATTTTGGTGCGCATCAGTCCCACAACGCACCACACAAAGCAGCTGACTGCGGGCTTCCACTGCACTGATGGCACAAAACTGAATTTACCTCGCATATAATGAATTTTTGGTATAAAAAGGGTCATTGCATACTAGTGAATTTGCACATACAGAACGCACATAAAGCGAGGGAAACCTGTAGTTTAGATCCAGAGAGCAATCTCTTTGCCTTTGGAAAGCTCCCCCCCACTCAGCTGCACATACCACCCACCTTCAACACAGACCAGCTCTCCTCCTTGGCCACACGTGCAGTCCAGCCTCCTCCTAGCTGTCACAGCAGGAGCAAGTGGGGCGGGAAAATGGGGTCACAAGTTAATGCTTTAGGAGCAAAATGTGGCCTGCAGGCCACCAGTTGGACAGTCCTGCCCTTCAAGGTAATTTCCAATATTCAGCTGTCTGTCTTTAATTTTATGCCCCACACCTTTGTGAAAAAAAGAAAATAAAAGAAAAACTAAAGTCTAACCATCAAAGAGAAGGGCAGCACTCCCCTAAAGGTGAAGAGCAATGTATTATTTAAAAAATGAAAAAGGGGACTCGTAACTTATGGCTTCTTTGCCAGTAAAGAAGGTATCTAGAGTTTGCAAATTCTTTATTTGTGACAGACCACAGAATTTCAGGCTGCTATTATATGCTCAGTCCACAGCAAGGACACTGAACGGTTTTTGTTTAAAAAGTTCTTCTAGATGCACGATAGGGCCAGCCAGCAAGACTTTTCAAATTAGACTATAAAAAGAGCTGGATTTCTGGATTGCAGTCCACTAAAAGGTATGATGACTGTAATGGGGGAGAACTCATGCTCCAAGATCAGAAAGCACTTATGCCAAGAGAGGAGTCTCTCCGGCTTTGAAGGAAAAAAAATCATTTTTCTTCTCTGTCTGTTGCCAAGCATTCAAAACAGAACAGCTCAGCTCCTAAAACTAAGAGGACAGACCTAGAAGTTTGTATACTGTTGTGTTTGGAAAGAATGACAACACTAAACCTTCTGATGAGGTACTTAGGTTAAGAAGCATTTAAGTGTGAAGATTGCAACTGCAGCCCAGATTAGGAACTACTCCTAATTTATTGTAAGCAGCAAAACTCAGAAAGCTCATGTATAACTGCTATCCACCACAAAAGGAACATATTTTTTCTAAGTAAAGATGAGGAATTATCTGCATCACTTTATATTAATGAGGCTTTCCTGAAATAAGATGTTCCATCTCTGCTTGTTATACTCAGTTAAGCAGTTTTGCACCAAGTAAGTGGCCTACTAACCACTGAAAACAGCTGCACTGAAAGCAGCCTTATCAGCTGCAGCCAGCTTCAGCCTGCATAAAAAAAAATAATCTGGTTATGTTCACTTAGTTTAATGTATCCTCACTTTACGTTAAAGAACTCTGCCATGACAAATATCTGCTTTTGAGCAAGATATTTATACACACATGCACAAATGGGTCTGTATACCACAGCACCATTTTTAATAAGTATCATAATATTATAACAGTTCAGAAAGCTTTATGCACCAACAACCCAATTCTGTAGTAGACAATCCAGCTGAGCAGGTAAAAATGTAGGCAAATTTTGACCAAAACAAGCTCACTTATCTTATTCTGCAAAAAATGACTGTAAATCCCAACACCTTGCACTGATCACAAGAAACAATGAATTCTATTTGCAGATGTTCCCTTTCCTTCTGAATTCAGATATCACATATTCTCCAACCACAAACAACTCAGCCATTTCCTTAAACCAGTCCTTTCGGATAGTACAATTCCTGCTAAAATTGGAAACAGGATTAGAGTCAATTTTGGTCAATGGGAACATCATTCAGGATCAGCTCAAAGGAGGAAATTTCCGCTCTACTTCTATCAGTGCTATAGCTGAAGAAGAGCATTAAGTCCGATATACTTACTCTTCCTTTTGAAATTTTTATTTCAACTGCCATTCAACTCTCAAGGCACTATTAACAAAATGCATTAAGAGAGCAATTTAAAAAAAGTAGAGAGTTATTTCTTTTCCTTTGTGTTGAACCTAGACTATATAAAAAGAACCAAATACCAGTGTAAGAATGAGTGTAAGAAGTTAAAACCTAACAGCTGCATCTTGGATTCCTGTTTCCTTTAAAACGTTACTTTGAACACGTTTATTTTGATATCACCATTATACGGAATTAAGATAAACCTGATGGTTTATCTTAATTCAGCTTACACGCACACGACTACTTCCTAATAAATTTTAAGAAAATTCTAAACTCAAAGGCATCACATTTAAGTGCACTTAGTGAGCTTTTTTCAAACCTATTAGACCTAGGACAAGATAGAATGCTTGTCAGAAAGATAGATCACAGTAAGAAAAGCTTATTGAAGTTTTAAAAATATACCAAGAACTTAAAAGGTTTAGCTCTAATAAGACTAAGGGAAAATCTAACTAGGGCATTAATTTACAATGCCCACTACGTTTCTCTGCCACCTGCAGTTTTATATTTTTAAACCTTTTACAATAATTTTTTTTTAATTTGATTTCTGCAGCTCACTACAAAACAGCAGAGGAGCGAAAGAGAGAGATAACCTGTTGTAATAAAAGGAAAGCTTCCCTGTGGGATAAATTCCATCTATATATAATCCTTGCATCACTTTTGATATTTTTATGAATTAATTGTAATAAATTATATGGTAAAAAAGTTCAGGAAGTACTTTTTTTTCCAGAAGATTTTAGAAAAATAACATGCTACAGGGCTTTACTCGCTCACAGAAAGTCATACTGAATTAACTTACATAATGTTTCCACTGTCTTGAATATGCACACAGTGCAAACTTGATATAAATGTTAACCCCATGCTGAGTCCAACTATGCAGAAAGTAGAAATAATGGTAAAAATCAGAGTTGCTCTCATTACTCCGAGCCAATGACTGCTACAAGATCCCAATCCTGCAACTGACTGCATCGACACCCACTAACTTCAATCAGTTTCTATAGAAGAAACAAGAGTTCCACGCATGTAGCATGAATTGCAGGAACAGGGTTAAAAAATTAAATATATCAACAAAAATTCTGGGGAGCTGTCTGATTTTAAGAGTACTTGGATACTATAGCCATTCTACTAGCATTAAGGAGCAAGATCTATAAGAGTATATACAGTATACTGGTAAATACAGTCTTGATCTTGCACTACCATCAAACTAGTCTCAGGGCATGAGGACTGACCAGTTTTTGAGGTCACTGCCAGCTCTATATGTCTATAATTGTTGCTGGCGGGGCTGATGGGTGGGAGCAGTACAACATGACAAATGGTCCAGCTTGACCCCAATTCTGCCAGCCACACCACAGTCCTGTTTCACCTATCAACACTTGTCAATATGTTGACACCAAAGCTAGAAAACAAACTGAAGTAGAACAATAAGATATTAACTGCATCATAATCATCAAGCCCAAAAGGAAAAGCATGTCATTTCTCTCATGAGTGAAATACTTTGGCAACTAATTTCAACCATCATTATGTGATGGGTACTAATGCACCAGCTCTTATTTCCAGAACAATACTACTTTTATATGCGCTCACTTTTCTTACACTGCATTTTCTAATGGTAAACCAAATACACAGCATGGCATCCACTCCCCTGCCTTTCAGTCGCGTTCTAAATTATACAGACCCTGAATCTGGTCTTAAAGCTAGTCATTTGCCATTTCCTTCCTACCTATTCCACTTCTCCCTCCCCACCTGGTTCAATCTGATTGCTCCCCATTCTAAGTTCAATAAATTTACTTACGCATTAGGTTGTAAATGTGCTTTTCCGCAACATGTTCCGTAAACAGCTTTATAAGGTCATCTTTTAAGTCTCTGTTAAGCTTGGTTTCTATGTAAAATTTATTCTGGAAAACAAGACAGACAGAGGCTTTTATATTTTGGGTTACAGTAGCACACCAAGCAAAAAAAAGCTGAACTGCTTTTATTCAGAGCTAAAGCAAATTCTTTTTTTTTTTTTAAATAGTAGAATTCTGATGTCTGAGCTCTAAAATACCTACTTGCTATTCCAGTCATATTGCAAAACACCCTGGAACTACAAATGTGCATCTGCTTCAAATGAAGCATGTGAATAATATCAATTTATGTGCATAAAGGTAGCATACATATTTCCTGCCACTCCCCCTCTCTCCACCTACCGGGCCAGGATTTATGGGGATAGGGCAGGAAAGGAAGAAATCTACCTATATTTTATTTTAGAGGTTTTTACAGCCTATAATGAGTATTTGGGTATTATGTTATTACAAAGATGAATTTCATCAGAATCTATCATTCTGCTGTAAATTATTCGCTTGTGAAGAGTTGGGGGGGGGGGGGAGAAGAGGGGGAAGGGGGCTTCCAAACACTAGCAAGTTAAAGGCTTTCCAGCAGCAGCATTGCAAGGGTGGGGAAGCAGATTTTGCACCTGGGCTGGTACAGTTTCAATAAGGATTTTGCATTAGAGATAATCAAGGTGTTTAAGGAACTAAACCAACTTCAAAATTACACTCAGGCTAAAGAGACCAGGTGGTTTCAGGTGTTTCCAGTGGGAGGAGGGATTTTTTTTTAAATGGTTTTAACCCAAAAGAAAAAGGTATCAGTTACAAAACAGTTACTGATTACGCTTAACCCTATAATATTTTTCTTTGTTACAGCAGTTAGCCGGCAAAAATGAGCACAAGGCAATACATCTTTATTCCTCAGGTATATGTTTGATTTAAACAAAACTGGGTAAGAGCATTCAGTATACTGTACTCCAAAACAGAAGCTGTAGTCTTTTCACTGGAAAGAAAGGAGGGAGGGAAATATCAGAAGACAGCTTTTATTTCATAAACAGTAATTTTGTTTGGGGCTGTGCACTACTGAAACAGGCCTAAATATGAAAGAAACTTAGAAAAAAATGAAACCCACTATAAACTGTTTTGCTTTAATTTACCAACTAAGAACGTGGACACAGGTTTATAAAGGAATAAGCCACTCTTACACAGACATAAGCAAGGAGTGGGCACAAAAAACATGATCTTATATCATGTAACTTGCTAAACTTGGGTGAATTCAAATGTATTACCTCTGCTTTTTACAGGGGTGATCTGAACTGGAAAGGCCAAGGAGTGAGAGCCAACACCTATACTTGGAATACGTGTCATGCCTCTGCTTCTATCCTAGGTTAGCTGTTTGGTCAATGCAACCAGGCTACTATTGGCCTCCATGTTACCTAATGGCAAGGTGCTGTAACTAGACCTACTGCAGCAGCTACCCACTCTGGAATACTGCTAAATTATAGCAGATTAGAAAATCAATGCACGTTATACTAGCGATAGTGTTGTGTTCAAGTCCTAAGAGTAGTTTGAAAGCAGCCTGTTCCTAGATCAAAAACTTTTGGGTGTTTTTGCAAATGTTACCCAGGACTGACTTTGATAGAGTACAATAACATTTGTTCTCTATTCTAGATATCGACCTGGAATAAAAAATAAACATTTGTAATTACGAACAAGTGTGCCTGCAGCATGTTAAAATTCACTGCCATTGAACTAGAGGCATTTACTGGAGAACTTGCTGGTGCGAGGGAAAGAATAAAGGTTTGAGTTTTCATGGCAACCATCAATCCTCTGGATCATGGTGTACACATTAAAGATTTAGTCAGATGCCTGATGACTCAGATTGTGGATGACAAATCCAATCCAAGAACGACGCAGCTTGTTACAAGTTTCACAGATCCATGTGCTGTCTGAGTTGGAGTGCAAGTTTGCAGCACACTGCTTTCTTCTTTCTCACTTTACTTCCATCCTCTAGATCAAACCCGCTTTATGCCAAGCTACACCAAGTACCAGAAGGTCCCTCCAGATTAAATGGGATTCTGTGCACTCCTCCCAGCTTTTGACATTGATGTTGAATGACTTCATATTTTTTTGCACACATTGTGGTACTGCCAAGAAGGGCAACTCCACTTTCTAGAGCCATCTTGAATCTCACTGTACAAAATATTCTTAAGAATATGATCTCCAGTTCTCCTGACATGGCCGAGCCATCACAACCTTCTCTTCTGATGGTGGTTTCTAAGTGTCAGTCCTGCATGCTACAGCACCTCTATGTTTGGCATTTTGCCTTCCCAGTTATTCTCAGGATCTTGTGCAGGCATCTAAAAATGGAAGTCGTTCAGTGTCCTGATGTGCCTAGTATATGTAATCCACATTTCTGAACCATAAATGTAAAATGGGTGCCCCTGCCCCACTTCTTTTAGAATAACAGATCTACATCAAATGCCCCCAATGGAGACCAACCTTTTGCTAATAAATGTGGTCTTTAGCACATGCAACTTAAGCCACTTCCCCAAACATGGGCTTTGCCCTCAACTAGAGCCAAGATTCAGGGAGATACCAGGAGCAGGACTGGAGGTGATGTTACTTTTCCCTTCTTTACCCAGTACCAAGCCACCACTAAGGCAAGAGATTAAGGGGCCTTTGCCCACAGGTCCTTCTCCTCTTTACAAGACACGAAGAAAGACACAAGCTGGGTGTTTTAGCCAGACTTGCTATTACAGAACTACAGTGAAGATCCTTTCCAAAAAGCAAACAAAACAGTATAAGAGAAGCATAATTTAACTTGAAAGATTTAAAATATCCTGGTAATAAATTTTAAGGCACAAGGGACTTGTAAGAGGTACAGCTTATTACTCCCCACTCCTAGCATCAGCTTTCCCAAGTCAGGTAGTAATACAAGTCTGATTATAAACAAAACTATTAAGCTTCTTGGTTGATTAAAATCTTAAAACACAACCACTTCTGGTTTGATACCACCACAAATATGCCCCAAGAAGGTACACAAAGAGTCTGTCCGCGTAAACCTGCCCTCCTAGCTTAGAAGTTTGTTTTCTTAAAATAAATATTTTTGTCCTTTATTCCCCTGGAGAAACTGTGGGGATATTTCCATACCATAGGAAGGAGAAAATAATTCAATTAGTTCTCTCCAAACAGATTCCCAGGTAAAAGGAAAGATACAGAATCCCTCTGAAAGCAGATATATAAAATAACCTGCATTTACAGACATGAAATGTCTGGATGATTTAGTTGTTGTTCTTCAAGTGATGTCCCCAGAAGCCTGCTCTTTCAATCTGACTTACAGTTCAGGAACAGCACTTCCTTGACCTGATCTGTCTTATTGCAGAGCATGCTGATAGCTTTTTTATATCTGGTAAGTGGCTGAACCTAACTACTTATTTCTAAATCAGCAACAATTTGAAAAGTTTGAAATGTGAGTACCACAGTAATAACTAAAACATGCATAGTCCAGATAAATGGAATGAGACTCCATCTCCATATTAAATCATAAACCAGTTAACTAGACCTACATGGCATTATCTACAGGAAATTCTACCCATCACAATTTCTATATTTACCCAGGCAAAGCTGCCTATCGAACACAGTGACACCAAGGAAAAGGGACATGATGTGGCCAATTTCAAATATCAAAAGAAAAGGGTCATTCTGACAATAGAGAGCTTAATTCCAGTATCCTTACAGGTAACAAGGAATACCTCACTGAAAACAGCCCATATGAAGTCAAGGTAGGACTGAGCAAAAATGAAAAAAAAAAAAAAAATAGTAATAAAATAAAAGGAGGGAAGGCCAGGGGGAGTTAAGGGTTCACATACCAAAGCAATTTTCTTCATTTTTTTCTCTCTCTCCCCCCAACAGTCACAGCAATATTTAATCATAACAATTTCAAAACAACATTAACTAAATTAGAGACGTTTTTAAATGGTTTCTGAAACCTGTACTCTAGATAATTACTGAAACTGCTGAAAGACAATAATAAACCCACCATTCTGAAATAATCTCATTCAATTTAAAATGAAACATTCATATCAACTACATCTTAAAACAGAAATAAAAGACAACAAATAGCAAAGCTATCATTATTTGAACATGTACAAGCTTGGGATTGAATCCTGCCTCTACTGCAATTAGAGTGATGATATCTATTACAATCATGGTCATTCTTGGCCAATGGCAATAAAACTTAGAACATTTTTTGGTTAAAGAATAAAGAGTATACATAGTTTTCTCATCTTTACTACCATTCTTCAATTTACTTCTATGCTGAACTTTCATTAAAAAAGGGCCAAAGGGGAGGACCCTCATGAGTGCAATAAATCAATCTACTTTATATAAACAGGTACATTTATGTTCTGAAAAACCTGGTGGCAGAACACTTCAACCTCCCTAGACACTGTACTGCTGACCTCAGGACTGCTGTTCTCAAGCAAAAAAAATTAAGAACAGTTTGAACAGGAAACTGCAGGAAAAAAGTCATCTACAAGCTGGACTGCATTAAGTCTGGTTTAAACAGGGATGACTTCATTACCTGGATTAGTTTTTGGACACCCTTTCCCCCCCCCCATGGGTTTATTACTCATTTACTTGTCTTTCCCAGTGCCCCTGTCCCCTCATCTCTCCCCACTTCCCTTGTCTTTTGTATTTTAATTTCTCTGTCCTTATAATCTGCTTTCTAATGATGTGAGCCTGCTTTCACAAAAGCTTGTGCTATTTTCTTGTATTACAGCCACTCCTCAATTAGTCAGTCTAGATTGAACCGGTAACAAACCGAAGTGATGTTCAGTGTTTGGGTGGCCAAGACAGGCAGAAGCTGGCACTGGGCCAGGCCAGATTCCTGGGTATACTCCCATGCACCAGGAGCCTGGGGGTGATCATGTGCACCATCCCTCGTGGCCAGGCTGTCTAAGGGTGCTGAACCAGCAGCCCAGGACTAATTGGCAGCCAGTGTCAGCAGGGGAAGGGGAACACCCACCACAGGTTGGCCCACCACCCCCCGCTCCCACCCAGGCTGGGATCAACCCCATCCCATCCCTTCCCCAGCCATCACCCTCTGAGGGGAAGAGTCCAAGGGAAAGGAATATATCCATCCCTCACCTGCACTGACCCCCCCCCCCCCCACCAGAGTCAGCCTGGCGCAGGGGAAAAGCACCCACCTGGGCACTTTGTGGTCCCGCAGCTGAGAGCTGAGATGGGATCATCTCAGACCCATCTACTCCTCAACCATGTCAGCTGGGGAAGCTGGAGGATCTCAGCTGGGTTTGAGCTCGGGGTGGGGGGGAGGAGGCATAACCCCCGCCGGTGGGTACAGCAGCAGCAGCAGGCAGGGACATACATGCCCAATGGTGTGCAGCTCCGGCCAGCACTGCACTTCACGGCAACGATCGCTTCCATCACACACATACAGCCCCTGCACTTGCACAGCACCGGAGGGAAGCCCCACACGCAGAAGACAACTGCCTTCCTTGTCCCCTGCCACAAAGGTCCCAGGACTCCATAGGGAATCAGGGGCTGAGGCTCCCCTCCACTTTTGGTAGAGTCCCAGGACCTGCACGGCAGGGGGCAGGGAAGGCAGTGGGATCCAGCACTTCCCTCCAGTGCTGCGCAAGTGCAGGGGCTGCACATGCGCAGAGGTGATAGAGGTAGCTCCTAGGTGCAGCGCTGGCCAAAGCCTCACATCACTGAACACCAGCGTCTGTGCCAGGCACAAGTGCCCCGAGTGCCCCTGCCTGCTGTTGCTGCTGCCGCTGCATGCAATGAAGGAAATGTGGGGGGTGCCCACACCCCCTCACCCTCCCTCACACCTGCACCCTGCCCACCTGAGCTCCATGCTGCTGCCTCCCCCTGGGTGAGGGCTCTACAATGCAGCCAGCCCCAGCCCCATGCTCCTGCCGAGCTGCAGCTCCCCCTCCCCACACTCCTGCCCCTGCCCCTTTCCCTCCTGGTGCCCCGAACGAGTGGGATGCCAGGGAAGCCAAGCAGGTCCCACAGTGGCTCCAGTAGCCCTGCCCAGAAGCTGTGTACTGGCTGGGCGAGGCCCTTCTACCCATGAGGGCAGGAGCAAGGCAAAATAGGGTTTGCTGGCAGGGTGGGGGTGTATACATGGGTAGCTCACTCCCACCCTCGCAGCAGAAGGCCTGGGTGGGGTACAATTAGTTGGTGGGCACCTTGGACCAGATGAAAGGATGGAGGATGGAAAAGGGAGGAATACTGATAGGTGAAAGGACCAGATCTCTAACAAGCCTTTTGCATCTCTAATGTATATAATTATTTGAGACAAGAGACATTTTACATGCATGGTAACAGATGATTCCGTTAGAATAAAAGCAGCATTTGTTTACTTGGAAATGATTTTTTAGTAGTTACATCCACTGTGTTTCTCCAAAACACAGTTATGTTATACTCAATAAGTGTTTCTGTGCCAATTTAAAGTGCTAGAGGGCTCCTCCCATTGGCGAAGAAGCTGGCAGATTTTTCATAAAAGATAATCTCCAGCTAAACGGTATTATTTGACATTCCTTGAAATAAGCACAAGTGCCAATTTGATTA
This sequence comes from Alligator mississippiensis, assembly GCF_030867095.1. NCBI lineage: Eukaryota > Metazoa > Chordata > Crocodylia > Alligatoridae > Alligator > Alligator mississippiensis. Next base: position 88,092,118 of record NC_081829.1, on the reverse strand, counting down.
ACGGTCTGATAGATAGGTGGGAAGATGAACTGATATGCTGCCTATGGAATTCAGACACAGGTACTCATCTCTTATATCCCCACCACCCCCTTCCAGAGCAATGTGACAAACTGCTGCACGTGAAGCTGTGCTAGCGTCAGTTGGGTGAAATCAGAAAGTGTGAAATTTAAGCACTGCATAAGAGTACTGACTATACTCCATGCTTTAAGTTTTCTAGTCACTGTACATCAAGCTACGGAAGTATCAAAATCAGAGACGGGGAACATTTGAGAAGAAGCCACAGTGATGTCCAGAAGTGGACCAAAGATGCCTATTTCCTACACTTTCATCCTACCGATGCACATAATGCATCTTGAGCGTGCAACACTGAAGTCAAAATTTTACCATTTAATTAACGGGTTCAGGATCATGCCCACAGAAAGATACAGACTCATTCCCTCTCCAATACTGCTAAATCAAACAGGAAAAGCATGTTCAAGCTGTACCACATTTCTAGGAACACACACATCATTTGACTTCTTCGTTTTCTAAAATAAATAGTTATCCTTAGTAATACAGTAATTTGGTGCAACTTGATGCACAAAAAAAATCAGTTTTATCAAACTGGATTTCAATGCTCTAACTACCTAACAGCGATTGGAAAATCTGTTGCCCTAGAATGAAAGCTTTTGCCACGTCTTTTCAAGCTCATAATGGTGCAAAATAGATATAAAAAGGCTTGTGGGTTTGCATTTTAATCAGATTACCTCTAAAAGATATATTTAAGCATGCATTTCTTTTTGGGCGTTGGGAAGAGGGAAGGCCTATCAAGGACTTCTGGTAAACAAAACTTGAACATACATCAGCATGGGAGAAGCAATCCCAAAACATGAAAGCAACCATTAAAAAACTGGATGAAAACACTGTCACATGCATAATTTTCTAAGTCAGTGGTTCTCAACCTTTGCAGAATTGCTATTACAGAACTACAGTTTAAATGAACCCTTTTAGACTAAAAAAAAAAAAATCCAAAAAAACAAACAAACAAAAAAACCTTCCCTGTTGTGGTAGAATGACTAACCCACAAAAAGCTCATCTAGTCCATTTCACCTCTACAGGAACAAAGAGGGAAAATGATTCTGTAAAAAGTGCTTTTAAATCTACACAGTAAGACTTCAGAAAAAAACAACTTCTCTCATTTCTTCCAGTTATGGCAATTTTCATGTTATTTGCAACACTAAAAAATAAACTGTTTTCAAAAAAATCCAGTTCTTGAACTTGACATTAGCTCCCAAATATTTCTGCAACGTCAGCTCATGACATTACCAGTGCCGCAGCAAAAAAGGGGGAGGGCGGGGGCGGCAAGCAGGACAACCATCCCAGGCACCGAAGCGAAGGGGCGCCAACAGGCATTGCTCAGCTGGGGCAGGGTACAGGATGGAGCCATGAGTGGCTCTTTTGGAGAGGGGTGCGGGGATCGGGGAAGGGCAGCTCCCGCTGCTGCGTGAACTCCTGGGAAAGCATGGGGGGGGATGAACACATGCCCTCCGGATCTGTGTACGGGGTGAGGGGAGGCTCCCACTGCAGGTTTTGCCCCGGGTGCCAAACTTCGTTGCTATGGCACTGAATATTACATATTTCAATGCTGGAGAACAGAGACCTGCGCCACTTTACTCATACTAGCAGTCCTAGAAGTGTTAAGCCACACGTGCTGAAGTGCTGGCAAGAATGAGATGCAGTGTCTGAACGATCTTACACTGAGCTCTGCAGCAGTGCAGGGGGGCAGGGAGGGAGAAGAGGGAGAGACGAGCATGCAACTTCCTGGGTTCCAGAGCTGTGCAGAAACGGCAGCTCCAGCAGCCATGGGGATTAAAACACCACTGGCTGCAGGGGCTCCACTAGCTCTGGCGACAAGTCCTGCAGGCCATCCCATGAAAAGCCCCAGGGACTGATGACCCACATCCAGAGGCTGACACTGGCCCATGGGCTGTGTGTTTCACACCCCTGCAACAGACCATTACTTGTGTCCTAATGAGCAAGGCTGGGCAGAGGAGAGGTTGGGGCTCTTCATATCGCTTTGTCGTCACTTCATGTCTTTTGTTCTTGAAGAACAGAATAATCATGCCATTTTCTATCTATTTATGTACAGTAAAAGCTCTGTTATCTGGCATCCCCAGGGAATGGGAGATGCCGGATAACAAAATATGCCAGTTAACTGCTACTTCTCCCACCGCGTCTGGGGTATCCCTCCGCCACATCGCCTCCCCTCCCACGGGCCCTGCGGGACAGGGAAGAGGGCCCTGCACGGCCTGTTATGCCCCCGGGCTGTGAGGGCTCGGCAGCGCAGGCTCCTTTGCCCCGGGCCATGGGGGCTTGGAGAAACCGGAAGTGCCGTGGTGGGCACTTTCGGTTTTGCTTTATCTTACAAGCCAGCATGCCAGTTAGCAGAGCATGCCGGCTTGTAAGATGCTAGATAGCGCAGCTTTTACTGTATGTATTTTTGGTAGAGTCCTACTGCTGTTTATGAACTCTTCCTTTGTTTTGACTATTTTCAGATAGTAATTGGACTCTTAAAATCCTTGTATCAAGAAATGAAAACTCAAACAGTTCTGCTCACATCAGAAAAAGTGACAGTTAAAAACAGCAGTGCCATCACTTCTACATTTAAAAAGACAGAGAGGGTAGGGAAAGCTATACAGAAATCAGACCCGGTCTCACGGGAAAAGTTTTTGCCATTACCATTAGATAGCAGTAACTGTTGCCTATTGTGCAATTCCTGAAACGTAACCCACTGAAGACAGATTTTGGCTAGGTTTTTCCATAATAGGTATGTCTTCGGGTGATAAAAGGGAGCTCTCAAACATTTTTATCATTTCTTTTAAAGAAGTGGGTACTAAAATTCGGAGGACTGAGGAGCTCAAAGTATGATACGACTCTGACTGCAGGCAGTAAGCACTGCAGACTTTTAAGGAGACCTACCTAACTGCAAAGAAACGTGGTTAATCAAGTGTAAGACTCACTCGCTCCTTAGGGTTTTCACATTACTCCTCATGGGATAGAATGGGATAGAAAATGGCCCAATTCCCCTCATAAACCTGGGAAATCTGTTTGATACAAGCTGTTTAAGATGGAAACTATACATGTTGCTATACTCCCACTTCCACATCCTGCCTCCACAAGCCCCTGGCTTACATGAGGGGCGCATGAAGAACATCAACTTCCTTTTATAATCTACAGGATTAAAGAGTTTAGTAATGGCTCCTTAGCTAAAACTGCAGCAGGTAAATAAGACTATCAGGGCCACACATTTCTGAAGCGGTCAAAACACAAAACCTGAATTATACATTCCAAAACATATCAGTCTTGGGACTTTAAGAGATCCCAACAGATTTAATATAAGTTTCTTCATAGGTATTAAGGAGCCTGTAACTTCTACAGGCAGAAATTTATGTAGTCTGCGAGTCAGCTGACATTCAATGAACTTAGACCTGCTGCAAAACATACTTGGGAGAACTTGAAAGCTCTGTGAAGAAACTTGCTTTGGTCCAAGTTTCCTGATCAAAAAGGCAGCTTACAATCCCTTGAAAACAGAGATAATAGATGTGCATGCACATGTTGTAAACTTTGGGATTGCATGGTACAAACACTGCAAGGAATAGTTTCCTTCAAACTAGCAGACTAAGATGCAACAAGCCAACAACTATCCCAATATGTCAGAAGACTCGCATAATAGTTTTGGTGTTAAATACAAAAAACAAGCTTTTCATAATGAAAATTAGCAAGCCAGAAAATTATGGCAAACAACCAGTATGCACCAGTTTTCTATATTCCTCAATTTGATTGCAACTGCGCTGCCAACAGCAAAAGGAAGAAAGAAAAAAAAAATCAAATCCTAAATTCTGCAGGAAAAAACAATTACTAAACTTACAATTGTCCTATATTCAGTTCATATTTCATGTGCATGGAGGTATTTTATAGGGAAGGAATGTTCTAAACTTACCATATATATGAAAAGAGGCACAATGCTCTGCAATGCTCCCATATATTGTCCAAGAGCTATGTTAAATCGTTCAATATAGAGATCTGGAGGGCTGGCCTGCAAGAAACCATAAAAGGCTGTAAAAATTTAACTAGAGAAAGAAAGAGAGAGACAGAGAGGTAAAAAGACCACAAGCTACACTTTCAAGTTAAAACTCCTGCAGCTGAAAATGGATTTGACATTTCATCGAAGAACAACCAAACATTATCTGAAAATTTACGTTTCCAATTACAAATCCCGCTAGCAAAAATACCAGCCAAAAACAAACAAACACATAAACAAAATACTTAGCCTACACTATCCAATTTTCTCATAGAGGTCTGTATATCTGCCTAATATATGACATGTATTGCAATAAGTCTAGAAAGCCTAAAACAAACTAATATACAGCATAACCAAGTCAATTTACTTTGAAAAGTTCTGGCAAAAACAGACCCTGCAATTGGGTTTGTTCCTGCATGGATCCATTTGCAAAAAAAACCAAAAACAAATCCCGGAGACAAACGGTGTCATTAAACTATGGCTCAGCAATCAAAGTGGTTGCAGGCGCACTGTCCCAGCTCTAGGAGGCACCATGCCACCTTTCCCCCCCCAAAAAAAACAACCCAGAGAAGCACTTTGCTGTTTTTAGATCTTGCAGAAGGAAGGAAACAAGAAAACAGACTTGGTCAGAGATGTCAGGCTATGTATTTCTGATAAACTTCCTGTGGTGCTTTAAGGAGTGTAGTTTTGCCTGGCCTAAGAGGCACAAATATTGCAGTTTGCTGTGTGAAGAAATGGGAACCTGCCCTCTTTTACATCAGTGCTAAGCCCAGGCAGCTCTTCAGGCTTTTAGTCAGGGAAACACACAGAATGAAATAGGGGTTAAACCCCAATGTAAAGGGAGTAAGAGTTGATTGCCCAAATAGGATGCAGCACTATCTGATGTAAATACCCTATCATAAATGCCCATGGTGAGATGGTATCAACTCCCCAACTAATACTGTATATGCGTTTACTTACTGCAAAAAAAATGCTTGCTTTTCATACAGGTCCTAATTTTCTCTCCTAATATACCTAATGAATACAAAGAAAGCACTGGTTTTCACAGCAGGCTCCTAATGGCATGTAACAGAAGGAGAGGTTAAAAAGTAAATCTAAAGCCACAATGGAATAAAAGGGGGTTTCAGTACATTGTAATCAGTAAGAAGAGATACATGATCAAAATGAACACGTAACAAATTTAGGAGGAAAGTTCCGGATTTAGTTCTCAAGACTGGCCAACTTAACTTTTAGTATCAAATGTACACAATGCAGAAAGGCATGTAAGTTTTGAGCTTTGAGGACTCCTCTCTCGTATACATTATACACAAAAAAAATGCATTTGCTACAAATGATATGCCACTAAGTCTCCTCTCCTAAGCAAAAGGTACCTCTGCACCCTCTAAATCAGGAGGGGCCAGCCTGCAACACATATGCCACAAGTGGCACAATCAGTCCCTGTGTGTTGCACGTGGCAGCTCAGACAAAGGGCCAACAGCACAGGGGAGATCAGGCAGAGAGCAGAAAACAGAACAGTTGATCAAGTAAGGGAAGGGAATCAGAGTGGCATGGGGCTTACTATATTTATTTGAATCCAAGGCAAAGTTTTTCCCAAGTAGCCTGGGGGGAAAAAAAAAGAGGTCTCACCTTGGATTCAAGTACAAGCACAAGCAAGACAGTGCTCAGGCCCTGGCTTTGGCTCCAGGCTCAGGGCTGAACCTGGAGCTGAAAAGCCACCTGTCCCGAGCTGGAGTGCTTGGCTTGGTGGGGAAGCGGGCACACAGCAGGGAAAGCCCAGGGAAAGCCATGGGGAGAGGGCTGGGGCGTACAGCCCGCTCCCCCACTCCCTGCCCTTACTTTCTGCTGTAGCTCTGCTCCAGATAGGGGCACTCAGCAGCAGCAACCCCACCCAACCAAGCCAGGGAGCCGTAGCAGCAGCTCCCAACAGGCCAGACTGGGGTTGAAGGGACCTGGAGCAGAAGATAAGCAGGGAGGGGCAGCTGGATTGGAGGAAGGGATAGGGTGGGGAGCAGGCAGGCAGGCAGAGTCATTGGGGTGCACCAATAAAGATTTTTTTGGCCAATACTAATGGTTGATTATTAACCAGCCATATCGGCCGATACCTATCCAATAGCCGAAATGCAGTTCAGCAGCTTGGAGAGCGCCGTCTAGCTACTAAGTCAGGGGAGTGAGGGGGGGGAGGATTGAGAAAGAGGCATGGGGGAGGGAAGGGGTTGGAGGGGGTGCAGATCGAGGCCCCCATGGTGAGGGAGGGAGGGACGGAGGGAGGGAGTGGGGCTGGGGCGGGTGCTGCCCAGCCCAGGACGGGTTGCAAGACAAAGCTGCAGGCAGCTCGTCAAAGGGAGTGGGGAGGTATGGGGCTGCTCCTTGGCACTACACGCACCCCTGGGACAGATATGGAAGGCATTTGCCCCCACCCCACCGGATTTGTGCGTGGGGTGTGGGCAGATAGTCCACTGCGGGCTCAGGGCCTGAGGCTATACTCCCCTTTCCCCAGCAGGGGCTGGGCCGAGGCAGAGCAGGAGGTGACAGCGCTGGGAAGAGGGGCAGGAGGTTTTCCTCTCCCAGTGCCACCACCATGAACCCCCCACCCCCCAAAGAAGCCCCAGCCCAAACCCCTGGGCAGGAAGAAACCAGCACAGCCCCCAGCAGGCAGCCAGCCCTTGCCTTGCACACACATCGGGGTGGGGAGGAGGGGGGCAGGGGGGGGGAGCACATGCCCCCCATGCCTCCCACAGGGTACATGCAGCAGCAGGGAGTCTCCTGCCCTCCCCACCCCCAGCACTTCACAGATGAGCTGCCTGCGGCTCCACCCCATGCCCTGCCCCTGCCCCACTTCCTCCTCATTCCTGGCCGCATGCATGTAGCATTTATCAGAGCATTACTGGCTACACTAGGCAAAAAATGCCAATTGCCAATAATGTCAATTTTCCTTTTATTGGTGCCAATCCAATATGGACCGATATATCAGCATACTTCTAACAGACACAGGCACAGAGCGGAAGGCAGGCACATGGCAGGGAAGGGAACAGGTAGCAGGGGAGCAACTGGAGTAAGGGGTCTGGCCTCTCTCACCCCACTGCTGTTTTCCCTACAACAGCAGTTGGGGGGACAAATTGAAGATGCCCCCCCAGTAATTAGATTCTGTACATCGACAATTATAACAAATTTATAATTTTCCATCTAAAGTATCTAATTATTGGGGGATCATCTTGGATTCAAGTAAATACAGTAGTTTGTGACAAACCTGCCCAAAAGGTTGGCCTTCACTGCTCTAAAACATGCACCCTCCATTTCCCCACCCCAAATAGTCTCCAAAGGATAAGTCCACTTGTGCTACCTGAACAAGTGATTTCTGATTTAAGAGGTGGTGTGTAACAACTGAGGAATGTTCTAAAAAGAGACACTTAGATGTTGAACAAATAAAGAGACTCCTTCAATCTTACGTTAGGCATCTGTCCTTCTCACACAAGTAAGCAATTTGCACGTAAGATTTTCTATTAAAAAAATTCTGCAAGCTACTTGTAATATCCTATTCCTTTACATCTGAACACTCTTATTCAATACAGTATAATCTAATCTGCCATTAGTTTCCTGCATAGAAGGTTTTAGTTAGTATTTTCCCTCCAAAATGAGCATAACCTAATTCTTGTCTAACAAAGCACTTGCCACTAAACTCTACTGATTAGTGACTTGTCCATCTCTAAATGATACTTGGCTCTCTCGAGTCCCTAGGATACCCTAACTTCACAAAACTCAGCAAACCAAAAAAATATAAATTCAGTAACCACTAACTCCTTATAACCAAACAGAACATTACGGGTTGGTTTCCAATCCAAAGAGATGACTCACTGATTTCAGCAGAACTATACATGTGCCTTAAGATGCAAATGTTTAAAGGAATGCTTGTGAAAAGGCTATACTATCAGCCAAATATACCAATTCCCACTGTTAAATAATTAAATGAGTAGATTAACATGTCCATGCTATCTTTCTTCATAGTTTCACATTATATCTATCATTTACAATGGCCAAAGAATTTAACAGTAGGAAGGACTGAATATCAAATACCATTTCCTTCCAAAGAAAGATCCTTGCAGTTAAAATAACCTGCACTTTTCCTCTAAAGGATTTTCCCCCTGCTTACCAATTAACACAAAAAAGCTCCAAACTTACTAGAACAGTATTACTGTAAATTTTAAAACTATTTCCTCACCTTTGCTGTTCAGAATTCCTTAGATGTCTAAATGTAAGTTTATATATTCCACCAAGCTTCTTTCTATACGTTAGACAATATGTTAAGTAGAAGAGTTGCTCGGAACTGTCAGACTTCAATCAATCTGGTTTCAAGGACTCTTTCCACTACAGTATATCTATAGTCACATAAATAGCCCCAGTGACTTCAGTAAGCATACTTGCATAAATGACTGTATTAGCTTACAAAGTCAGGCAGCAACAATGGATCTAGTACCTACCAGCCTTGACAAAGTCTGGTTAATTAGACATCATTAAGATTAACCTAGGAGTGACTGAAACAGATTGGCACTTCTTTTTAGAACACCTTTATCATAAAAATAAAGATACGATTCAAGCCAAAATGTCCCATTCTTGGTCTTAGTCCAGAAGCAATTATTGAAGAGATAACAAAAATCCATTCTGCCACTTAGACTGTGGAAAAAAGTAGCAAAGTGTGACAATTACCTTTTTACAACTAGATGAAGTGATTATGAAAGTCTTTAAGCTGCAGTTTTCCTTTAACTAAAGAACTGTAACAGCAGTAACACTTAACAGAAAAGCAGAAGATACCATTGCTAGGGTATATATGAATTAAAACCACCAAAAAATCTACCACTAAAACTTACTTGGTAACATCATCACAGTCTGCTGTGCAACCACACTGAATTTTGAGTTCTGCAATATTTCCCAAGTTCTTGACAGTCAAGTTAAACTACAGCCTGGATGAAGTAAATGGAAAATTGCTGAAAGGGGACTGCATAAAATGCATGGGTGGATACTGCTATATTACTGCAAAGAATCCAGCCGCAAACCTACAACGCCCCTGGTCTGCAGAACACGGCAAAGAAGAGAGAGAGAGAGATGGAGTACAGCAAAGTCAAGAAGCAAAATTCAGACAGAGGAAAGAAACAACAGTCCTGCTGAACAACAAAGGAAGCCAAGAGAAAACCTGGAGAAGCCTCCCCACCTGAGGCTCAATGGTGAAGGTGTACTGGCACAGAGCTCTAGGATGAGCCCCCAAGACAATCCCAGAAGAGTCCAGCTACATACAAACGTCGCCAACCTTAGCAATTGCCTTCTTTGGGCTCCTGGTACCTTCATAAGCAACACACGCCAGCCAGAATCACTAATGCCTGTAAAATGTTTCACAAAATTTTCTACATCCTCCTCGACATGCTCTGTTCTACTCCCTTCCCATTACGGCCACAGGCTTTGAAAAGTGCCCCTCTATACTCACTATGCTGGGAGCTGCTGAACTGTACAAAAGCAAGACTTATCCACTCTGTTAACTCTTCATGGAAAAAAATTCAGAGAGGTCTCACAGATTTTTTTTTTTTCCTTGTAGGCCAACCCTTTAAACATTAATGCATTCAGGTGCCTTAGCAGGGGCTCCAAGCCTTGAGCACAGAAAACTAGGGATCAGAGGAAATGCAAAAAGCTAAGAGGTTCATTGGAAAGTACACCTAGACATTATGCAGCAAGACAAACATTTTACATGGAGCCGAACACCCACAGACCATACTGAATGGACCTCAACTCCAGGCCTCTCCACCAAAGGGACAGTACGGCATGTCACAGTATTCCTTCCACCCACCATCAGTGGAAAATAAGGCACATTGTTATGATTATTCATACACTGACCTGAGATTCATGCAAGAGTTGCATTCCTGCCAGTTTTAATTTTCTGAAAGCCTAGATTTACTTTGCCTCACACAACTGATATGATCTCCAAATCATAACTCCTCATAAATCATTTAAAAGCGATCTACAATTCAGAGCGATTATGCCATTCTCGTTATGCTCCCAAGTCCTCACTCAGCTACACGATGTGCTCCTGTAATGGTCCTCATGCCAAATCATTTAAAAACAGCAAGCAATTCTTTCATTTCTCCTTTTCACTAGCCTTTCCCCCTTTACTTCAAAAATATTATGTTAAGCACAACTATACACAGCTCGTAAGCAGGGATCCGAGCTTTCCTTTCACTGTGAAACAACACAGTAAAAGGCAATTTTCTCACTTCAAGGAGAAAAACACAGATTTTCTCCTTTAAAGGAAAAAAATTGTGGGAAACAGCAGGTTTCCCTTTGCAGGCTGGCAGAGCTCCAGAGCTCCCCACCACTGCAAGCACTCCCAGGGGGGTGGGGAGCACATGCCCCCCAGATTTGTACATGTGGTGGGAGCAGATGCAGAGCAGGGACCCGGATCCACAGCCCCCTGCATCCCGCTCCCAGCAGCACCTGAGCCCTGGCTACTGCCCATGGGAGGCGATGGCTGCTGCAGCCCAAGCAGAGCTCAGAGCCCGGCCCCCAACAAGCAGCACGGCTGGAGCAGAGCCCGTGGGGAGGGGCAGCCGTGGGCCTGGGCTTCCCCACCCTGCTGCCCACTCCCCAGAGGCTTCCACAGCCCAGAATGCAGGACCCAGCATGGCAGGGCAAGGAGGCTCAGTACTGCCACCGGGAGCCCCGCAACATCATGGCAAGGTGCCCCTTGCCCACTTGGCAGCAGTGGGGGTGGCAACAAGGAGTTGTGCCCCCCGGTTGCTGCTGGGTGGGCAAGGGGCACCTCCCAGTGTTGGCGCTGGACTCCTGGCGGCAACACCCAGCCTCTCCGCCCTGCTCCACTCTGTCCTCCTGCACTGGGTCCTGTCCAATGGGCCATAGAGGCCCCCAGGGGAAGGGCAGCAGGGCAGAGAGCCCCGAGCCTGTAGCCATCAGCCCACATCCCCCCACCCCACCATGGACTCTGCTCCTGACATGCCACCCATGGGGGAGGGGGAGCCAGGCTCCGCAACCCTCTCTACTACAGCAGCCACTGCCTCCCAAGGGCAGCAAGCAGGCCTCGAGAGCTGCTGGGGGGGCAGGGGCCTGCAGGCCCAGGTCTCTGGCCCCGCAGCCATGGCTGCAGGAGGGGCAGGAAGCTGCAGGTGGGAAACGAGGGGCAGTGGCCAGGGGACTGTAGGTTGGGAGTGAGGGGCACCAGCAGGGCTGCGGGGCTGTGGCTTGGGACTGAGAGGCAATAGCATGGGCAGGGCACCAGCATATCAGGGATGCTCAGCGCCATGGGGGGGGGCAGGGAAGGACACACAGCCACAGCTGAACCTGCATCCTGGTGAGTGAAAAGGGTACAGGGAGCTTTGATTTTTCATGATAAAAAACCCAAAATCAGATGCCAAAATTTATAGGTATTTAGGACTTATTATATTATAGTCATTGAGGCACTGGTAGGCTTCCAAACTGCTTTAAAATTGTAAATATATCAATAAAATATTGTGTTCAGTTGGACACACACTGACATGTCACTAATTTTGGAAAAATGCAGATTTGGGGGGTTTTAATTAGAGAATTTGCAACTTGTAAACAGAGAAGACCAAGATCCCTGGTCATGAGGCATCTCCAATGACTTTTCAATCTGCAAAATAAGCATTTGTTAATCATGCCGCTTCTGCTAAGGCAATAATCCAATTTTCTTTGTTGCCGTTTGTGCCTCTGATGTAGGGTTTCTGAGGCATGGAAGCAAGGGGGATCTTTAATAATATAGGAGTTTCTGGAAACAAAAGACTTTTTTCCCCCCCTCACATCAGCATATTCACATCAATAACAACACCAATGACAATTCTGGCAGACATCAGTAGTTACCACCAGTTTCTGGACTGTCACAACAGTTCTCCCTCTGAGGTTATCTGCACTGGACAGCTGGGGATGCACAGCAGGAATTACATCCAAGAGTTATGCAGCCACTTGATTGCTCCAGATTTGTAGCTGGATCTGATCCCTTTGCTCAGTACTTGTTTTATAGATCCAACCATGTACCATATACAGCAGACAATTTTTCAGGGTTCATCTCAAGACATTCAACCTACGCAGTCTCATTTCTACTGCTGCAGAACAGTGGCAGTTGTGGAAGTTCCTCAAAAACAGAAGTATTATGGGCCAGCCTTTAGAATAGACAAGGGATCTTCACTGACCTGCTCACCAGCCATGCTATGCAAGGATAATATGGCTCTAAATGGAGGAGCTATGGATTTTTTTTTAAATGGCACTGCACAGAAGAGCAGGTACTGTGGGAACCTGGTCCCATATTCCAAGAGGAATGGTATATCACACTACATTATGAAACCGTTTCACAAACTGGATGGCGATATGGGCAAGAGGTGAAGGCAGGGGGAGAGGTATAGAGTTCCTACTCAGTGTAGGAGCCTTATAATTATCAACCAAAATAAGAGCCAAAATGGGAGTGCATATTTCACACTTTTCACCTCCAAAAGGAATAAGTCTTTCTCCCTCTTCTGGCAACAGAATCCTTGGCAATCACACTGCTTTAGAAGAGGCAAGATTATTAACGAACTGAACAGTACTAAACCTAATGAATTTGGCAAACAGCATAGATGTGCCCAGGTTTTGTTGAAATACACCTGGGGATCATGTCTTCATGTATAAACGTGGAAAATATATACTGAGAGAGAATGAGCTGTAACAAATTAACCAATTGTCATAAATCTAATCCATTCTAATAGCAACATTTTATGTACATAATCAAAATTCCTTCCTTAAACAAGCCAAATACACATTTTTTATAACTGCTGCTTTAATATTTTGCTCTTTGATTACCTATATTCCTTTTTCTATAATTATTAGGCCTCCTGATAAATCCACTCAGACACAAGGACAGAGTTTTGATAAAACCCTTTATTAGCAATATCACAGAGAACAGTGTAAGCGTAATTTCATAGCCTTGAACCTCCCCCTCTATCTCCCCCCCCCCCCATTTATAACTAGTTTCCATATATCTTCTCAGATTTCATCGAAGTGCAAGTAATGGCACAAATCTAGTTTGAGCCTTTTTTTCTGATGATCTGCATAAGTCAGGCAAGTGTGCATGTGTGGCCAATACTATATTCTCTTAAGACTTCTCGAAAATCCTCAGAGCAGAAACAGCACTAAATTGATGGCGGTCTCTGCTTTCTGTACAATAGCAAGCACATTGTGGCATTTAAAAACCACGGAAGTTGTGTTCTTCACCAAGACTAGAGTGAAGTCCATGTCAGAGATCACATTTATGGCACAATTGACATGTAAATGATGTAATATGTTGCTACGTGTCACATTCAACCAATTTATGGCGCCATAAAATGGCAAGCAAACCACAAAGATATTATGCATATAATGGAACATCTTTGTGGCTGGTTTGTACAGTGCCATCAACTGAATGTATGACTCGTGCCACCTGGGACTGTCCAGTCCCAATGCCAACAATCAAGACCATGGTCAGCACCAGGACAGCTAAGGTCCCAGGCCCAACAATAGGCTGCTGAGCATACAGGTTGAAAGGGAGCCCCCTCCTGAGAACCCTGCAACCCATGAACTCAGGCACTTTAAGGCAAGCTGGCACATTTGCTGTCATGTCTTGCACGGCAGCTGCAGGCCAAGGCAGTCAGCATGCCAGGCCCTTGGCTGCCAGACACACAGGGTTAAACTCCCTGGAGGGGAAGAGCCACTAAGGCTGCCTCCACGCCCTCCACCCTGAAGCGTCCTGATAATGACACAAAAAACATTTCTAGGGAGTGAAGACTATACAAGAGATGGAAATGTCTAAGCACAGGCTTACCTAAAGCTCCTAGGCTGCTTACAGACATTAGAAACACGCTTTCCTGGAAGCAGCGCATGAGTTCAACCTGGCTCTGCAACATCTGCATAGATCGGGCACTTCAGTGGGGGATTTTTGGCACTTTTATCTAACAGCCAATTCAATCAGCTATTAAATAAAAGCACCAAAAGAGTCGCACTAAAGCACCCAATCTATATGGACGTTGGGCAAGCTGGATCCAACTAAAGTGACACCTCTTCAGGGCACGTGCAGGGCTAATTGTGGAAACGCATGGGGTTTGAAGTAAAGGGCCAGGTTTTGTTTTGTTTTTTTAAACTTCTGTAAGCAGCTTTAATGACTAAATTCTAGTCATCACAAACTGACAAGTCTTTGTAGCAAAATATGGAAAGTTGCTCTGAAGTAGAAGATAGGGAGGAAAATAAAGCTGCTAAAATCTGAACATTGTAATATAGCGCTAGACAAGATTTGACATTCTGCCGCTAAAACTCTAAGGAACCGGAAAGATACAAATACTGCCCTTTTCACATGGTTTTTATCTAGTCATGCTACTTTGTGCTGGCTTTTAAAAATCATTCTATTTGCATACAACAACCTCATTTATAAACTGTAAACAGTCTCCACAGATCCTCACGCTTAAAAGTCTTAAGTGATTTGACAGTTCAATTGCTTTTCACATGGTGCTGTTAAACGTATATAGAACAAGGAAGTTCAAGATCAAAATGAATGCGTACAAGGTTTCTACTCTGACACTAGCAACATTTTCATTTCCAGGTTGAACAGAGGAAATACAACAATTAAAGCTCCAAATGCAACAATTACAACAATAGACAAATACAACAATTAAAGCTCAACCTCCTTCAACCTTGCTGCTTAGCCTTGCACTGCCATTTTATGTCCACCCATGAAGACTGTGGTTATTCCAGTACAGAACATTTAAGCAGGACTCAGCAATCAACTTCTAAAATGCAAAAAGCAACATTATGTCTCATAATGTGTAAAGCTAGGAACTACAAGGGGAGTGCAAAAAGCTTTCAAATAGTTAATTTGCAAAGGAAAAACTAATTACAAATTAAAAAAAAAAACACCTCATCCACCACAGCACTATTTATTCTAAGAAGAATGCTACCGTGTAGTCCATAAGGCTAATGCAACAGAGCACTGTACTATGCTGCTTTCAAAATTATCACATATCTACACTCTATTGCCACCTGCAGTGCAAGTTATGAATATCAAGTTAATTGCCAATTGTACTGGAGAGATGTTAGTTTTGTTACAAGAGTACAAGATGAAAAGCCCTTTACCAATCTATCCGACTGTTACCGTTAAAAACTGTTCTATTAAAGTAAATAGAAAGAGGGACGCCTTAAAAGAGACCAAGCTAACAAATATTTTCAACAGCAATGGTCTCAAGTCAAAAGTGAATTTCAATGGGTTCAAAGATGAGGACAGATTTTCATAATACAAGAAACTACTAGAAAAGAGGAGACTAGAGACACCCAAACTGTTCAAGTATTGTTTAGATATTTGGCAATTTATTTTCTTGTCTAGGACAACATTTTAAAAGGTGCACCAATATATCAGCGCGTGTCAGATCTGCACTGATAAAAGGAAAATTGACATGATTGGCAATCGGCTTTTTTTGCCCGGTGTAGCCAATAATGTCACTGATAAATGCCATGTGCATGCGTGCAGTCACAACATGCACCCAGCCAGAATACAGCTCAGCAGCTTCGAAAGCAGCATCCAGCCGGTAGGTTGGGGGGGAACAGATCAGAGCAGTGCCGAGGCAGGGACAGGCACTGCCCAGCCAGGCAGGGCGGGGAACGGAGGCATGGGCAGCATTCCCGAGGGGCGCGGGGGGGTTGGGAGGGAAGCAGCTCCATGTCACACAGCTACACACCCCCAGGGGAAGCATGGGGGGCCATGCGCCCCCCAGATTTGTGCATGGGGGGAAGGCTGACTGCCCACTGCAGGCTCAGAGCCAGGGACTGCACTGGCTTCTTCCCAGCATGGGGGCTGGGCTAGGATGGCGGTCAGGCAACAGCAACCGGGGGGGCCTACGGTATGGGTTATGTCCACCCCAAACTTCGCTGCAGCCACTCCTCCCAGAGCCACCGCGGTCCGCCCTGAACACAGTCCCAGCCCAGCCGCAATGCCAGGAAGATACCAGTGTAGCCCCTGGCCCCAAGGCCACAGCAGACAGCCCACCCTTGCCCCATGCACAAATCCAGAGGGCACATACCCCCATGCCTCCCCCAGGGGTACGCACAATGGCAGAGACCTGCCCCCCTCCTCCCCCCAAGGCTCTGTTCTGCACCCCACCCCAGCTGGGAAGTACCTGCTCCTGCCCCAGAGACACTCCCTCCCTCACTGTGGGGGCCCCGATCTGCCCCCCCGCCCCCCAGACTTACTAGCCAGATGCTGCTCTCCAAACTGCCAAGCTGTATATCGGCTAACAGATCGGTATCAGCCAACATGGTTGGTTAATTATTGGCCATCAGTATCAGCTAAAAAAATCTTTATTGGTGCACTCCTAAGTATTTTGCTTGCCTGCCATTTTATCTTGTTACTCTTTTTGGCACAAAGTTGCAATTCTCCTGCTTTGCGGTAGGTCCCATCACATCAGTTCAGAACAGTGTTTACCTGCTATGGAGGGACTACAGATATCCCCAACTGTTGCTTCTGTCATGATAACCATGCAAATAGCTCCAGAAGCAACTAGCAGAAAATTTCAGGCTTTTATTTGTACCATGGCTCCCCTTCTTTACCTTGGAATCTAATCCTTCCCTCTTTATAAGCAGCAACTACTTTCCATTTCTTTCAATTGGTATTTGAAACACACTTTTACAGTGAATAAGCTCCAAACCAGGGGTGCACAACAGGACCTCGAGGGCCTCATGTGACCTGTCATGAAAATCCTAGTGGCCCATCCTGTTTATTAAATGAAAAGTATTAAAAAAATCAAAATAAGTCCTGGAATTTGTGTGCGCCAGCACACACAGCTCAGTTTCCCTTTAGCAAGTATGCCGTGAGCTTATCCCCAACTCAGTGCAGATCCCATGAGTGGCAGGCCTCTATTGGAAAGCATATCCCACAAACAACCCTCAAGTCAGAGCTATGCACCTCTGCACCACTTGCTGCTCACTCACAGGAAAGCTGGTTCAGCTTGTTTAAAGAACTTGGAGAAATTCAAATCATAGCAAGCAAAACTGAATGAGACAAAATTGAACTGGTTTGTATAGAGGCAAGATTTTAGTACCCTGTGATGGGCCCTGGCACCAGATATGGCCTGGGTGCACCCTTAGGACATAATCCCAGTGTGTTTCTACATCTTTGGGTGAGAACTGAGCAAGGTGCTCCAGAGGCCAACTCCTTGGTCTGTGGTGTTTCAGCCCTCCCCATCTCACTCAGACCTTGCCAGCCCTTAGCAGAGGGGATTTTGCCGGCTAGAATGATCACACTCTCGTCTGGTCATGCACTCATAAAAAAGAGGGATCCCCCTTTCTGTGGAGTGGGCAAGTCTGAATGGTCAAAATACTCTGGGATCATAAAGTATCAATGACTTCAAGTAGGTTACAATAAGGTAACTAAAGGATTTGATATAAAAAAAAATTAAGAACAAATATAAGAAATCAGAAACCATGTGCCGAGATGCATACAAAAATACATGAGGAGACAAAGGAAAAAAAATCAACCTATTCTTAGCATGCCCCTAAAATCCAAGGATGTAGTCCCTAGCCAGCTTCCCAGGTCAGCAAGCAGACCCTGCCTCTGACCTCAAGCTGGAGCCTTCTACATCTGTCAGCCTGTCTGTGTATTTTGCTTTTCTCTGGCTAAAGCAGTTGTTCACAACTTTTTTAGACTGCGGACCACCAAACTGAGGACCCAGCATACTGCAGACTGGAGCGACTGGCATACTGCAGACCGGCAGACAACCCTTTTTTATACTCAGGATAAAAAAAGAGTTGGCTGCTGGTCTGCAGTATGCTGGTCACTTCTGGACTTCCAGTCTGGCAGTCATTCCTTTGTGGCCTGGTACCAGGCCACGGCCCAGGGGTTGGGAACCTCTAAAGTAAAGGATTCCAGCCTCTCCTGTACCCAGAGAAAATAAAGCAAGTCATGCCTTTCTTCTTGCCCTCTCCCACCCCCCACAGGTACATGCTTATCAGATGAGAAATCTTTCCTGATACAATTAAGACCAGGAACATAGCTGAATCTTTTCAGACATGGATATTAGCTGATCCAATAGCCACCTGTCTTGTAATTGCCCCTCAGTGGAAAAGTTCTCCCCCATATCTAGGTGTTACTCTTGGACACCCCTTCTTTAAAGTGACTATTTGAGAGCAAACGATGCTTGAACATGCTAATTTTCAGATACTGTCTCTTCTAAGCACGGATAGTTGAGGATCACTCGGGTTAATAAGCGCTTTACTAAAACAGCCTTGGTTGTAATACAAAGATATAATCATAATTACGTTTGTATCAAGTACTATAATACAGACAGACAAAAATGATACAGCTGAACAGCTTCAAACAAGCTAGAAGAGGAGACTAAACAGCACAGAAGTAAATCTAATTTAGGAGACTATCCATGCAGGTCATACCGCCAAATCCAAAGGGCAACTTGGGTTTTATGGCGAATTCATGACACCTTACACGTGTGTATTCACATTAGCTTTAAACTAAATCTGTAGTTTAAATATTAATTACGTTGTCGTAGTTTAAGTCACTGTCTTAATAGCTTCTAGTAACCCAAAGAGACAATGTTGATGCTGATTTAAGTAAAACCAGTGCAAGTTGTATGTATAAATGAGGCCTTAGAGAGAAATCACATCTTGAAGTAGAAATATTAAAGAATGCCCAATTATACAGAACCATGCAGTTAACTCATCCATTTAATCTACACCAAATACAAATTGCACTTTAAGAACTTAGATTCATGGAGGTGGAGAGAAAAGTAAAGTTATGAACATAAAACATTCAGGGAGAATAAAAACAAAGAAAATGGTTAACATGTCAGGATACGGCTTTTTCTTGTTGGAAGATTAAAGGTCAATATTAAATGCGTTCCTCCCTTCAGTGAGTAACCAAGGAAACATACACGCACTATATATATCAGTACCTTAATTTAGTTAAACAGAAGTTAGGAGGATAGAATATGCTGCAAAAAGTGTCATTTTTAACCGTTAATATTGCAGCTATTAACTTAGAAATATTTGGAAATAGCTGAAAGCACATGGGAATACTACCCTACAGAAGGAATCTAAAGCACATCTTACTGCATAATAAATCATTATAGGTGATTCTACCTGATCACTTGATAAACACAGCCAAGGCAAAGATGTTTTGAAACAAGAGAGTTAAACTGTGAAAATGAAAGATGGCTAATTAAAATGTCTAGCTCCTCTCCTGCTTAATTATGAGTACATATAAAAAAAAAAGAACATATTGTTGAAGCATATTTTGGAATTCTCCAAATGCCAACATACAAATAAGCTGGCAGAAACGGACACAAGTGCTCATCGGGATAACTGCCAATGAGTTTTGCTGCACAGAGGTCTTGTAGGAAAAGAGGCCAAACAATGGGTCTTAAAATCTGCAAGTCTCAAATCATATGACCCGTTCTAGACAAAAATCATCTAACAAAGTCAAAGATCACATCATGCTCTATTATAATCATCCTGTCACCTGCCACAAGGTGCATCAAACATATGCCAAGAAGCTGTTGCAAGAACACAGGTTGCACTAAGTATTTCTCTCAATTATTCGTGCAATAGCTCGTGTCAAAAACAGCACCTTTGATTTTAACAGAAGCACTGTAATGCATCTAGGCAGAGCAAACTTTAATCTATCTGCCTCTGTAAACTCTGAAAAACTTGAACCTCTCGGTTGGTTGTTTCGGACTCTTAGTTTCAAAGTATAGATAGTTTTGCAATATAAGTAATTAATAGGGGTGTGGCAAAACAGGCCATATTCAATTCAGATTCAGCCCTAGCACACACCCTCTCTCACTGTGGGGGTCTCAATCTGCCCCCTCCCTATGCTCCTTCCCCCACAGATTTACCAGCCGGAACCTACTCTCCAAGCTGCCGGGCCACAATCCTGGCCACATGTATGCTGCAGCTGTGCACATGCATGTGGCATTTAATCGGTGACATTATCGGCTATGTTGGCCAAGAAAAGCCAATTGCCAATAAGGTCAAATTTCCTTTTATTGGTGCCATGCCAATATGGACCGATATATCGGTGCACATCTATAAGTCATGTAATAAAATGGTATTGCCTACACTGGCTTAGACACAGTTTTAGAACAATGGCCAACAGTACAATTCAAGCATCAGTTGTAGCAGACGATCATAATTAGGATCTACTTAATTCCTGCTGGGCAAGGCTGGGTTTTTTTTCCTGGCAATTCCAAGCCAAAATCACAGCGACTGCCATTTTTGCAGGGTTCACAGAAACCGTTTTTTTGTGGCTTCCAGGAAATCATGAATAGTCATAATATCTATAGTGGTTCTTATTGGGGAATTAAGATATTATGAAAACTTTGTTCCAATTTCCCACTTACTTTAAAGCCCTGAAGAATACAGTAAGCATTTCCTAGTGCTCAAAATAAATATCTACATACCAAACAACACCTTGCTCTCCAAATTTAGTTTCAATTTTATGAACTAAGCAATATTAGGGAAGCTGTGAGTTATTGTCACTATGACTGCACTATTATATTTTGATGGGTCCATGTATTTAACAGCCAAAAGTAAAGCAGATCTAAGTAATATTCAAAGCTATCTTACAATCTAGTTGTCACTTATCCAAAACATTGTTAAAAGTAGTTGGGTTTTAGAAGGAAGTGAATTTTCATTTTGTTTGCTTGTCTCCTGAATATTTGGCCTTTATGCTCAACTTCTGCATCACACCATTGACATATACTCTGTTCTGAAAACTGACCAAGTCAGACACCCAATTACAAAGGCTCTTTACAACTTGGGTTAAACTATTAACTGTATGTTGGTACAAGAAATACAGAAATATATATGGACAGAATGACCTTAAGAAGAAAAAGAAAATATAGCAATCATCTTCCATTTTCAGTTTGCTGTCTAGACTATGGTAAACGCAATGTCAATACAGTGATTATTTAAGAAATATTAACTCAGAAGATCCAAACACTCAATACACACAAAGAAGTGAATGCACATTTAAGAGAAATGCAGAATGTGATAGGATCATATAAACTGTATTAAGATTGCTATAAACCACTGACATCTAGGGACACGTATGAAAAATACACAACTGTCTCTAACACAATCCATATTAAATACCACCCAATTTATACCTCCCTTCCAGTTTAATACTTACAAGTTCTCCTTACATGGAACAGATCTTGATATTTATGTAACCCATACTATGGCTTTCATTTAAAAAGTGCACCCAATTTTAGCCCTTATGGTTGGGATGACAACCTATCAAACGTGAACCAAATATGTAAGGCAGTGCTGTGCAATTTGACCTATCCTTTGTGTTACTGCCTAAAATCTCAAAAGCCTCTTGGTATTTTTTAGTGTTATACCAGTTCACTAAATTGAAAGCAGTAGAGTCTTAATAGCAACCCCTCTTTATAAACCATTTATTCTCTGTTCATACTATAATCAAAGATCCTAGGGGGAAGGGGGAAGAGGGGAAAAAAACAAAAATAGATTGTGCAGCTTCTTACCTGCAGCTCCTTTGAGACTCTCTCTAAGTGGTTAGTTATCTTTTTTATTAGGTCACTATACATCTGCTCCGAATGCTGCTGGCATACACATTTATACACACAACTGCAGAAACAAATATAGGAACAAATTATGAATTTACACACTTCGCAATGGAGGGCAACAGACTTCACAATATTTTGTTCAAGTCAGTTTAGGGGTGACAAGATGCAACTCTGACCAGGGTGGATTTGATTTAAATCAAATTGATTTAAATCACTGGTCAGAAAGCCTCAATTTAATCATTTTCTACAAAAACAACAATTCTCGTTGTTTGATATAACTTTAATACACATAATTCACAACTCAGAAATAGATGTAGGTTTCATTTTTAGAAGGTACACTTTATACAATTTAAAGCAGTGATTTATTTTGATATTTTTCAGATTAATTTTGCAGCTACATCAGAAAACGGAATTATGATTTGGTTATTTTATTTACCAGAGCTAACTGAAGCTGATACTCATGAAGTCGTTGGGAGGTGAACCATCTCCAATTCACTAGACTAATCATGGATTTTGTGGGGATACTGTTGCCACAGTATATTAGGGGAACATCAAATGAATGCTGCAGCCATATATTATTAGATTGAGACTTCCTCACTTTCTTCTAGATTTCTGCTCATCTTTGATTTCTTCCCTCTTTTATGGCCTGGCAAACCTGCGGCCATCATACATTTTCCCTTCTACCATACCACTCCCTCACTAGATCTCAAAATCAACAGAGAGGCTATACTCAGAAACTTGTTCCTTAAGACTTCTGGAGTACTCTGCTCAAAATGTTTCTGTTTTGTTTCTACTACCCCCCACCCACTCCTTGCATTTATCTCCAGACTCCCTCTCCTTGCCCAGATCTACTCCACCCCAACAATCCTCTATTCATTTAAGTTCTTGAAACTTTGCACTTAGGTAAGGGCTTGACTGTGTGTACACAAACCTGCAGAGACACAAAAGGACTGAAGGGTGGGTAACTAAGTCTGTTATCTCACATCCCCAAATATTGCTCTTAACAAGGATGTTATCTCTGAAGACACAAATCCACAGTTTGAGAACTGAACCTAAGCGTCACAGAGCACTGTGATCTTCTAATGGGATCTTCTGAACTGAGCACTGAGTCCCACTGGGTAGAGTGGTTTTCTTCAATCTTTACTAATCTATAGAAGAGTCTCAGGGAACCCCATAAGACTGGGCCCCTAACATAGTCCATGGCCGGTTGCAACCTATTTATAAAACTTTTCTAAAAAGGTTACATGACTATATTGTCGCTAATACTATATAATTAGAAGTTATAATCCCTAGTCCATGATGATATTTTTACAATGTAATATATCTTAAATTACAACTATCTTTATAAAGGTTTATTTTTTTAAAGCATCCTAACAAAAATAATAATTAAAAAGAGATTAAATTTAAAAAAAATCTGATTTTTTTTAAATAGTTGATTTTTAACCACCCTGACTTTGACAACCTGTATATCAGAACTACAGTTAAAGTCTCAATCCTACCACAAACTCTGCGCTGGAAGACCACTGAGCCAGCATAGATTAAACCCTAAAAGCATTCTCTCTCATGAAATTACATAAAAATATATAACACTAGTAGTCATAAAGGTATAATGAACTAGCGTTTTCATATGCTTTAAGCCATCAAAAGCCACAAATTTAGACACAAGGATAAAACTTGGCTGGTCACATTTCAGAATCAGAGCACATAAATTAATCACCCATTGTCCTGAAATGCAGTACAAATCCTCATCTTCACAGTAATATAAAGAAGTGAGGAAAACAAAGTTTTAGCTCTGCATTTTATGATGGGGCCTGATTAGAGTCAGATCATCAATTTTATGTCTGATTTTTAAAATATTTCATTGTTCTTCCATCATGAACATCTATATAATGAAGATACCCACAAAACAGTGCACATAAACTATGTACATTGCTTATACCAAGATGATAAACTAAGCTTATCATGAGACCAGTTTATTAAAACTTTTCCAGTTATTTTAATAAGACTTGTGTTCTTTATCCATGCAAAGTTGCACTTTGAAAGAGCAAGTCAAATTAGTTATAGGTCAGACAGGACACGAGTCCTATTCCTGGTTCTAGACATCTCCATGCACCTGTTTCTACTCCCTATTCTCTTGCCTATTAGAATGCAAGTAAGTTAAGGCCAGGGCTGCCTCTTACTATGCACTTGAACAAGTATCTATTACAAAAGGGTCTTGCTCACAAACTCTAGGTGCCATTTTAATTTAAAAAAAAATTAAAAATGAAAGGCTAAACCCAGAGATATAAACCTTCTTTACATCCCTGATAAAAAGCACCCAATTTCTTCAACTCCAATTCCTTTGTTTCACTGCCACCTGCAGCAAATGTGCAATATTGACCAAACTATGAACTGAAGAACAGGACCTCCCAATAATGCTAGAGAAGTGGTAGGGGTTTAACCTACAGCTTCAGAGGTAGAAAAGCAACACATCAATTACCATTAACCCGTCTAGCTACTAGAGAATAGTTTTTAGTAGGATTACCATTAACACAGTCAATGAGCTCTTTCTGATGTTGTTCTTATTTAGTTCCTTTAGAAGCACCAGAAGGTATGCCAATTTACTATAGAGAACACATTATATATGTGTACAGGTCTTCTCCAGCAGCCACTTTTGCAGCCACTTCCCTATCAAGTAGGGAAATCTTCTAGCAACCTCTGCTTCTCCTGCTTTTGTGCACTTCATCTCTATTTTCTTCCATTTAGTTTCCACCATTAGTGCCTCACTGAGAGACCAAAAGAGTCTACTGACAGCACTAAGTCTGAAAATAGCCAGATGCACCTTATGATACAATAATGTCAGATTACACCAGCAAGTTGGAGTGATGTTGTAGCCATGATGGTCTAGGAAATATGCAAGAGGCAAGGATTTCTCAGTGATCTGAACCAACCATATAGATGAGAGATGAGACAAACTTTTGGAAACAGAGTGCACTTCCTGAAATCTGAGGAACACAGCAAGGTGATCTGAATCAGAGGAGAAAGGCAGATAGTATAAGAGACAGAAGGATTGGTTTGTGGGCTAGTGATATCTTGCAAACATACCAGCTACACAGATACAGAAAATGGCTTTGTGGTTTCTTTAATAAATAAACTGCACAGTATAAAGTCACATCCACCCTAAACGAAGTCAAGAGATTCATTCTGAAATACTATGCAATTATACTGAATGCAATTAAATTATGTGATACTCTACAGACCAGTACTCTAAACTTCTCCTGCTCTGCACTCCTGTAAGGCCCAATATAGTTAAATACCAGTCTGCATATGCATTTACATAGATTTTTTTTTTTTTTTTTTTACAAAAATTATTTGAACATTTCTATTTTAAACTGATTTCTATATTGTCATATCCTGTTTTCAGTTCCTCATTGCAGTCTGAGTCAGATTGCCAATCCTTTTGACACACTTGCACCTCAGTGAGAAATCAAATTCCCAAATAGAGCAATTAGATAACAGTTGAAAGGAAAATGAATATCCCAGTACTGCAAAATTCAAGTTAATTTGACTAGATTTAAAAAGCGTTTAAAAAAATCTTCAAAGTATAACCTACCCATTTCATTTTTTTCCCACTACTGAGAGAGGCTCTTTACAAAAATTTGCTTTCTTATTATGAGTTAGAAATAAATCAAATAAATTATGTACAAACAGTCTTTAATAAGGTATTTTAGTTGCATGTTAAGGAAAGATGGCCACTTTGGTCAGCATACCTTACATTTGAGGGTCCAAAAGCTCCCTCATACAATGAGAAACGAAGAGATGCAGCAATTCACTCACTTCCAAAACATGCAATGGCTATCCATAGGGGGTCTACCTAAATCGCAGGGGGGGGCTTGTCAATTTTTGCAGGTTCATTGCAGGCTAAAGCTCCAATTCCACTGTCATTTTGTGACAGCCCCACCCCTCAGCACTGATTGGTGGAGAGGCTCTAGCAAGCAGGAGGAACAAGAGAGCGTCTGCTATCTTATCTGTTGCCCTTCATGCCACCATGCAAGCCAGCACCTTCCCCTCCCAGCAGCAAGGGCTGCTGGTTCCCACTGGGGAGATAGCATTTTATTTTTATTAATTTTTGGGGGGGGTTGATTTTGCAGACGACCCCAGATTTTGCAGTTTCCACAAAAAATTGTGAAACGGTGAATTACGTAGGTCCCTAGGTATCAGGGTTAAGGTGCTAACTGAGAGAAGTCTTGGTTCTGCTACATACTTCCCATAAGTGCTCAGGCAGTCCACTTTCTCTCAGTATCCCTGTTCCACAACTTCTTTTTCCCTACCCTCAATATATTTTGCTTGCTTAAAAACTTTGAGGCACGTATTTTCTGTAGGCCTGCCTCACCGAGTTGGTCCTAACTTGAAAGTTGAGGCATTCTTGTTTTGGTGTAATACCCAGTTATTCAGAACAGTTACCATGCTTCAAAATTCACACCCTACTTTATCCATGCTATTGCAACTGAAGATATACCCTTGTGTTTGCCTAGTGTCTAAAACAAGGAGGCTCCAATCTCAGTTGAGATCTTTAGGCATTACTCTAATACTAATAAAACGTAATTCAGGAACTTAAGAATCACTTGGAAGAAGTTTAAAATCTTCATGCATATACAAATTTATTGTCTCATGACAACATAAGTTATTACTCTTTCTAAGAGAAAAGAGGAAGTCTAATTATCTGAAAACCACAACCAGGTTCGCATTTGCTCCATGTATTAAGCCATTTACTTAGTGTTCCTATCATATGTCAGAGGTCCAGGCTGATAGATGCTTAGCCCTTCTTTACTGATGGCTATTTTCTAGTTTGAGATTTCTAGATGGGAAGATAGGAGACTTCTGATCAATTCTGAAGAAAGTATCAGTATTCAGTAATGCTGCTGACCTAGCCCTTCCTAATTATTGACAGAGATACTGAGGCCTAGAGCCTGTTAAAAGCTGTAAGTAGGATTTTTTTTTTTAATTATTTTCAAATTATTGAAATATTACAAATATATTTTAGGTGAGCAGTAACAAGCAGTGTTCCAAGTAGCAGGTGTTTCAGCT
Source organism: Alligator mississippiensis (assembly GCF_030867095.1). Taxonomy (NCBI): domain Eukaryota; kingdom Metazoa; phylum Chordata; order Crocodylia; family Alligatoridae; genus Alligator; species Alligator mississippiensis. The sequence goes on along the minus strand of NC_081829.1, from coordinate 88,065,394 downwards.
ACCCAGTCAGGCTCCTCTGTCTAAGGGTATAAGTAGGAGACTATCAGGAGGGAGAAATAAAGAGCATAGGAGATGCCAGAGCAAGAGGCTAAAACCCCCATGAAAGTCAGCGTTGAAAGACTGAATTATTTTCACCTCTGCTAAGATCCCCAGTCCTCAGACTGAAAACATAAGAAGTGCCTTTCCATCTACTGGTGGCACCAGCAAGGGTCAGCACCTTACCAAGTAAAAGCAGCAGTATTCCCTTCTACTGTTCCCCCTCCTCCCAGCTGTACTCCTGTTCCCTGGGAAACTACCAGTTGCAGGACAGGAACTCCCTTTCATCCCAGATACAGAAACCATTGATCTTCTACTGAAGACTCAGGTCCTTGCAGGATCAGGTCCCTAAAAGTATGTCTAAACTGCTTCCACACTACCCCCAGGGAGCACACACTCAAGCTCTCAGGAAACTTAAACACAGCAGCATGAACACACTCAGCTTCCCCATCTCACTGCCAGGGATTGGTGCTCTCAGCATTCCTGATAGCACCGAGGAAACAGTATACCCGTATCCCAAGAGGTCACTTGCAGCAGTCACTCAGACACTTACCATACCACTGTCCTCAATTGTCATAGTTAATGGAACACAGATAAGATGCATTACATATCTTGCCTGATTATGGCAAAAAGAGATGCAGGGGCAATTATTTCACTATTACACTGTTCTTTTCCAATTAAAGAGACTCTCATGATTTTGGTTTAAAAAGTAAAGCACAAATGTATTTGGTTTCTACTGCATTTAATCCCCTTGACAATGGGTGCAATGGGGACAAAAACAGACTCTGCCGCCATGCCAGTAATACATAAAAATTCAGTCCATTTATTGAACACAAATCAATGCCATAATCAGCTTGTACATGAGAGCTAAAAACATTGCATTCAAATAAAAAGCAGTTACGTAGCATGTAGCATTAAGATTTTTCTTACCTGTATATTTGTTCATAGGAGATAGGGATGTAGTCACCAGGACTCTGAGTTAAAAGCTGATCTATGGCACTGTCCAACTTTGGCCAATATGTGCTCTTATAATCTTCAATTGTTATAACATTCATTACTAGAACGAAAAGATAAGGCTGTTTACCTTACTTTTAGATAAAGTAAAGAAAAGATCAATTGTCAGTAGCTTAAGATCACAGTTAAACCGGCCAGACGATGTAACAGTTTCACTTCAGTATTTGCATAGTCCCAAGCAATATCCTAGCAATATCTAAGCATTTCTGCACTGAAATGAGAAAATGCCATCCCAGCAGCTCTCTGAATATCAGGGTAAAATGAACAGAGACATCACAGTGCCTTGATAAGGAGAGACCAGAATTAAAGACACCATTGGAGCAGATTCAAAAAACCAGTTTGGTGGGCACGGCAGTTTCTTATTATGCTCCCTATCAGCTGATGTGTGGAAGAAAAAAAAATATATATATGTATATGTATAAATAAACCATCTTGGAGGATGCCAGCAACTTCTGTAGCCACAGGATCCACAGATATTACACAGCCTCTCCAGGCAAGAGCTACAAAATGTATCAAAGTACCTTACTCCTCTGGGGCCTCAGTTCTCCCTTTATACAGGACATCATAATAATAATAATAATAATAATAATAATACACTCTTCCCTTGCAGGGGTCCTGTGGGGATGAACACATTAAAAGCAGCAACACATTTTATTAGACCAACTGAATAGCTGGAAAAATTCTTCTTTGCAAGCTTTAGGGCACAGGTGCCCATCTGCAGAAATAGGGAGAGTCCCTATGCCTGAAGAAGGGTGCCTGTCCCTGAAAGCTTGCAAAGAACAATTATTCTGTTGTCTAATAAAATAGATCACATTTACCCAAATAACCTTTCCTGCCTACATCCCTAGATCAACACAGCTATAACCAACACCCCCTAAAGACAGTGAGACACAGTTGCCATTACAATAATATACAGTTGATCTAAATTACTCCACCTTTGTTCTTGGGGTCCACCCCTAGGCGCACACTTCATTTGCCTACAGACACAGAACAGCCTCCAGTGTGAGACTGTATATGTAGTTAACTAAACATGAGTTACTTCCAAAGATCAGCCACTCTACAATGGCTAATACCTCCCCCCTCAAAGACAGACGGCATTACTCTGGTAAGACCACTTTGCTGCCCATCCATTCCTCTCCTGCATCTTGAGAACTACGTGCCACTCAGCCAAAACCTGTGGATAATCAACTCAATACAGCTCATGCTCATTACCAAATTTGAAGATAGTGATACAGAACACAATTATCTGAAGCACCACAGGGAGCATAATGTTGTGCAGAAGAGACTGTCTGTTCCAAGAAGCTAGCCCTCTAAAGCAATATCATTTGGACACCACAATGGCACGCAATATATTCAGAAAGTGAGCAGATATTTTACACACACAGACCCCCCTAATAGATCACTGCCCTTTGGTGGATGAATGCTGATAAAAGAAAGCAAGAATTCTACAGTAATGCAACCAGGCAGGCAAGATAGCAGGAAGTACCAAGACAAGAACTGCAGTGTGCAAAGGCATGTATAGAAGGGAGGTTTAAGTCAAGAAAGTGTCTGAATGCAGAGATGTGGGTTTTCTGGAAAATTTTCCAAATGCCCCAAATATGTCTTCTGATTTAGCATGTTTACTTGACTTATATTTAGAAAACAAAACTAAAAAGTACTCTCATGTTAATTTTATGTCCCAATAACCAATAGCCACAAGTATGTGACCTGAAATATTTGATTAGGAAAAAAATTAAGTGCAGTACACTTAATGTGGTTTAAATGTTATACTCAAATTCAAAGCTTTATGTGGAAATACACGATATTTGGAATACTTGTAAAAATGTAATGAGAATACACAATAGCATGTACTTCCCTTACATTGTTTTTTTTCTTAAATTTAAGCAAACAAAGGCACTGAAAACTGTTGACACACTCATTTTAGCACACCCAAAGACCTGCGCATGATATGCTGTGCTTTGGTTTTGATTTGACCTGCAGAGCCAATTAGGTGAATTCGTAACCTGATGTTTTATTTGGATAGTGATGCAAGTGTATTTACAAATCCTGGTTACAAATCAATAAAATATATTTGCACTCTCTGACACACTTCCTAGGGATAATCACCTGAAAAGCATTAATTACAACTTTGAAACTACCAAGCTTGCCTAATGTTGAATTAGCATCCATTCATTGTTACTAATGAATTTTATGAAACAACACATTTTTAAAAACGGAAAATTTTTCCACGGAAAAAATTAAGCCCCACATCTCTGTTTGAATGACAAAATATAAACATTCCTCCATGTAAAGGTCCAGTACATGCTTCCTTTTACAACATCTAGTTCTGAATCAAAAGAGCTGTCTGCTGGTAACATTACTGCCATACCACCAGCGCAGCTTGGCAAAACTAAACATTTGTTCACATGTGTTGAAACAGCAGAACCTGGATCATTCGTATCCAGATCATTTGCAACTCAGTTCTTAGCAGGTAGTCAAATTAAGGATAAGCCACTTGTGTGTCTACTGTGTCACTTCTCTGATCAACTGGAGCTTACAAATGGTCCCGCACACCTGAGTTCCCAAGGGAACTGGTACCCTTTGAAGTACAAGCCAGAGCCAACATACGAAGCACCTTGGTTGTTTGCTGTTGCTACACATACACACCTCCAGCTAGCTGACAAACCTTTATCTTTGCAAGGGGCAAAGAACCTGACCTATAAAGAATCCAGGTTCTACTGCATGAGTTATATTCGCTACCACGGAAAAAATATGAAAAAAAAAATTTTAAATGTGACAAAGTAGCAGCAACCTGCAGATCTAACTGATATGGGACAAAGGAAGGACAAAGTAAGATTTTTATTAATAAACCTGCAGTAGAAGCAAGAAGTGCAATGTACTGGTGGGCTCATATCTGTAGGTTTAAAGCTGTGAAGATAATTTTACTTTGAAAGTTATTACAAGCATTATTTCTCTCGTTCAGAAGTAAAATGCACTTGTTCCAACAATTCATCTATGAACTAAACCAACCAAAATATTAATGTATTGAAGAGCCTAAAGACTACTCATTGTTCAATCACCAATAGTTTTATTCTTCCAAGTCAAACCCAAAAATTAATCTGGACTTTGAAAAACCCTCTTGTTTTAATCGTATCCTTCCTTCACCCCTGGTGCACACACTGCACACAGCTGAATAATATGAATAATCACTAGGGGTGCACTGATAAGAGATATTTTGGGCTGATACTGATGGCCAATTTTTAACGTGCCATATTGGCTGATACTACTGATCTGATGGCCAATATAGAGTTTAGCAGCTTGGACTGGTAAGTGCTGTGGGGAAAGGGGTGGGGGGAGGGAAGGGGCATATCAAGGCCCCTGCAGTGAGGGGGGGAGTGGGGCTGGGGCAGGCGCTGCCCAGCTGGGACAGGGCGCAGGATGGAGATGCAAGCAGCTTATTTGGAGTGCAGGACCCCCACAGGGAGTGGGAGGGAATCTCCCACCACTTCACGCACCCCAGGAGGGCATGGGGGGGGGGGGTGCCCCCAGATCTGTGCACGGCGCAGTGCCAGCTGGGCTCCTCCTAGCAGAGGATTGGTCCAGGCTGCATTCAGAGCGGGCAGTGGCGGTGCTGGGAGGGGGACTACTCCGTCCTGTGCCCCACCCTGAGCTCCACTTCCTCCCTCACTGCAGAGGGCTCAATCTGCCCCCCATCCCAGGCCCCTTTCCTTCCCCCTCCTCTTCCCTCCTCCCACAACAGACTTACCAGCCTGATGCTGGTCTCCATGCTGCCAGGCTGTGCTCTTGGCCACGTGCATGCACGCAGCATTTATCGGCCACATGACCCCCAAAAAATTGATTGCTGACACTCTCAATTTTCCTTATATCAGTGCCGATGCAATTTGGGACCGATGTATCAGTGCACCAATCACCAATTTTCATGTTTTTGGAAAAACACCAAGATCATGTAAGTCAGTTTCAAAGGCAGAGGGAAACAAAAGGAAACAACTCAGTGATTTAACAGTATTAACTGTATTCTACTTTTTAAAATGTCATTATAACATATTTATGAGCATAATGCAACTGCACAGCTCTAAAAACATGCTAACCCCAATAGACTCAAATTTCTCTTCTAATAATATTTTAGAAAAGAAGTCTGGTTTCACCAACATGATTTCATATAAAGCTGGCTGATTAATTTTATTAGTTTTCAGCATGGATTTCATTAATTGCCCGTTTCACACACACACACGCATACAATAAAAAAGAAAGCGGCTAATCAGCACTGACGAACAGCAGCTAGTCATACGATTACTAATCACTCAACATGACTAAGTTCAAACAAGTAGTAGAAAACAAGGGAATAAAAGGATTTTAGTAAGCCAATATATTTCTAATTTAAATCAAACATTTGAAAAGCAGGAAGATAGAAGGAACTCCTATTTTTCCTAAAAAAAAAATTAAAAACTTTATTCAGGGTCTCTAAGGTAAAGTGTGCCATCAAATTAAATTTCTCTATTAAAGCAAAAGAGCTGAACACTGATGATATTGCAGGGTAACCAATGCCATGGTCACAGCTGAAACCATCCAGTCCTCTCTGAGGTCTACCAGCATCATTCGGAAGTGAATCAAATGGTTCAAGTAGCTGAGATCATTCATCATGTCAAAAATAAACTTGACGTTGATAAGTTGATACGAAAGCTGCAAGCTTTTTATGGAAACAACTTTGACACAACACAAAATGATGATTAAAAAGAAAAGAAAAGAGAAGAGATTGAAGATTGCCAGAAATGCACTCTTCCAGACAACTTTAAACTAACAGTCTTATATCAAGCAAGAGCAGTGGAGGAAAGTTTAAACAAACACTGACATTAACTAAAAAGACAGTCTAACATGAAAAGTGACCTAATGCTGGCTACAGGTATCCATATAAGAAGAAAATGTGGGCCTATTGCTGTTATTAAAATTATAACCAAAAAGAAAAACAGCAGATTGTTGCATCCCAATTTTTCAGGATTACTATAAAAAGATTATGGCATTTGGCCAGACAACAAAAAATCATGAAGGCAAGAGTGCCAACAGAATGAATAAATTCAAACTTCTGACAGGGCAGATTTGTTTTAAATCAAATTGATTTATATCACGATTTAAATCACTGGTCAGGAAGCCTCGATTTAATTATTGTTTTCTATGAAAAGTACATTCTTGTTGTTTAATATCCTTTATTCATTTAACTTCTTGAAACTTGGCATTTTCAGAGAAAGGCAAGGGTTTGACTGTGTGTACTGTCACAAACTTGCAGAGACAATAGGGCTGGCTGTTGGGTGGGTAAATCAGGTCTGTCAGCTCATCTCCACATACTGCTGTTAACAGAGCCAACCCCAAGGGTGCATGGCCAGATGGAGTGATAGCAACCTCAGCACATGCTTGTACGGCACTGTCTGTGGGGGCCCTCCAAAGTGCGAGGCCCGGGGCAGTCACCCCAATTCGGACCCCCCTACCAGGGACGGCTCTGGCTGTTAACAAGGATGTTCTCTCTGGAGACAACAAACTCTACCTATGCCTGAAGAAGGGCATTTATGCCCAAAAGCTTGCAAAGAACAATTTTTCCAACTATTTAATTGGTGTAATAAAAGATATCACATCTACTCAAAGAACCTTGCCTGCCTATGATCTCTGGAGAGACAAATCCACAGTTTGAGAACTGAAACTATGCATCACAGAGATGTTTAATATGATCTTCTAGGCCATCGGTGGACTAACGGGCTGTAGCCCGTGGGCTGGATCTGGCTCACAGCTGGTCCCTCAGTCCCCTGACCAAGGCAGTCCAGCCATGGCACATCCTGCTCCCGCTGAGCACACAGCAGGGCTGGGGTGGCTCCGCAGCTAACCATTTTCATTGCCCTCCATACAGCACACACAAACCTTACTGAAAATATAGTAAGATACCCAATGCAAGCCTAAAACAATGTGGAAGCTCAAGTTCTTAAACAGCTTTCCTATCAGTTCCAAAAAATGCTTTCCACTCTTGCCAACACCCTAATGACTGGGCAGTCAACTGGGTTACTAGATACAGGGAGAGGTAGCTGGAACAAGTCATACTTTGGGCAATAACTGAGTATGGCTAAAAGAATTCCACCTTGATTTGCACTGGCTCACAGGTAACATCATACAAACATACACTACCCAGGTATAGCTGGGACATGAGATTTTTGGCCAATCAGTTTAAAAAAAAAAAAAAAAAGCTACTCTAGTTTTCTCCTACAGTCTATAGTCTAATTTACTTATGATAAATATTTTTTTTCTTTTCACAAGCATTCTAAGACCCTCTTCTCTCTATCATGCTCCATATAAGGACTCTGCCTCTAAGAATTGCAGTTTTTCCATGAAATATCTATTTACCATGTTAGTGTTTTAAAAAAGGAAATACAGAAAGTTAAAAGGCTCTCCAGTGACTTTCACCCTGAATGCGTTAGCATGATGCAGCAGTTACGGATCCCCTTCGTGGTTGAATCTATTTCACCATTTCCCTACTCTGTACTCAGAAGGGGTTAGCAAAAGTAAAACACAAGCCCTTTTGCTATTCAAGTGAAATGCACGTAAGAACTGGTATAAACTTGACACACAGCAGTATTCGTGACACCTGTGTGTGTACTGTCTGAACTACACAAGGACTTAAATTGAGCAAATTCAATGAATGCCCTCTATAAGGAGGGCAAAACCCAAAGTGAATACAGTTTACAACCATATGGGGTGTGCAAAATGAAGTTTGAATCTACTTTTTCCCCTCAACAAGCAGCCCATAATCAGATAATCAGCAATGCAGACAATTCGTTAATAATTTAGGTCAGATGAGTATAAATTTCTAATGTCTTACAGTTATTTATTTGGGGAGTTATCACTCAGCTTGTATCACAGAACTCCTTCCAAATAGTTTCAAAGCATCAGAAGGAGGATAATATGAAATGCATTAAGAAACCTAATTTTAATCCAGGGTGGGCAATTATTTTGGCTGGAAGGCTGCTTAACAACTTTTGGCAAGCTGTTGAGGGCTGCAAGGTTAGCCCCACCCCTTGATTGGTGCCCCACCCCCAGTCACAATCTTGGGACCAGAAGTCCCACCCTCTAGCCCCTGACCTTTGCCATGGGATGTCCCTCCTCTTGCCCCCTGAAGTACTCCTTTTGAGAAAGGGGTTTGCCATCTTGGAACCGGAAAAAAAACCAAATTATTATATACTAAAAATCAAACACTGACAATAGCATATTTTAATCTTATTTTTTAAGTTATTTTTGTCCTGATTTGTGTGTTTTGTTGTGTACATAGATGTGACTGTATAATAGCTCAAAATGAAGTCTTACTCTTGTATATTGTGGGGAAGCGCCCTCACCGGTGCTGGCGCTTCCTTGTGTAGCCACCCAGAGCTTGCGCCAGGTTGCCCTGCATCTAACTCCATATCACTGCTGCCTCTGGGCTGCCCAGCACAGTGGCAGCACAGAGTAGACACAGGGCAGCCCGGTGTGGCACAGGCTCCAGACGGCTACACCAGGAAGCGCCAGCAGCAGCAAGGGGGAGGGTGGGGGGGAGGGGCACTTCCCCCCCCTGCGCTGAGCAGCAGCTTCTGCCCTGCACTGCTGCTGCTGAGCGAAGGCAGGCAAGCCCAGAGCAGGAGCAGGGCATAAGGGTTCAGGGCTGCACAGTGCAGGTATCCGCAGGGCTGCGGCCAGCAGTGGCAGCAGCCGGAAGGAGCCACCACCACCACCTGGGCTGTCTAAAAAGGCAGCCCAGCTGTGGAGCCACCCCAGCCCCACTGCCAGCCCAGGGGGCGGCAAGACACCATGGCCAGATGGTGCCTGGGCCAGGCGAGGGACCTGCCTTGGGCTGGATAAAGACCTGCCATGGGCCAGAAGCAGCCCGCAGGCTGTAGTTTGCCCACCCCTGTTTTAATCCTATACCTTTACCAGACTTTCACTTTAATGGCACTTTATCGTGCATCAGCAGATGCATGACGAATAGGTCCAAGGAGGTGCTACTTCCCCTCTATAGGGCATTGGTCAGACCGCAGTTGGAGTACTGCGTGCAATTCTGGGCGCCGCACTTCAAGAGGGATGCGGATAATCTGGAGAGGGTCCAGAGAAGGGCCACTCGTATGGTCAAGGGCCTGCAGACCAAGCCCTACGAGGAGAGACTAGAGAAACTGGACCTTTTCAGCCTCCGCAAGAGAAGGTTGAGAGGCGACCTTGTGGCTGCCTATAAGTTCATCACGGGGGCACAGAAGGGAATTGGTGAGGATTTATTCACTAAGGCGCCCCCGGGGTTACAAGAAATAACAGCCACAAGCTAGCAGAGAGCAGATTTAGATTGGACATTAGGAAGAACTTCTTCACCGTTCGAGTAGCCAAGGTCTGGAACAGGCTCCCAAGGGAGGTGGTGCTCTCCCCTACCCTGGGGGTCTTCAAGAGGAGGTTAGATGAGTATCTAGCTGGGGTCATCTAGACCCAGCACTCTTTCCTGCCTATGCAGGGGGTCGGACTCGATGATCTATTGAGGTCCCTTCCGGCCCTAACATCTATGAATCTATGAATATTAAAGTATATGACACGTTAAAAGTATCAACTTTTTTTCTCGACTAGACCACAAGATAAGCCACTCCAAACAAAGGTTTTCCTCCCACTCAGATAGGGTTAGTACTAATTTATTTCATAGATTTTATACGTGGCTGAATTTTAAGAAGGACTAAATTACTGCTAATGGTTATTACTACTAGTTTCTATGTTAAAACAATAACGTGATAAGAGAACTGTAAAACAGACGTATTCCTTTCCTTTCCTTGATCTCAGCCTTTGTGCTCAGACCAAGTGTGCAGTTCCTTGCATTCCTTTGCATGCAGCTGGTCCTACCACGATACACCCCAACCCCCCAGTGTATTATGCCCCATTGGATGTGAAGCCGCCTTCCCAACATTAACCAAACTCTCACACACTCCTCTCCCTTTCAAGAGCCCATGTTTTCCACTTGCGCCCCCCCCACCCCTGCACTTATACCAGCACCCCCCGCCCCCCCCACCACATCCAACCAGGGACTATACCAGCACGCCGCCCTGCACCTATACTGGCTCACCCCCCTGCGCCCAGCCAGGGACTATACTGGCATGCTGCCCCACACCTATACCAGCACACCTTCCCGCAACCAACCAGGGACTATACCGGCGCCCTCCCCTCCCCCCACACCTATACCGACACCCCCCCCCACACCCAACCAGGGACTATACCAGTGTCCCCCCCCCCCAACCAGGGACTATACCGGCGCACCCCCAGCACCTATACCGGCACACCCCCCCCCCCCGTGCCCAACCAGGGACTATACCAGCACACTCCCTGGCACCTATACTGGCACCCCCTCCCCCCCGCGCCCAACCAGGGACTATACCAGCATACTCCCTGGCACCTATACTGGCACACACCCCCGCACCCAACCAGGGACTATACCAGCGCACTGCCTGGCACCTATACTGGCACACCCTCCCCCCCATGCCCAACCAGGGACTATACCGGCGCACTCCCTGGCATCCCCTCCCCCCTCCGCGCCCAACCAGGCACTATACGGCGCACCCACCCCCCCCCCCCCGCACCCAACCAGGAACTATACCGGTGTGCCCTCCGGCACCTATACTGGCACACCCCCCTCCCAACCAGGGACTATACTGGTGCACACCCCCGCACCTATACCAGCACACACACCCCTCCCCCCGCACCCAACCAGGGTCTATACCGGTGTGCTCCCTGGCACCTATACTGGCACCCCCCCTCTGCCCAACCAGGGACTATACTGGCACGCCCCTCCACAACCAAAGGGGGACTAGCCCGGCACGCCCGCCTCCACGCCCAACCGGGGACTACCCTGGCACGCCCGGCTCTCTCCAGAAAGGCCGACCCGACCCGACCTGACCCGCTCTTCCAGTTTCCAACCTGCCTCCAAGGCGGCAGCCGGCCGCGCAGGCCGAGTCCGGGCCCGGCGGGCCGGGCCGGGGCGGAGGAGGCGTGGCAGCGGGGCAGGGCTGTGTGCGGGGCTCGAGGCCCGTGTCCCGCGGGGCGGGGCGGGGCGGGGGCCGGGGCACTCACGGAACTTGGAGGCGGACGTGTTGATGCTGATGGCGGCGGCGGCGCCCGCCTTGGAGGCCGCGTCGCAGGCCTTGAGCAGCCCGTTGGCCTCGGGCAGCAGGGGCAGCGCAGGCTCCGCGGCGGGCGGCGAGGCCAGGCCCGGGCCCAGCGCCTGCCGGTAGCCGCCTGCCGTCGCGGCCTCCCAGTTGTTGTGGTTCTGGTCGTCCATCATGGCCTCGTAGCTGCTGCTGCTGCCCCCCTCCTCCTCCATGCTCTCCTCCTCCATCCCGCCGCGGGCTGAGGGGGGGCTACAGCCGACGGCCCATGCCGGGCGTCACATCTCCGGGCCGCCGGCTCCCGGCGCAGGGCAAGGCAGGGCTTCAGCCGCGAAGCAGCGCCGCCGCTGCCGCGACACTTTGCGACAGCCCGCCGCGAGGCACGACGGGAAACGTAGTTGCTACCCAAAGGCGTGGCGGGGAGGAGGAAGTCAGCGATCACGTGGCATGCAGCGTTGTGACGCAGCACGTAAGGGGTGGGGCCTAGGGGCAGACATTTCGCAATAAGTTAGGAAAAAGAGGGATTGGCTGCTGCCGAGGTGGGGGCGTGGCCAGAGGCTGAGGGGCGGGCCCCTGCCTTGTACCACCCCTCACGGCCCTACCTGGGCCTGGGGGAGCAGGTAGGGTGTCAGGGGTCCCAGGTGTCACTCCCCCACAGGGTTTAAGGCAGACCAGGTTATCTGGGTGAATCTGATATCATTTATTAGACCAACTTAAATAGTTGGCAAAAAAAAATTTTAAGCAAGCTTTTGGGTTTAAAAACCCTTTTTCAGGCTGAGGAAGTCTCTGCAGTCGGTGCGCGCTCTTCCTGGGCCCAGTGAATAGTAAAGAAGTGAGCCTGGTCTGCAGGCAAGACAGGCAGTCAGAGAAGATGTAAATTGAGGAGTCGGTAGGTGAGAGAGGCTGGGGGGCAGGGGGGAGGGAGAGAAAAGGGGGATAAATGTAGCAGGTAAATAGTGGAGAGGTGCCTGGGGAGTCAGATTTTCAGTTATAATGTGTCATAAATCCAATGTCTATATTTAGTCTGTGATTTTTTTCGTACCCAGGAGATGAAGTGAAGTTCGTGGGCTCGTCTGTGAAAAGTGTTTTGTAAATTCCCTTTGAGGATCAGAACTGAGAGACTGGAGAGAGAGTGGTTTCCTGGTGAGAAATGTGCCCCCACGGGTCATCGGGTATTGTTGTCTTCGATAGAGTTCATTGTGGTGCGCAGTTCTTGTTTGGTTTCTCCTACGTATTTTCCATCGGGGCGTTGGATGAGATGTATTACCTTTCTGGAGGCGCAGCTGCAAGATGCAGGAATGCTGGTGGCTCTGTTGTGGGGTGCAGTCATTGTCGGGGTGGCAGGTTTTGCATTTCTTGCCCTGGCGTGGTCTGGATCCATTCTGTGTGTTCTGGGCCGTAGGAAGGTTGCTTCTGGTGATGAGGTTAGCAAGGTTCAGTGCTTGTTTGAAGGCTAGGATGGGTGGTTTTGGGAAGATCTCTTTAAGAATAGGGTCTCCTAGTATGGGTTGCAATTGTGTGAGGATTTTCCGTATGGGCTCAAGGGAGGGGTGATATGTCATAACCAGCAGTGTGCGATTTGGGGGGGGGGGTTACTGCAGCAGTTCTTCACATGGTATCCGAGTGGTTCTTTCAAACGTGCAATCTCTCTCTCTGGAGGAGCATCCTCGTTGACTGAAAGCTTTGGCAAGAGCCATGGTGGCATGGATCTTGCCAAGGCACCATGGGTGGGGAGCCAGGCCTCCCCGTGCCAGCCAGCCACCTCCTTCTACCACTGGGTACTTAACTGCCTTAAAGCCCCAGCTCCTGGAGTCCTGGGACTCAAGCAGGTGTCAGCTTGTTGTTTGGTTTTATTTTGCTTAAGTAAATGTCTGGCTCAAATACTGGTAATAAAAATACTGCTGCTCAAATCCCACCACATGCTGTTCCGTTAATTAATTTGACTATGTGGTGATATAAAGCCTTGCACCCAAGTTACCTAAGAAACCATCTTTATCAGCATGTCCCCTTATATGTGGCATAATGGTTTGTCTCATGGTTTTTTCCTTCAGCACTGGCAGAAGGGGAGTCACAAAAGCTCCTTGACTCCTAACAACAGACGTGCTGTGGGGCTTATACATAAAATACAGCATTTCTAACCCAAGACGTAATATTCAGAGCTAAGACAAGCAGCAATGATTCTTACCCAACTTAGAAGTGGCTAAATATAGACCTTTTGAGTTATGTAAGTGTTCGTTCAAGAGGGTTTTTCTCTTCTACAGCTGAAAATTATATGCAAGTTTATTACATGCTCTTTTTTGATTCGAAAGCATAAAACATCTGAAAACTAGCTGCTGTGTGTTTATGCCACATAAAATTATGTTGCACCAATGCAAATATTATATTTGCATAAGTGAATAGTGACTCCATGTCTGTTTACAAAATCGTGTGCGTAACCATCCAAATAATTGTAAGATTAATGTTTTTTTTAATGTTACAACATATACTTAATCAAAGACTAGTCTTTTTTTTATAAATAATATTCAGTAAACACTGCCACAAGAGAACATTCTCATGGTGCTACCTGAGCAACTACACATTCAGCTCCCCAAACAGTGAAAGAAATATACCACCTCAGTACATAATAACCCATGAACAAGAACAGTTCTGGGGCTATTCCAGATGTATCAGGTACGTATACACACATACGTATTTATAACTGTGACATGTTTCTTTTCTAAAAGGTAGACTATCAAATCTAGCTTTGAATTCCTTGCTTCTTTTCAGAATGTGGCATAACCTTAAAAGTTATTTCATATCAGGAGTGGTTATAACAGAAGCAATTGCATTTGGTTTCCTATTTACTTTTGACAATTTTGTTCATGCATTTTTCCACTGTAAGAAGTCTGCATGGAGAACTTGAAAATATGACTTTGATAAGAGTAAGCAGAGATGAAGAGGAAAGGTGTTAGGCTATAGGATAAACAGACAGATGATTATATGTTGAAAACATGAGCAGATTACTAAGTTGTTCAATACAGTGATTGACAAGGAAATTATTTGAGAGCATAAAATACAATTGAAAGCCTGACTGTAAAGCAATGTGAATGATCTTGATTTGAAGTTAAGAGGATTAAAAGAGTGTAAATAATTCAAGTCCCAGGGGCTGCATTTAGAGATTATTTTCTTACAATTTATACATGTATCCACTCGGGGGAGTGCTTTCCATTTGGTATTCCTTTTAATGTGCATTTTTGTTCATTCATTCTTCCTTGATCATAATGTCAGCTTTCTACCTGGTAGACAGAGTAGGAGATAAGTATTCAGGAAACCAAATACAGCCAAACAAGGATGATAGAGACCTGGGAACTCTGCTGTCTCAAGAGCTACTTGCTAGAATAAAGTCCCTTCCTAAATTTACGGAAAGAAAAATCTGAATACATGTTACAAGTTCAGCAGCTGCTTGGATACCACATTATGTAAACTCAGCAGTGCTTCTCTCTCACATAGATTTGTTATCAGTGGCAAATTAATGTGTCAGAAGTCTAAAGAGTCTATACATTTTATATGAATGATATTGTTAATTTTATACAAACAAAACTACAGCCCCTGCTCATGCCTATACACACAATATTACTATATCTACGCTATCTTTCCATTTCCTTTCAGCATTAGTTTCCTATCCAATTTTTATTCATCTTTTGTCAGACTATTACAGAACAGTGCCAATTATTGTACTGAGATCATGTTATGCCTCTCCCTTAGCTCAAAATGGCTCTAATGTTGCTTTAGCTGTAGGTTGAAACATTTTTGATGCATAGAGGGCTCCTTGGATGACACAGAAGCATTACAGGAATATGGTGGCCATTGCAGAGTGTGGCTGAAGGAGAGTGAGAGAGGCTGAGTTTCATTCACTTGCAATTCTACCAACGTCATATATGCCATCACTCGCTCGCAGTACCCCTCTGCTGTCTACATTGGAGCAACTGGGCAATGCCTACATGACAAAATGAAGGAAGGCCAATCTGACGTGCAGAAAGATACACAGGCCTGGGCAGAATACTTTAACATCCTAGACCTTATATTGCTGACCTGAGCTTTGCAGTTTTCAGGCAGCAAACCTTTAAAAACCATTCTGAACAGGACATTGCAGAACAAGAAATTATCCACAAGCCGATTGTGTTAAGTATGGTTTAAACAGGGACTATGGATTCTTAGCCCATTACCTGGATTAGTTTTTGTGACTCCTTTGTACCTTCAAGTGTTTTGCTTATATGTTTGCCTCTCCCAGCATGGTCCCCTTCCCTCTCCCACCTCTCCTCTCTGACCTTCCCTTCTCTGCTTATGTATTCAAATTTCTCTCTCCTTATACACAGCTTTATGCCCATCCTTTCATAGAATCTAATGAAGTGAATTTCAGCCCGCAAAAGCTTGCTATAGAAACAACCACACATTCACTCACACACCCACACACACACACTGATTAGTCTATAAGTTGCAAATCTACTCTGCCTTCTATGAGTACTTGTACCCTAGTGATTCATGGCTGCCATAACCAGGACTGATGTACCACCAGGACTACCCCAAATGGAGAAAGGGAAGAGCAATTTTGTGTCCCATCTTGAGCTGAGCTCACAACCCTTCAGCCATAGTTGACAACTGAGGGCACATTGTTGATCATTCATTTGATCCTCAATTGTTGTATTTAATATACTGATATCAGAATGAGTCATACTTAATTCACAATCAATCAGTTATTCCAGAATTGAGTTTCTATACACACACACACGTACACACTTCAAATATATTATTTTCCCAGCAGTATCAGTCCAAGAAGTAAATTTAAATGTGCTTAAGATTTATAATTCTATTTTCTGTTAGCAATATTGGAATAATCTGAGTGATTTGTGAACATGTCTTAGTAATGGCTAAGAATGAGTTCCAGTCCCTATTGTAAACCCTTATTTCACATCAGAATTAATCATATGATTTATTTCCTCACTTCTAATATTGTACATTCACTAATACAAAGGAATAGGTCTATTTTACAGTTATTTTATCACATTATTGTTTTAACACAGAATCTAGTAGTAATAACCATTAGCAGTAATCTAGTCCTTGTTAAAATTTAGCCACATATAAAATCTATTAAGTAAATCGGTTCCAACCCTATATGAATGGTGAGAAAACTGAGGCACAGGCTAAGTGGCCTGCTTTCACGCAAGGATTTCATAATGGGATTAGTCTATCATATGCACTTCATGCAGCAGTGCCTACCATTCTTAAAACTGACTTCTGAATTCCACTGTAACATCCTAGTTGCTTTTTTGCGCTATTATCTTTCTAAATAAATTCCTTTTGGAATGAAGTTTTTCTTACTGCAACTCAGGCTCAGGTCACAGTTGTGTATGTTCAGAAAGTTTGAGCATAATTGGCCCTGACTTACCCTGCTTCCAGGTTCTCATCAACTGTATTGTGTCTTGATAACGGCTGTAAGTAGCAACAATAAACTTAGATTTGTATAATTCATGCAGAGCGGGGAAACAAGCCAACTTGGAAGAAACTGGATTTAAACACTTTTAAAACTCAAATTATAAATGTGCAAAAGGCTTCATATAGTGTGCTATTACGCTATTTCTGATCATACTAAAAAGCAGGAATTTGGAATGAGCAGGAATTTGGTAGTTTGGCTCTGAATCAGTGTAAATACAGAGACAGTTAAACTGAATGGTTGAGAATTTGAAATTGCTGCACTCAGAAACTATTGTCGACAGCAGTCTGGTTACGCAGGTGTCAAGCCAAGTAGCTGCAGATAAAAAACACATCTGTGCCCCTCATTTTGTAAATGGTTATGTACATGCCTAGTTCTTTGCATAAGTACTTCCACTGCAGTCTTTGAAATGCTCTGTTCAGCTGTTAGGTTAGTGTACTCACCTGGAAGGAGAAAGTCTTTGCTTGAAGGACTATTCAACATGAAATCCATAATTTGTCCTTGGAGTCCATGTGAGCAGTACTATTGACTTAAGTGGAATAACTCAGCTGGCAAAAGTTTTTCACATGATAAATATTTAAGGAGTTTATATTCCCTCTTCCTGGCTTCCCCATGCTCTGACTGCAAACAAACATGTCCTTATGCCTTTGCAGACATGTACCACAGGTTGAGGCACAGCCGAGGGTCACCAGATTAGGCTCCTAAAGCCCTGGGAGTTTCAGGCACCTGACCCTACAAGGCAATGTCAGTAGACACCAATGAAGCAGATCATCTGCACCAGGATACATGATACAGAATAGATGATTCTCATCCAAAGACAACATCTGTTTATACCCTTCAAGAACATTTCTGGAAATTTTTCAACCCTCATACTGAGAACTCAAAAATCAAACAGTCAGGATTAGACTTCATAGACATTAGGACTGGAAGGGACCTCAGAAGATCATCGAGTCCAGCCCCCTGTCTGAGGGGCAGGAAGACATGAGCTGTTCAGACAGAAGGATCCTCATTAAGTCTGCATCCTCATGCGCGTACCTGGACATGCAGTGAAGCAGATCCTTTGTCTTGATCTGCTCCCTTTGTGCTCCGGTCTGAACATGAACCAAGAATGTAGCTAGGAATGGACGTTTGGGTGCGCACAACCAAGGGGCTAGAATATATCACAGAAGATCAAATTATTACATTGCAAATTATTTAAGACAATTAAAACATTGAATATTGCCCCCTGCATATCCTGGAACCCACAGAGTACCAAATGAAGGGAAAGGAAAAACGTTCCTGGATTTTTTTAAAAAAGGGTATTCAAATTTGCTTATTTAAGGACAGTTCAAAATTAACTGAGTGGGCAGTAGCCTGGCTGGGGTCTCTCAGACATCCATTTTTTGGTAGAAATCGATGGAAACCATCCATAAAACCTTGCTAGAGATTCTCCTAACAGCGAGTAATTCCCAATGATCAAAGAGCTAACATGGTTTAAAGGAAACTGAGGAACAGGAAGTGTACGCTGCCATTCATCCCCTAAATCTAGAGCACATAGAGGGATGGGGGTCTAAGTGGTAACTGTACAGCAAGCTCAAGACAAAAAAGCTCTCCAAGTTCAAGCAACAGAGGTAAATGTACAGCTGCAGGGAGAAGATGTATAGAGACAACACCTCTTGAAAAATTCTAGTCATTGGTAAATCATTCATCTTTTTCTTCTTAAAGTCACTTCCATCTTTTTTTTTGCAATATTTTATGAATTTTATGAATATTTTATTTGCCTCTATTGACAGAAGAAATCTTTTTTTTTGGCTACGATGAACAACTTAATAATGCTATGTTTGTCAGAAATAAAAACTTACGCAGCCTTCCTATGCAACCTTACAGGCATACCGTATCTGCTATGTTACATTACGGTGTGATGCAGTTTCTGTATATAACCTGGTAATATAAGCAAGTGTCAGATTCCTCTAGCTATGAAAAAAGCCTTAAAGATATTCCAAATGTTACTTTCAAGATGAAAGTAGAGATTTTAGTCATGTCAGCACATGTTTTTCCAAGATTCAGACCACCCGCATGTTATTTTCCTTACCAAGTAAATTGATCCTTGCTATGCTGTGCTTTCATTACAGCTACTTTTTCTCCCCATCTTTGGGCACATAGTAACACGTCATCTTAAACAAGGAAAGGGATTATTATAATCATTGGTAGCTTTCTCTGGAGTGTTCATGAAGATGCTACAATGACCATAAAATGTATTTGTTGGTTTATTCACCATAAATAAATAATAAATGAATAGCAATGCCCACATCTCTCCCTACACTACATCCCAAGAGTGTGCTTTCATTTTCCAGGCAGAATTCCTTTAAGGTCAAAGTATCATTTAGTCTTCAAGTCCATTCACAACTTGCTAAAAGAGTGTCAGTAATTCAGTCTTCATGTCCATTCAGTCTTCACCCTCCATGCTAACTACCAGTAAAATATCTTCCAAGGGATCCCAGTTACTACAGTGCTGATGATATGAACATCGTATGGCATGTATAATACTTAAAGTTGTTTCATACAGGCCACTAGTTAATTTGGCGTCAATACCCAAACTGACAAATTCAGGTGAAATCCTTCATATTATGTGTGAGAGAGTAAACGTGTGAGAGAAAGAATTAAACATACAAAATTATACATTTAAAATACATTAAGGTTGCAAAGCCGAGCACTCAAAACTTAGGAAATGGTAGAGTGAATCTGTTGTCTGGGAGTGAGTGCCTATGATACGGTTTTTGATTATATCACCCTTATTTTTTCCACCAATCCACTTCATTCAATGTACAAAATGGCTGTGCTAATTTAATGTGTACACTCATTATTCTTTCTCTTCGTTGCTCGCTGAGTGGCCCTGAGTCTTTTTTTATTCTACAGTATCAACACCCTGCTATGAAGACAGAATGATTTATTTCCTCATAGGCTTTGCTGTGGTATTCGTGGCAGTACCTGACTGCTTTACTAATATCAATTTATTTTCACAATAACCTGTGAGATGAGGGCACAACAACCCATTTTACAGGCAGAGAACTGATGTGCAGAAAAATAAGGGTCAAAAGTATTCAATCATTTTGGATAATCAATTTGAGATGCCCAAGACCTGATTTTTCAGAGTCCTTAGCATTATATAGCATTTCTTATATTGAAATTACTGGTCCCATGGTTTCATTGCAAGGGCAAAAAAGCATTTTCTATCAGACAGTTTTATTAAACTCGATATTTTTCCCTTTGAGGGAAAACTTTGAATTTAGTTTTGCATATCTCTGTTCCCGAGGCTCTGTCTACACTATGGACTTCTGCCAGCATAGCTCTGTCATTCAGTGGTGATCCCAGATGGACACATCTGTGTCGGCAGAAGTTGTGAGCAGTGGCAATGGTACAGTGGCAACATGGAGCTTTTAGGATTACAGCTTCAGGTGGCAGGAGGAGCAGAGAGAGGTCATTTATTATGCAATACAAATTCTGGTTGCCAGTAATTAGTTGCATCCTCTGCTGTTCCTATCACGGCGAAGCACTCCTCCTGTATACCATTGTACTATACAGTCCATTCAGTCCCATATGTTGCTATCATAGGAGCTTTGCACCAGATGAATAATTAATACATTTTATTGTTTAATTCACTGTTAATCTTACATTAATGGTTTCTTACAAAACGAATCTTCTTACCTTCTGCCACTTTAGGCACACATTATCCATTGCCGCAGATCTTAAAAGTTACAGCAATTGCCTCTCCGCAACTCTGGGCTAATGCAAGCAGTAAAATGGGCTCATTGGAAAAGGCCTGTTCAAGGCATTATAAAAGCATCTGAGCGCCTACCAAAAATAACTGAAAAACTCAAATGCAAAGGTACCTTATGAACATCAGTGCTTATGAATTATGGAAGTACAGCAATCAAGGAAGCTACCAGAGGAAGTTTCTTGCTTCTAAAAGGTTCTGGGCTGAGCCCAAGTTTGAAATATATATAGGCATATTTTGAAAAGCCAGTGTATTGTTCAGAGCTACAGTGTCCTTCTTGGCTTCAACTTGATTAGATAAAGTGACTGTCCTTTATCGTGTCCTCTTTGAAAACAAGATCAAGTAGGGCTGATAGCATGTTGGAAGTTAAAACATGTTTAAATATTTAATGAAGTCAGGAACTCACATGTGGGTGACAGTGATGCCTTACTAGATGAGTCTAAAGCACGCTTGGTATTTTCCGTTAGCTGGCATTGCCACCAGGGGGCCTTTACGGTTCACAGCTGAAATGGAACATCTTTACACAAAATTAAAATTGTTACATTATGCAACCGGCATACACACTTCATTTAAATCCATGGCTTTAAACCCAGTCTGCTGTAGGTTTCTCATTCAGATTTCCATTCTGAAAGGCTAGCTGCCTGTCAGAAGCTTGGCTTCAGCTCACCCCGGCCTGATCAAAATGAGTTGGCCTGATTTCACTGCATAATATGCACCACCTGTGTTCCAGAGGAGCTGAACTGGCACCAATTTATTTTCATCGAAGCCAGCCTATATATATATCATTTTGGTTCCTATCACACATTTAGGCTTTTCATGAGAATCCCAGTAGGCTTACATGACAATATACCACAGATAACATTTCAAAATTTGAAATGACATGCTTTTTTATGGCATTACATTAGACATAGATACAGCTCACTATGGTGACCACTGGGTTGGATAGTGCTGCGTAAGTCATTAGCAGCTGGAAACCAGGAGCACACTTTTATGCTGTATAATTATGCTACAAACATCAAGATGGCCATGGTCTTATGAATGCAAAGGAGATAACCCAAACAATATGTAAATTTTGTGCTGTTTCATCATGTTTTCTAATTTGACTTGCTCCATTATCTCCTGGTAATCTCTCACCATTACTAAACCTTCATTTGTGTGTCCAGTCTATTGTAGGATTTCTAAAAGCACACCATTTATCATGCAAGTCCTTCTTAACTAAAAGCAAAAAAAAAAAAAGAGAAACCCTAGCCTTCTCAGAAACACAGTATGTTTCTTGTACCTTTAAGTATTTCATTTCTTTCTCACTGTTTCTTATTTGGAGCCCACACATAAGTTCCTAACAAACAACTTTCATTCCAGTAAAATAAGGTTTAATGAATGGAATAAATTAGGTTAAATATTCTTTCTGAGAGTGTCTCACCACTTTTCATAGTGGATTTTGTTGCTTGATTTTTCAATCTTTCTTTCTTTCTTTCTGCTTTTTATCTGACAGTTAAGGTATAAACAGATTTTGGGTGCCAAAGCAAAACTGAAATTATACAAAGAAAGAAAAATGCTGAAAGGGTTTGGAGTATCACTGAGGAGAATAAGCTTTGCTCACCTTATAAAGTATTCATTTAAAGGGGTATTGTAAAAAAAAATCAGCCAAAAGTTTGAGAGATCTTTTTTGTCTGATTTTCCAAGGTTATAGAAGCCCAGCACAAAGAAGTTCGTTTTTTAGTTATTTGTCTTTTTACCCATAAAACAATTCATCCTGTCCCCATGCAAACACTTGGAAAAGCAGTGTTGTGGTGACTCAGGAGGACTAAACAGTGAAACTGAGTCATCAGGTTTCATCTTCCAGGGCAAATTAAGTGTAAACAGCAGCAAAATCCACTAAAGCTAAACTACACTTTACCACTACAGCTGACATCATCATTCAACTGCAGAGTTAAAGCAGAGCAATCATGGCCTCTGACATAGGCACCAACTTTTATTTTTGCCCGAGACGGGGGTCCTAAGATGATGGACACGTGGAAAGTTTCTTCTTTGATTAAAGACTTTTGACGCATTTCAGGTGTAAGATCAAGTATAACGGTAATAAATCAATATGTTTTGTTCTGGAGCGCTGAACTCCGAAGTGCAGAAGAAACGGAGTGATCCATGAACTTCATTCATGAGTTCTGTATGTGATTTGAGGTGCTTCTGCACCACACAAGACTCCAGGCGGGGTAAAAGTACTTAACAGAAGAACATGAACAATGCAAATTGCAACAAAAAGCTTGATATACCGAAACACACAAGCTGAATAATTACGTGACTTAAATGACAAGAAAATGTTTGCGCCCAAACATATCAGCAACCTATCGTGTCATCCCAAAATTGGTCTGAGACAATGTGTTAACAATGTGAGTATTACTGAAATGAAATTGACTTGCTATTCAATCCCAATGGGCTTTTGTTCATCAAGAAAAGATAATAAAATGGAAAGTCATATTATTTATTAACTGCCATTTCTACTCGCCCCACATCCCCAGAAGAAAGCAACAAATTAAAAGAACTTTATTTTATACTGGGCATAAACAAAGGTTCACTCTAGATGGTGACAACAACAACAATCATCAAGTCTGTTCCCATATTTAAATTACTTTTTAAAAATACATTTAACCTTTCCACAATAACCACAGCAATCTTCCATTATAAATACAACTCAAAAGGAACTGAAATAAGAGGTTTAGAAAGATGCCCCTCACTTCCAATCCACAGCCCCTTGGCCCAGCTGGTTCCCCACACTCCTGACCCATAGGCTCCCCCCAGCCCTGCTGGTACCCCTCACTCCTGACCTGCTCCCCCTGCCCTTAGCTCCCTAGTGTGTGGGGAACAGGGTGGGTGTGGGAATAGGGAGTAGGAGGGGGCACAGGTGACACAGAGGAGGGGTGGGGGGGCACATGCCCCTTGAGATTTCTGTGCCTACAGTGGGGCACAGGGCTGCAGCCAGGTCGGACCAGCTGTGGGCAGCAGCCAGCTCCACAGCCCAGCAGGTGAGACCGCCGTGCTGCCATGTCTGCAAAGGTGAGGTACCCCATGTCCACCTGGCAGCAGTGGGGACACAACTCTGCACCACCACTGCTGCTGCACCTCACCTAAGCAGCCATGGCGGCTGGTCTGGTTTGGCTACAGCCCTGCACCCTGCTGTGGCACAGAAGTCTCAAGGGGTATGACCTCTCTGCCACGTCACCTGTGCTTCCCTCCTGACATGTCACCTGTGCCCCCTCCTCCCTGCCCCATAGACTTACCTGAAGGGAACTGTGGGAACGGCTTGGCTGCCATGTGCATGTGCATGTGCACGCACCCGGGCTTATGACGCCTCCTGCCTCTGATCACCCTCCCTGCTCCCCACAGTCCCAAGCAGCTCCTTTCAGGCTGCAAGGGGAAACCCACAGTTTCCCATGTTTTTCTCCTGTAAAGGAGAAAATCCACTTTTTTCCCCATTAAAGAAGAAAATCTACACTTTTCCACAGCGAACCGAAAACCCGGATCCCTAGTAATAGTTTAGGGCCTCAGCCATCGTTCCTAAGGATGTCACCTTACTTCCAGCATCCTCAACATAAATTAATCCATCTTTCACAACATAAAACAAGATAGAAATGTAATATAGAAATAATATAGAAATATTACATAATTCTCCTCAGGTTTGGGCCATGACAGCTGTCTTCCCAAGGAGGGCCAGGTCCCTTAGGCCCCCACATACCCAGTGCCAATGGCCTCTGAGCGAAGAGCATGGGGACACATTTAAAATTTAAATTATACAATTTTTAAAAAGAACAGGAGAGACTAGCACATTATGGAGTCACCTTTTGCTCCTTATCTCACAAAAGTACACTCATGGGGCATATCCAGACAAGTGCTCACATGCAGCTTGCGGAGCCTCCAAACTGTTTGAGGTGCCACAAACCACACGCAACCCATGTGCAAGCATTTTCTATGCTGCAAATTTGCAGTCTGGTGCCAAAATTTGATACCAGGAACTCCTGATATTAAAAAAAACACTGCAAAGAAGCGGTGCGGTGCATATTCTAGGAGCCTGCACTGGAGCAACTGGAGGCTGGGTCCTCCAGGGAGATGCTCTGGCTGCTGGCCAGAGTGTTCCCACTGCTTTAGGTGTCCCCCAGCCCCTCCACCACCTTGAGTCTGGAGCAACAGGGCAATGGCAGTTTCCCCTAGGCCCAGCATTTTGCTCCACAGCAAACGCCAGGTGCAGGGGCATGCGCCGCAGCAAAAAGCAGCAGCACAAATTAGTGCCACTGCTACTTGTGCTGCAGCAAATGAGCACGCCTGCATATGGGGATGTGTCCATGGTGTCTATCTTGAGCAACACCTTACATGTTTAGCCTCATGTCACTTTTCAGTTGTTTCAAGAGTAAGTTTTTTAAGGACAATTCCATTCAATTAGAAAGAGGTTTACGGTACACATTTTGCAAACACTTATCATTTTTGTGCAAAATGCCCAGCTTCTCAGCAACTGTTACAGTGGCCTGGGTTTGTATGAACTGCACATCAAGTTTTCTGCTATAGATACTTTCTCTGAAAATACAAGTTGTGTAAGATTCCTCCTCCATAACTGAGCATCAGTGTATACCCCAGGCAGGCAGTAAGTTGAAGGCAGTAAGAAGAAAGTGGAGCTCTTTCACATCTAGGTTTGAAGCTTGAGTCCTTACTCTTTTAGTCCATGCACAAACCAGATAAAAAGAGAGAGAGAGAGAGAGAGAGAGGAAATATTAATCGCATCATATGTTCCCTTTCAAGAAGCCTCAGTATTGGTGAACCTGGGTCTCAGAATCAGGTTTTATTTCCAGTCTCTTTAGACTAATCATAAACATTGTATGTGATTTCCTGGTCCAATGTCAATTTAGTATTTATACTGCTGAATGTTTGCTATGATCCAGTCCAAAAATGTAGCTGGCTGCATTAGTGTCCTGTTTAAAAAGTGCTTTGGGATGAAAGGAATTAACACAAATGCAAGATATTATACAGATACACTCTTAGAAAAAATAGCTACAGCAAATGCCAGAAGTATTTTTCCATTATACTTTAAGAGCAAAGACAAAAAATAGAATCAGGCTTCCGCCTCTTACATTCAGCTGAAACTGATCTCTCCAAAGTCTCTAATGACCCTTTTTCACCAAATCTCAGAACTATCCTCAAATTCCTCAACCTGTCAGCTACTTTTGACACTATAATTTGCACTCTGATTGAAACAGTGACCTCCCTTGTCTTCCATGCCTGTTTTCTCCTGGTTTTCCTCCTAGCAATCCAGTCATGTCCCTATGGTTCTAGTTTGCAGGGGCCTCTTTTCTACATGGCTCTGTCTTCAATCCCCTTCTCTTCTCCCTCTCCTCTTATATTTTACTCATCCCATCTACAAATGCAAAGTCAACTGCCATTGCTATGAGGATAGCTTACAGATGTGCTTCTCCACACCTGACATGTCTCTTTTGGCCAAACTAAAAATATCACCCCGCCTCTCCTATGTTACTCTGTGGATGCCTACCCATCAGCTCCACCTCCACATGGATAAGAGGGAGTTCCTAGTTTTCCTTCTCATCCCCTCCCCATTACCTCCTTTCACTGAGAACAGCAGCAGCACCCTGCCTGGCACTCATACCTGGAACCTGGACAGCATTTCCAAGCCTAGGTTCTCCTATCTAGGAGTGGAAGTCTTGCAGATTTTGTTTCTGGACAACATTCAAAGATTCAGTCCAACCTACTCATCCATCCACCTAAATCTTTTTTTTCCCAGACTCTCACCATCTCACATTTCTATTATTGTGACAAAAATGAAATGAAATATGAAAATAAATGGAAAATATGAAATTCCAAAATATGGAAATAAATGGAAAATCATGTGAAGGCAAACCAAGAAAAAATCTGTACCATAACCTTATTTACCTGATTGCACATTTAGAAAAATACAGTAAACAAAATGTTTTCCATAAGTACAATTGATTGCTTGAAATAAGAAATTTGAACATTTGAAATTAAAACAGTTCCATCTGATGAAATGTGTGCACAGAAAAAGTACAATGGCTGGTTACTGTAATAGCAGGACATCTGAATAAAATCTAATTATTGCTAATGTGTTTTTCTTAAAGTATTTTCCACTGAGGTGAAATGTAAAGTATCATACTGTGCAAGTGAGATTCTACCTGCTGCTTTATAAAATAAGGTAACTGCCATGCAAAAAAATCACTATTATGCATTTAATTTCCTTCAAGTAATTCAAGCAAACACTTAATAATCTATTTTCTTAACAGAAGCAGCCTGTGGCCAGTCACTTGGAATGGTTTCAAATACCAGACTGTCCCTAGGTTCCTCCTGGATTATTTGTATTAGCAAAATGTTTTTTAAAAAATCTCATGAGAAGAATAAAGTAAAATGGCCTGATTCCCATCTCCTTTTCCTTGGTATAAGAAGGAAAGCTCCAATTTGTAAAATACAGAGAAAGCAGGGCATTTGCCGCTGAAGCATGTATTCTACAATTCCTCTGACTGCTTTGGGCATCAACCATAATGCTCCTCCCATCCACCAAACTCAATCCATCTGCCCCCAGCTGCTTGCTGTGTGCACTTTAGGACCCATATTTTAATGACTGTTTTCACTTGGGAGCATTCTCCAGATACAGGCCAATGCGCACGTTTACCCAGTCTACTCATAGAATGAGCCAAACTTAGCCAAATTCATCCAGAGGATGATTACGATGAGACTACTTTTATTTTTACAGGTAAGCGTGTTCATAAATACTTAACTGAATTTGGAACTTATAAATAAATTAACCCTCAACATACAACAAGAGGCAAGTAATTCTTTTGCTTTCAGATACAGGTGAAACTGAGGCAGACGTTGTTCAAAGCCACACATGGTATAGGCTTAGATTTCTGTTGATTCTGGCTCCCAGTACACCTGCTTGACAATCTAGCTATCTAGCCCCAGATTGTTACTCAGGGGCCAGAATGTCAACAAGCATCTCTTGACCCTTTGTCTTCCACTGACCAGCAAACAACATACAACAGTCGTCATCAGACATCATGTAACAGCATAGTTTCTTCAGGGCAATCAAAGGCCAAGCACACAAAGAGCTATCCCTCTGAGGCCCTAGGATGGAACAACACTTCTTAAAGACAGCTCCACCATCAACGCATGGTGGAAGTAACCCTCCAAGAGCTTTTGAACTGATATTCTCCTATCAAAGTTAATACCACCAAAGCCATTCCACAACACCTCATTAAGGACTACCTTACAGATCCACCAACCTATCAAGAGGCCTTGAAAGCCATAGAGTGGATGAAGAACAACAAAGCATGTGGCCTTGATGGAATACCAGCTGAAATTTATATGCATGGTGGAGAAAAAAGCTCCCTTACCAACTCCAAACCACTATTCTAAAAATCTAAAAACTTGAACAAATTCCCAGTGCCTTGAGAGATGTCATGATTGTAACCATGTTCAAGAAAAAAGAAAGATTGGATTGCAGCAGTTGCTCCGGCCTTGCATTCCTATCCATAGCAGGGAAGATTCTTGCCCACATTCTCCTCAATAGATTCACTCCTTTCCCCAAGGAGATTTTACCTGAGTCCCAAAGTAGCTTCAAACCACTCAGAGGTACAAAATACATGATCTTTGTTGTTAGACAGCTGCAGAAGAAGTGCCATGAATAATACAGAGACCTTCTCATGTCCTTCACTGACCTAAGGCCTTTGATTCAGTCAACAGAGATGCCCTATGGAAGATCCTGATGAGATTTGGATGCCCACCAGAAGTGTTTGGACTCAATGTCAATCCTCCATATCAACTAGAAGGACAGCAGAACAAAAGCCAGCGTTCTGGCTCAAATAAATACCACCAGCATCGAAGCCATGTTCATACAGCACCAGCTCAGTTGGACAGGACACGGACAACCAGCTCCTGAAATGGGTCCCGCACTCCAGCTCACTTTGGTTACCACTGTAGAGGTAGGCAAAAGAGATTCAAGGACACTGTCACAGGGCACTAAAGTGCCTTCTCCTTTAAGAGCAGAAAACTGCCTAGGAAGAGGGCCCTAAGAGCCAGACAGAAACCCCACAGGTGCAGGTTACTATGGCAGCAGGCTAATGAGGGAATTAGCCTGCACCTGTACCTGGTCAGCTGACCGGAAGAAGGCAGGGCCCTGGGCGCATATAAACCCCAGGGCTGAGACCAGCAGGAGCTAGTTCTCTGGCAGCAGCCAGGGGAAGGAGCCTCCAGGCAAGAATTGCCCAGAGAGGCTGGTGGGCGCCTGATATGCTGCACATAGGGCTAATGGGTCTCCAGGAGCTCACCAGGTACCCTGGCCTACAAGGCACTTAGTGCTGGGAGGGAAGTTTGACTCTTTTAAAGGGACAGAGTGCATCCTGAACTGCTTGTATTATGTTATAGCCCAGGGGCTCATATTTTGGTTGCTGTTTATAAACCGGTGGACCGGACTGCAGCTATTGGGGGTGGAGGAGGCTTCATTGGAGGCCCACTACAGTGTGGAGACTCCAGCACCGGCAGGGCATGGTGACAAAGGGGGTGAGCAGACCCCAGCACCAGGGGGCACATAGACAGGGCTACGGAGAGCCCAGTGATGACCGGAGGCTGAGCTAGGCTAGGGTCTCAGAGAGACAATTTGTGAATGCCATCTGCAAGGCGTGGAGCATGGTAAAGGGGTGGTTTTGGAGCTACGCATCTAGCCCATAAGGCTAAGGGTGTCCCGTGAGGCATCCATTTTGAGCGGGACCCAAAAAGGGGTCCAAGAACCCACAGGGTTCAGTGAGGTCTTTCAGGACCGTGTCCAAACACAAATTTGAGGGCAGCCTCCCTATTTATTATAATTACTAGCAAGATATGGCTGGAAAAGAAATGGGTGCCCATTTGGCAATATTGGCACGGTCACAGAGCCCATGGGGCATCACGGCCATTCCTGGGGACCCCATCCTACGACAGACACCTAAGACTAATATGAAGAAACTAGCAAATTGCCCATCAAAAATGATGGGGGGCAGGCAGGGACAGAGCACTGCCACCCACCATCCTGTGCTGCCACCACCTCCCAGGAGCGGGGGGATGGAGTAGAAAGCTTGCCCCGCCATCCACCCCATGTCCATCTGCCAGCACCCCACACTATGACCCCCTTCCCTCCCGCAGAGCATACTCGTTGATTGTTTTTGTAATTATTGTGACTAGCTGCCAAGACAACCAGTCAGAGTGCTCCAAGACTGTTATGGACACACACACACCCTAAGCCCTTTCACACACACACATATATATATATATAATGAGAGAGAGAGAAATAAAAACATAAATACCTAGGAGTCTTGAGCACTGAATTGTCCCCAATGGCGTTGTGATTCACAACAAAGCATTGACCATTTTGAGCAAACTCGCCTCACTATGGAGGCAGATAGATGAGAGAGACAAATGGAAAGAGCTGTGACCCATCATCACAAAGATGCATTCTTTTCTTCTGGAACTGTTTGCCGTATCTATAGCTGAACATGCAGATCTTGGATTGGCCTCTTCAGTCATCTCTGGACTCACCAATGACTTCCTTCTCTACTGGAAGACTGTCTTCTCTTGGAAGGCTGAAAGGGCAGGAGTCATGTAGATGGGTAGGAAAAAGATGAACACTATTTTGTGGATTTTTCCCTTTTTCCAAGTTGCTGTAGCTCCTGTGCAGTGCTCGGACTACTAGGACCAGATTGTATTCTGTCTATTAGGCATCTAAGTGCAATTCTATTCCACCCTGAAAATCAAGTAATGCATCTACTTTTGTAAATTGCAGGGGTGTAGGTTTTAGCCGTGTTGGTCTAAGGACATAAGTAGACAAGGTTCCTTGGGTGAATTTGATCTTTTATTAGACCAACTCAAATAGTTGGAGAATAGTTATTAAGCAAGCTTTCGGGTTCAAAAACCCTTTGTCAGGCTAAGGAAGTTTCAGCAGTTGGTGTGCTTCATTTCATCCAGGAAGAGCACACACCAACTGCTGAAGCTTCCTTAGCCTGATGAAGGGTTTTTGAACCCGAAAGCTTGCTTAATAACTATTCTCCAACCATTTGGGTTGGTCTAATAAAGATATCAAATTCACCCAAGGAACCTTGTCTACTTTTGTAACACACTCTTAAGATTGCATCACAAAAAAAAATCAGTGAGGAAGAGGAGGACCCATCCACTTTTCATGACTTGTTTTTCAGGGACTCAAACTAGATGGAATAGAATCATAATTAGATGCATAACTCTACCTATGTAGATGTAAATGCCATGTAGTACCTACAGATGCGTAATTGATGGAATAAAATCTTGCCTCTAGATTCTACCCCTCTCTACAAAAGCTCATAATGTTAAATGTTTCCAGTGTACACAAAATGAAAAGTCCTTTTTTAATTTTCATAATACAGTAAAAGAAGAACCAACCAAAGCTACCAGGCATCCTTACTAGTTGACAGGAACAAGCCATTTAGGCAACTTGATCTACTGTGCACATCTTGAAACTGGAATGTAGTGTAGCTCTGTCCCACAAGGCTTACTGTGTAAGTAGTACCACACAGAACAGAGAAACAGGATGGAGGGAGGATGCTCATTATGTGGACTATGGTAGTTTTGGGATACTTCACACACTGGCATGCCAGATTAACTATTCTGATCTGAAATGGTGTAGTAGGCACTAAGACTAAAATGGCAATTAGTTACATTTTATCCACTTATTTTTGTATCTGGTTCTTCATCTTTCAAAATGAGGAAGTAACTAATATGTGCAGCAGCAGCTGCTACTCCTGTTACTCCTGATTACAGTCCAACTGGCTTCATTTCGAAGAGAGAAGTATTCCCTTCAGGAGCTTGGCATCCAGCTAGGGAGGGCATTGGATTTGTTCAGAGCCACCTCCTGATCAGAGAGAATTAAATTTAAAAGGTCCACTTCTGAGGCAGCTGCTGGAGAGGGAAAGCTATGGGAGACTTCACATT
This sequence comes from Alligator mississippiensis, assembly GCF_030867095.1. Classification (NCBI taxonomy): domain Eukaryota; kingdom Metazoa; phylum Chordata; order Crocodylia; family Alligatoridae; genus Alligator; species Alligator mississippiensis. The sequence goes on along the minus strand of NC_081829.1, from coordinate 88,033,992 downwards.
TTCACAAAGAAGAACCTACTCTTTTCTTCCTGAACCGGACTTGATGGAGTGCAGAGTAGCTCTCCTGTTGATATACGTTTTTTAGAATAAGAAAGGAAAAATTGATATTCTAGTAACTGTGGAAAGAACTAAAAATACATATTTCAGTTTCACAAAAAGCAAGTGAAACAGGATTTTATTTTTCCCCTTACCCTCTTTCTCTCCACCAACCCCACAAAGATGCTGGCATACAGATTTTTTTGTTTTAATATCACCAACGCAAAAATATCTCTGCATTTTTTTTCCTTTTGTTGCATCTTGAGAAAAATTATATCTGCTTTTCCAGCTATTAATAATGGAGAGGGAGCCTGAGATACATTTTCACAGAAGAAGACAGACATGTTATCCTTTAAAGTAATTGCTGCATGAGTTCTTTTATTTCAGGATTAATGTTATATCTTTTCAGAAGACCTTTAGGGGAAAAAACCCTGTTCTCCCTTCTTACTATTCAATCACACCTTCAAAAACTGGTTCTTAACTAAACAGCTACAACTTCCACAAGAAAAGAAAAGATGGATCATTGGATGGTCATCAATATACTTTTAAACTTAATTTTTAAAGCACATTTTTTTAATCCAATGCTTTCCCCATTAGCACCAACAGCATACAGAATATGTTCCCAAACGTTCACTCTCCTACCACTCTGTTTCTCCTATGCTATGATTTTTTTTCCCAACAATTTTGGGGCAAAATCCAGTCACTTCAGTCAATGAATGAAGAGAAAAACACAATTAGAAATAAGGTACACACTTTTAACAGCTTTTTCAAAGCTGAGATTTTGGCCTGTGTTTCCCACTAAATTTATTGGATCCAGGCATCCAAATCTCCTAGGTGGCTTTGCATATCCCAGTCTCTATGTACTGAGGACATCATCATATTGCTTCCATTTGTGCTATGGATTATCCTGCTCAAGATTAAAATGGCAACACCTTGCTGCCTCACAGAGCACAGTATTACATGACTATGGATACTATTATTTTTCCTGCTCCTGTTTGGCTCCTAAGGTCAGCAACATACCAGCCAGGTCTCAATGACATTAATTCAAAGAGATTTTGTATCAAGTGAAATGTCAGAGTTTGTGCAGTGAAAATAGTGTTTATACCTTCTTGTCAACAGTGATTTATTAAGTCTTTGCTGGTCCCTTCTTCTGAGATATGGCATCATTCCACAGTGAAACCCAGTTGATAATACAACGTAGCAGCATTTGGAAAATGAAAATGAACTCACACAGGTTGGTTTTTTTAAAGTAAACAGTAACAGAATCCAAGTGACATGTCATTGCCAGGGTTTCCCCCAGTGATACAACAAGCGTAACACATCAATTGCTGATATTATCAGAGGAAATAGCACTTCCAGCCACGTGGGACAAATGTCAGAAAAACAAATGGAGCCGAATAAACAGTATCACAAGGAGCATAGAATTATTGATTTGTAGCTTTTCATTTTCTGTCCCTTACAAAAAATCCCTTTTCCAAATATCCACCAGTCAGGTTACTGTATGATAAATACCTCCTCTGCTTCCTGGCAAGTAAATACTAGGGCTGTGCAACGCTTTGGTCGCTGAGTCAATTCAGCAGAGATTCAGCCCAATTCGGTGGCTGGATCTCTGAATCCAAATTGAATCAGAGGACACTTTAATCTCTCCGAATTGAATTGGAACCCTCTGAATTGATTCGGAGAGATTCAGAAAGATTCAGCAATTTGGCTATAGACACAGCTTTAAATGTTTTTTCTACATACCTCTAGGTAGCAGGTGGCTTAGGAAAGCTGCAATGCTGGGGTGCATGGAGTGTCCCACCAAAACGTGGGGGGCTCCCCAGTGCACTCAGCAGCAGACCCAGAAGTGGACCAGAAGCACTTCCAGTCCACTTCCAGGTCCACCAGAGAGTGTGCCGGGGGGCCCCTCGCGCCCCCGACTCAGTGACTGGTGCCTCCTGGATCTGGGGGAGCAGCTGGAGTCCCCTGCAGCTGACCACCAAGCTGGGGGAGTGGGGGGGGGGGGCCAGCGTGCCACCCAGCAGACCTGGAAGTGGACCAGAAGTACTTCCGGTCTGCTTCCGGGTTCACCACCGAGCACGCAGGTGGGCCCCTGCACTCCTGTGGTAGGCTCCATCCACCCCACCATCACAGCATTCATAAGGTGCACCTGATACCTTGAATATGTAGAAAAAACATTTAAATCTGTGTCTGCGGTTGAATTGCTGATTCTCCGAATCAGCATCAAATCTTCAGATTCGGATTCAGCCGAATCGAATCAGGGACAGCGATCCAAATCAACAAATCAAATCACTGTCCCCGATTCTGGTCAAATCCAAATCTAATACGGCCCATTTCACACACCCCTAGTAAATACCTTGTTGTTTTCTCAATAGCAAAAAAAAAAAAAAAAAAAAAAAGATAAAAACAGTTACAGTTTTAGTGTTTCTATTTCTGAGCCATAAATTTGACCTACTCTATCTGTGAGTGAAACTTTAATGCAGTGTTGGCTGATTTGTACTGAGAAACTTTTTAGTAAATGCAAAATATATGAGAATCATCATCATCATCGGCAATCCCTTGCAGTCGAGGATGACTGTCTTTTATGATTGCTTTATCTGGGGGTCCAACGTTGGCTGATGAGGCTGATCTGGGATCAACATCCTCTGTTGCAACTCAGGCATGTGTTTCCATACAGGGTGGGTGGCTCTGGATTCTTGGTTTGGTGTGCAACACGCTGCTTCTGCTGCTCCTGCTTTTCCAGCTCCCGTTGTCATCATAGGGTTTCAAAGTACTGAGTTCCTCACAGCAGACACTTCCTCCATTCGGGATGGTTCCTGGAAATAGTCTCCCATAAGTTGATGTTGAATTTTTTTCAAGTTAGCCTTGAAGACATCCTTGATTTGCTTTCTCTGCTCTCCTCTTAAGCATACGCCTTTGCTGAGCTGGGAGAATAACACTTGTTTGGGAGTCTAGAGTCAGACATCCACATGACACAGCTAACCCAGTGAAGTTGCCTCGATGCTCATGATGTTTGCTTTTTAAGAGGACACTAACATTGGTGTGTCTGCCTTACCACTGGATTCAAAGGATCTTCCACAGGCAGTGTTGAGGGTATTCTCCAGAGACTTGAGGTGTATCCTGTACATTGTCTACATAAGAATAGCACTGAATAATTTTACAAAAAGACTAGTAATAGGAGAAGATTTAAAAGAACAGGATAAAAATCAATCTGGAATTGGATTATTAAAGCCATCTCCTCTCTAAGTCACCTACTCCATCTACCCTAGGTCAAGAGAGACCATAAAAATAGACTCCTCCAATTGCTCTTCAAAAGGAGATGGGAAATCCTGTTCTAGATTCGTTGCGAGAGCTTTCCACATCATAAAAATCACAATTGTTAGTCTCAGCAAAGGAGGGAGAATTTCATATTCACAGAATATTTTTGGCTGAGAAATATAGCTATTGGCCCAAGTCTGCCTTGGAGTAGGCATTGCCCTGCACAATGTAGTGCATCATAGAATGAGTAACATCGGGTGCCAAAAGTAGTACAGCCACACTGGTGAAGAACTCCATGCAGGTTAATTTATGTCACGCAAACCAAGCAATGACTTGCCCTACGTACTCACCCATTTGGACAGCAGGGAGGAGGCCTCTGCATTGCTGTACAGAGGTCAGGAGAAATATGCTTAATACTAAGCTATGATCTGCCAAATGCATGCCAGGGCTGGTGCTGGAATAAGGGATGGGGGCCATGAAAGAAGAGTGTCTAAATTTTCAGTTCAGGACAGTAAGCTTCCTCCTGGAGCTGCTACTGGCTTCTTTCCTTTACTTATTCTGGAGCATAACCATGTGCCCTCTCCAGTAACAGGCAGGTCTGTGCGAAGCAGCAAGTATTCACTTCGGATTGAGATTCAGCTAATTCGGAGGGACAGTGATTCAATTCACTGTCCCGATTCAATTCGGCCGATTCGGATTCAGAGATTTGACGCCAATTCGGAGATTCGGCCATAGACTATAATGGGGAATCACTAAAATACCTGTAACTTTGCCAATTTTTTGCAGATTCAGATGAGAACAGCAGGGGTGGTAGCCCCTTCTGAGGGCATGAAGCCTGCTAAGTGTCAAGGAGATAGCTGCAGGGGTTTCTCTGAAAATGCCCCTCAAACTGTTGAAAGCAAAGCTCGTATCACTTGCATGTTAAGGCAGAGCAGGATGAATGCAGCAGGGATGGTAAGGGAACTCAGAGAAAGATCACAGCCACTGGCCAGCTAAGTCTTTGGCCCCCTCTCAGCCTTTTCCATATATGAAAGATCACCCCATTCCCTTCCCTCTTCTCAGTTTGTTTCCTGCAAGTCTTCCAAATCTCTCTGAATCAATTTGGAGGCTTCCGATTTAATTCAGACCTTTTAATGGGTCTCCCGATTCATTTCAGATTTGAAGATTTGGCCGCCAAATCGGGCCGAATCTCCTCCAAATCGAATCAGCTACCAAAGTTTCGCACAGCACTAGTAACAGGCACAATTTACGTCTCAGATTTTACAAGGCATCTGACAACCGGACTCTTCCTACATTTGAAACAATCTCCATTGCTTTGGCTACAAAGCAAGGCCTAAGAAGCCAATAAAACAAACCCAAGCAGATGCAAATAGGAGGCTGGAGAGATTACCAACTTCTCTGACCAAGTCAAAGGCCTCACCCTGCTCCCTTTATTCACCTGAGAGCAACAAGATGCTCCAAGAGCAGGAGGCTACAGGGGCAAGTCAATGTCTTTTTATAAATAAATCCACACCATGAAGCAGGGGTTGGTCTAATAAAAGATATCAAATTCACCCAAGGAACCTTGTCCACCATGAAGCAGGTGAGAAGAGTGACTCGCAAGGTTGTTTTCCTTCATATGTATTGACAAGGAAATCTAAGCTAAGGTTATTCCATACCCTCATGCCCTTTCCATGCGCACACTCTTTTGACCCTTGCAAACACAGCTGCTCAGGGAGTTTTGCTGCCCAGGGACAGGAGGAGTCCCAGCCTGCTTACCCCCAGGATTGGCCATCCCAATTAGCACTGATCCATTCCTGAAGGCAGAGGGGTGCAGCGCTCCATGAATAACCAATAACTAGAACCGCAGCCCCAAGCCACGGTCCACCTGCCCACACGCCCTGTCTCTCAAGCACAATTCCAGAGAAGAGTGGCAGACTGAGTTTGCTGCTGCTGATGCTAGCATTTTGCTAGCTGATCTTTAAGAGCTTGCTCATCCTCTCTCCAGACACCTCCTGCCCCTTTCCTACCATAGGGAATGTCAGCCTGACTCCCTGAATAACTGCCCCTGATGGATTTAGGGAGCAACCATGTGTATGTTGAAAGCAGGAGTCATTAGCAAGTATCTGAATTGGCCAGTGACAGCTGAAACAGTGGAAAAAATGATCACTTAACAATAGTTAAGGTTAAATATATTTCTCCAGTTTATCATCATTCACTTTCTCTAAATGCATTACATCAAGAAAGAAATGTTTGGGAAAAGGACATTGTGAATTACACAGTATGGCAGACATTACCATCAACAGTAGACTATGCCATCAATGCCATTCTAAATGGGAAGTGTGATAAACAATCCCAGGGATCATTGTATTATATTAATGTCCTCATAATACCAGGCTCTCATGGAGGTGATGTATTGGAGGCTGCTCTCTGAGTCAATAATAGCGCACCTGCCACCATAATGATATATGCAGCATATATTAAGAGACTGGAATAGGGGCTATGCATGACACATCATTTATTTCACTAGCACAAATTTTTCAGCACCATGTTTCTTGCAGGAACAAATAAATAAAGTCCTTATATTACTTATCAATTTTTAACTGTGGATTCCTAAACATCATCTTCACTTTTTTAGATGGGGAAAGTCAAGCCATGGAGAATCTACATGGCCAAAGTCATGCACAGCCGAAGTCATGTACAGAGTCATAGAATCGAAGGACCAAAAGGGAACTGCAAGATCATCAAGTCCAGTCCCCTGCCATGGGCAGGAAGTTATTGGGCTCATATAAGCTCAACAAGGTGCAAGATCATCAAGTTTAGAATAAAACTCAAGTATCCCAATTCCCTCATCAAGAATGTATTCACTTAGCCATTCTGCTACTGATAAATCAAAAAGTATTTTGTATCAGATTTCAGTTTGCTTGGGTATGGATTTTTCTGCAAATGACTATCCCTGTGAATTACAATGAGGCACATTGAAAATTTCTTCTGTGACAAGATTCCATTTAATATTTTTTAAAATACCTTTTATATTTGCATGCAAGCAAAAGCAAACATCCCATGTCTCTCTCTTTCCAAGACATTTTCTTTTCCCAATTTACATCTGTGATGCCAATGAGATTTAATGTAGCAAAGCACATTAAAACATAATAGGAAAAAGAAATCCAATATGTTGGTATAAGGCTCAAATTCTGTCAAGCAAATGGAGTTAAACCATTGGGTCTCTCAATCTGACACAAAACCTATTACGGCAGGTGATCAGAATATATAATGACTGCCCAGGAAGCCAGAACCCAACAGCCTTCCTCACGCTGAATAGTAATGTGTAGTACTCCAACTGACTTCAGCAGAAATATCTGTAAAGCAAAATATTAGTATGAGTAAAGCCCCTGTAATAAAGGGTAGAAAATGGTGCAGTTTACTGTCCTTGGTTAGGCAAGTAAGAATTTTGCCTGAGGAAAAATGGAAGACTGTGTCCTGCAAGCTGATTCATGAAGGCAGATGTCTTCATTTGGGACTTCGATGGGTTTCCGTGAAGGCAGAGGGGCCCACCCACAAGGACTACCTTGAAGGATCAGCAGGGCCCATTTCTTCCCCACACATAGCAAATGACTGCCACATTTGGGGCATTATTGCAATACAACAATTCATTCGTAAGACTACTTTTTGGTCGGTGCCAGATAATCAAACTATGAGTGTTCATATAATTGAAACCGGCCATCCTATCTGTGCTCAAGATTTTGTGCAAGAGCACGAAATCTAGAGATTAATTTGAGAAATACTTTGCAGATCTAAAACTTTTTTTTTTCCTGAAGAGGGAAAAGATGCAGGGTTTTCCTTCAAGCTCATCTCTAGCTTTTTATTTTCAGAACCTCACTCAAAAACTCATCTTAGACCCAATGGGGCAGTCTTGCTAAGGCTCACAAACTATTTTTTAAAGCAGCTCGGAGTCCAGTTCCACGACGGCACCCTCATTAAACTAGCTCAGTGGCAGGATGAAGAGGCACATTGGCAGTGTGCCAGGAACTGTGTGGCCACATCTAATTTCCATATAAATGTACATAGCATTTTAATCACAGATAAAGGCCCACAGTTATTTCTTTTGTTGTTAGGAAGAACTGAATGTGCTCACACGCTCTACAAAACAACATCAGGGACTGCACTGTCCCACTACCTCCCCCCCTGCATTGTGAAACCTGTGCAGTGTGGTGTTAAGTGCTACCAACTCAGAAATGGCAACATCCTTGCCCTCTTATGGGCACCACATATCACATTGCACAGGTTCAAATGACCACACAAATGGCACAAGGCAGAGGAGAAGCAGACCCAGAAAGACAAACTTGGTTTGAAAGCCTGCAGAGGGAAGCTTAGCGGGAAAGCTGGCTCTTGTTCCCTGAAGCCTTATTTATTCTTGTAGTAGTGTGTGAAATTCATGGTAAATCTGCATGAAAAGAGTGGGTCTAATTCTCCCCCCTCTTCCAAGCTCTGCTCAGTGGGAGGTAGAAAGTGGGGAGGGGGGGAAGAGAGCTAAAGGAAACTTGTCACAGCTCCCTGATTCAGTATCAGCCACGACCCAATACTACACACAGCAGCTATGAGGCTGCTGTAGCTTATTTCACTGATCATTAAGGCATCCCATACAAAGAAAGCATCAGCACAACAAATTCTGCTCTATGACACCCCCAGTGTGTACTCAGCCCAAGAAATTTTGGTCAAGAGAGGTTGTGAGATGGACAGCTGCAACAGGAGTCAGCTCAACTGCCTTTACACCAGCATGAAGTTTCCCATTCCTAATTCTTTGTGGAGTTGTTTTACAGCATGGAAAGCAGATAAATATCATTACCGTCCTGACATATCCCATACCCAACTTGCACTGGACATAAAACACTATTAACAGTGTAAAGCAACAAAGAACTAGGAAATAACTGTAAAAATCAGGAGGTCTCTTTGGGACAAACATTTGGGAGCAAATATTTCCAGCACTCATTGCTGCATATTTGTTACTATCAAAGGCAGTTCTCCCAAATGGACAAATGTAGGTGTTGGAGGTTTGAATGTTGACTAAAAAGATAGGACTAAACACTGATGCCGACAAGTAAAGGCTGCCTGCAAGAATGCAACAGAGAGAGAACCTCAAATCATGAGAGGACTTGAATCCTCAGATCAGCTCACCTTTTGTAGATCTTCTTCCCCTGGGGGCAGACTCACACTTTGTCTAGCGCTCCACAAATCTGCATCTGTCATTCAGAATCTGTGCCTTCCTATTACATAACTGACAAAGTGACGGCAATAATTAATCTTACTGTGTACGGAGCTGATTGATATCAAGCAGAATTAAGCCACAGTAATCAAGTTAGACAGTTGCAGATGTGTAAGGTGCTGGAGTTTATCAGATTTTTCAGGCACACCATTTGAGACCGTATAATGAAGGGGAACTATACTAACAAGATAGCAGCGGGGCATTAATATGATGCATGATTTTAAAAAAATTTTTTTAGCTCTTAAAAAGTGTCACACTTGTCAGCTGTACAAAAAGTTGTCATGCTATGTTATTACACGTGATGTCAAAATTGTCAGAGTAGGAGCAGCATATTTTCTCCTTGGGAATATGGTCTGCATTTAATACACGCACACACATGCACGCAACACCTTTATTGTGAGATGCTGGAATTTCAAAAGCCAAGTGCTGCCGAACAGGAATAATGGGGGTAAAGTATAGATCTCTAAAGGTGTGAAAAGATGCTGCTAAAAGGGAAGTTGAAATAGAAACAAGATTCAACAAGGACACTTATCATCCCTGTCAAAGGCTTTCAGTGATCAGTGTCAGTTGCCATCACAGTAGGAGGAGGAAAAACTTTCTACATGAATATTTGATTAAATTAGGCCAAGCTGAAATCTCTGGCAGAGCATTCTAATGGTGCAGGTTTCTATCAGCAGAAGGGGTAATTCTCAATTCACATTGGATTTTTTTTTGATGCTGCATCAATTATTTGATTGTTAATTTAACTTAATTTAGTGCTCATGATAAAATGCTAGTTTGACAGTTCCTGAGACACCAGGCCTACCATGCAGGTGCAGCAGCAGGAAGGTGAGTTTTTCTTGCGTCTATTCTCCTTCCAGTAAACTTCATGCCATATTTGAAGCACGGGACTTCACTCTCCTTATTTTTTCTTTTGAAAGTCACTTGGTCAGGACTGCCAACACAAGAATCAGTGAAAGCCATCTTGCTTCATGCCATTTAATATCTAACCTCAATGTTGAGATCTGCGGGGCAAGGGCCTGTTATTCTCTCCTCAATGTGCTGAATGATTTTCACTCCATGCCATCATCAGTATGATATTAAACAATCATCATCCCGCTGGAAGCCCTTGCAATGTGGACACCTACTTGCTAAGAGCCTGTTTCACATGAGCCACAACATAGTCTTAAAGTAATGATATTTTGAGCCCAACTAACATGAGCTAGATTTCACCAAGGGGGCTGGAGGTGAAAGACTTTGTATCCCATCTCATATGTGCCACCCAGTCTCATATATTAAAGGACATTCTAAATAAGTGGAGTATTTTTGTGTAGCTATGATCGATGTAACTATACTGGGAGGCCACTGAAAATGAACATTAAAAAGTTATCAAAAAAATGAAGTTGCTATTGAAAGTTTCAGTTTTTCCCCTAGCTATTTTCCACTGAGAAGCTTATTAGCTGCCTTTTCTTTCTGTATAGGTGGGGGGGAGGGCTAGGAGGGGAGGTCTACTTTTCATTCTTAAAATAAAATCAATTAATAGAGAAAGGAATGAGTATCAGTCAAACTACCATCTCTCCATTGACCTCATTGGAGTTACTTCTGATTTACAGCAGTGTGATAAGAGAACTAGTCCCTAGAGTGCCAGGCAAGAATGGGAAAGAAGATCTAGTTAGGAATAGTTCACTTTCCCTAAGGACAAGTACAATGATACCTGGGTAATCCTGGAGGCATTAATTCTGTACTCTTGACACCAGCTCTTTATGGAGTGACTCCACAGATGCCTGGAGTAGGGATTCAGACCAAGTACTCTTATTCATTCCCGGAAACTGGAGCTATGCTGTGGAGGAGTCTTTAGTAGTCTTGCCTGCGAGCATGACAGAGAAAATGAGATCGGACAACCCCTTTGGGTTCGGCACTCACAGCAACAGGGGGATGACCTGGTCTGCCTAAGAACTTTAGCACACTCTTGTTCACAGTGATGGTGATATAACCCCGGGGTAACTCAAAAACTTCACAGTTAGGAAAGAGAAGCACAATGGACCCAATTGAAAAAAAGTGTTGTGCCTGGTTCACATATGCTAGGTAGTACCTGGTGTTGCTAAGCAAATTTGAGGGGATTGCAGGGGGAACCATTTTGGCCAATATATATATATTTGGGCTGGCTGAAATAATCTGTGAATTGAATGCAAGAATTGTTTTGGCTGAAAAAATACTGAAATTTTTTTTTTTAAGAAGTCAAAATATAATTTTGATCCTTCCAAAACAAAAGCATTTGATTTTTCATGCCATGCTTCATTTTGAACTGAATCTTCATTTATTCATTAAAAACCAGAAGAAAATAAAATATTTTGTTTCAGATAGAACAATGATCTATTCAACTTGAACTGATTTTTTTGTTGTTGTTTTGGCTTTTCCTTTCAGCAGCAAAACTGAATTTGTTTTCATTCCAAGTTGATCCAAAGTGAATATTTTTCAATTTTTCAGTTCAGCCAGAAACCAAAAAAATCAATTATTCACACAGCTCTAGTGTGCAAGTTCACTAAATGTGACATGCATTCTTCTCAAGTAAGTCATCCTTATAAGAGAGGCATGACACTCAAAATTACCCAGTAAACAAATGACTTTAGCTTAAATCTGAGCCACGCACAAGATAAAACAAAACGAACACCCAGCATCCCCTTCCCTCGCCATTCCCCTCCCATCCTCCCCAAAATAATAAGCAGTGAAGGAGAAATATTTGTCTGGGAACTAGTCTATTTTGTGGACTAAGAAGCTCAATAGATTTTAGGGCGATTTTGCTCCTCTAATCAGTATAAATGGCTACTTACTACAGCAACTTCGCTATATACAGACACACAGGGGTGTGTCTACACATGCACTTAACTGCAGAGTAGACTAATTAGCTGCAGAATAAAGTACCACTGTCTACACCTGCGATGGTATTAGATAACAGTAAACTAATTAACGCCGCAGTAAGATAGTACTGTCAGGGATAGTACTATGTTACAGCGAGGTAATTTTCTGCGATTAAATGCATGTGTAGATGCTAACTGCAGGCATAAATTGTGCCTGGTCAGCCAAGCCAGCAAGGGGCCAGACTCCTGCCTGCTGCCTAGCCACACAGCTCCACACTTTCAGCACCCTTGTGCCTCAGCCAGCCCCTCCACCACCCAACGCCGGAGCCCAGGGCTGACCCCCCATTCCACCCCCCAACCTGGGCCTGCTCCACTCCAGCTAAAATTGCTGCTGTCCCAGGCACACATGTAGATGCTGCACCCAGGAGGTCAAACTGCTCCGGGGTTTATTGCTTTGCTTTAATTACACATGTAGATGCACCCAGCATATATTTCAATGAAACATTTCTGCCAATCTCCAGTATTTTTGTGTTATTTTAAGAAATAAATAATAGTAGCACTTCATCCCTATTCTTCATAGATTCATAGATGTTAGGGTCGGAAGGGACCTCAATAGATCATCAAGTCCGACCCCCTGCATAAGCAGGAAAGAGTGCTGGGTCTAGATGACCCCAGCTAGATACTCATCTAACCTCCTCTTGAAGACCCCCAGGGTAGGGGAGAGCACCACCTCCCTTGGGAGCCCGTTCCAGACCTTGGCCACTCGAACTGTGAAGAAGTTCTTCCTAATGTCCAATCTAAATCTGCTCTCTGCTAGCTTGTGGCCATTGTTTCTTGTAACCCCCGGGGGCGCCTTGGTGAATAAATCCTCACCAATTCCCTTCTGTGCCCCCGTGATGAACTTAAAGGCAGCCACAAGGTCGCCTCTCAACCTTCTCTTGCGGAGGCTGAAAAGGTCCAGTTTCTCTAGTCTCTCCTCGTAGGGCTTGGTCTGCAGGCCCTTGACCATACGAGTTGCCCTTCTCTGGACCCTCTCCAGGTTATCCGCATCCTTCTTGAAGTGTGGCACCCAGAATTGCACGCAGTACTCCAACTGCGGTCTGACCAACGCCCTATAGAGGGGAAGTATCACCTCCCTGGACCTATTCGTCATGCATCTGCTGATGCACGATAAAGTGCCATTGGCTTTTCTGATGGCTTCGTCACACTGCCGACTCATGTTCATCTTGGAGTCCACTAGGACTCCAAGATCCCTTTCCACCTCTGTGCCACCCAGCAGGTCATTCCCTAGGCTGTAGGTGTGCTGGACATTTTTCCTCCCTTCCTTTGTATTCTAGTTGTATTTTGCACAACAAGATAATTTACAAGATAACAACTACAAAAGACATGTGATACTTGGGTGGGGAGAGAAGAAAGAAATAGGAGCACTGGATCCAGCACTTTTCTTCTCTGTGGCTATAACCTGTACTGTATATCTACAGCAAATCCCAATATCTGGATGTCCACACTGTGCCAACCAATCTAGTATATAAGCACAAAGTAAGATGTTCTTAATAGGATGTCAACAGGGTCCCAGTGCAATGCCTAGTGGGGCATGTGGCACAGCTAAGAAAACCAAGGGGAGAAAATAAATAGTTCACTGCCTGCTCTTCTCTGGCTTCCACCCTCTAGCAAATCAAAATAAAGTTTCTTATCCCCGTCCCCCTCATTTCTCCCTACTATAGAGCTGGCCTCTAAGGCTGCAGACAGACATGATGCTTAAAACATTCTATATACACGTTAAACCCCAAGGCCATTGTCACACATGCTTGGTGGGGTGGGGAGGAGTGCTTTAATTAGAGGAGTGCTTTAATTAGCAGCTTTGAGAGCTGCTCTAATTAAAGCGCCCAGAGCATCTCACGTATCAGCATCCCCGCACTTCAAAATGGCAGTGAGAGCACTTTATCTAAAGCTCGCTGAATGAGCTTTAGATAAAGTATCCCCACCACCAATTTGAAATGAGGGGACACTGATACACAAAACATGGAGGCTGGCTGGAGCACAGTAATTATCACGCTCCAGCAGACTTGGTTAATTGAGTCTACTCTGACACGCTGTAATTACGGTACACCAGAGCAGCCTTCTAGCTCGTGTACAGGCACCCCAACACCCTAGGTATGCATGCCATTTAAGATCACCTTAAACTTCCTGAAATGTTTCAAAAAGCACACCAGGAAAATCAAGTACTGTTTTGAGTCAGTCCTCCATGAACTGGCTCAATGCTATGTGGGGCACTCAGCATTTCATGCCTAGTGTCTGGTCAGTCCTCCACATATCCCAAAATGCACCACTCCTCACCCTCTTCCCTTCCCCCAAACACATGCAGGGCAAGAGACTGTATCTGGAATGCAGCCAGGACTTTACACTCTAAACCCCCACTTCTACCTTTCCTGCACACTGGGCTGGGCAAACCATGCACAAGAGCAGAAGCAGGGACTGTTTGTAAGTCCTCAAATCAGGTAAGAGTCCCCACTCACGCACGACACCTCTCATCATCACCTCCTTGTACCTCCTATTCCCCCTTCCCTTGTTCATTGCTACTACTCATTCCCCCCCCTCCACTTGCTCCCAGGAACAGTGACAATAGCATACAGGTTCCTTGTCTCTGCCTGGTCCCACCAGGTGTTCCCTGCCAGCCCAGGAGCAAGCACGGGAAGTGACCACCGCTGCTGTCCCCAGGGAAGGAGTGGAAGTGTTGCCAGGTGCTGTGGGGGCTGTTTGGCTTGTCGCCCCCTTGCCCCACATGAGCCTGGCACCCCAGGGTGCAAGGTCTCTAGCAGGGAGGTGAAACTGAAGTTTAGCTTTCAAACCAGAGGTTGAAAAGCTACAGAGATATTGGGGGACCTCCAGAGCATATAAACTCACAAAAACCACAAGCAGGGGAGCACACACTCCCCAAGTACCTGGCAAGCCCTCCACTCCTCCCTAGAAGGCATAATGGTCAGGGTACCCTCCCACCCCCTTGTTAACATCTCAACAGCAGTGCAATCCCTGAAAAGCAAGGGTTCTACTTAAAACGTTTATTAGTCTATGTGCAAACACTTCTGTCCAGGGACAAATATGAACTGGTTCCCAGTCAGTACCATTCTTGGAATGGCTGGAAAGTGTTATGGCTGTCTGCAGCCCAAAAGGAAGCCGCACTTCCAAAGGAACTGGAGAAAACTTCTACAGCCCCTTCAAGGAACAGAATTCTGTATTATATCACTAGGAGGAGAACAAATGCTCCCCATGCCTACTATAAGTCACCCGTTTCCCTCTATCATCCCAGTTCAATCTACACAGAGTTCCTCCCAAACTCCTGCTCCCAAAAAGCCATGCAACTACAAATATTATCTGCATAGCACATCCATAACTATGCAAATCATCTGTCACTATTTTGGTGGGCAATTCATAGATTCATAGATTCACAGATGTTAGGATCGGAAGGGACCTCAATAGATCATTGAGTCCGACCCCCTGCATAAGCAGGAAAGAGTGCTGGGTCTAGATGACCCCAGCTAGATACTCATCTAACCTCCTCTTGAAGACCCCCAAGGTAGGGGAGAGCACCACCTCCCTTGGGAGCCCGTTCCAGACCTTGGCCACTCGAACTGTGAAGAAGTTCTTCCTAATGTCCAGTCTAAATCTGCTCTCTGCTAGCTTGTGGCCATTATTTCTTGTAACCCCCGGGGGCGCCTTGGTGAATAAATACTCACCAATTCCCTTCTGTGCCCCCCTGTTGAACTTATAGGCGGCCACAAGTTCGCCTCTCAACCTTCTCTTGCGGAGGCTGAAAAGGTCCAGTTTCTCTAGTCTCTCCTCGTAGGGCTTGGACTGCAGGCCCTTAACCATACGAGTGGCCCTTCTCTGGACCCTCTCCTGGTTATCCGCATCCCTCTTGAATTGCGGCACCCAGAATTGCACGCAGTACTCCAACTGCAGTGTGACCAGCACCCGATAGAGGGGAAGTATCATCTCCTTGGACATATTTGTCATGCATCTGCTGATGCACGATAAAGTGCCATTGGCTTTTTTGATGGCTTCGTCACACTGCCGACTCATGTTCATCTTGGAGTCCACTAGGACTCCAAGATCCCTTTCCACTTCCGTCCCACCCAGCAGGTCATTCCCTAGGCTGTAGGTGTGCTGGACATTTTTCCTCCCTAGGTGCAGCACTTTGCATTTCTCCTTGTTGAACTGCATCCTGTTGTTTTCTGCCCACTTGTCCAACCTGTCCAGATCTGCTTGCAGCTGTTCCCTGCCCTCCGGCGTGTCTACATCTCCCCATAGCTAGGAATAAGGTCAACCCTGAGGAATGGAATAAGGATGGAACAGAATAAGGTCAACCCTGAGGCTTCCATGTCACGCATTACTCTGATACGGAGATGTGGAACACCATAAAATCTGATATCTCCAAGATGTCAGAACATCCTGGGAGCAGATCAAGAACTTTGACATAGCTCTTTGTTCCCACTCTCCTTCCAGAATTGGGGCCAAATATCAAATGGCTGGTCAGCTTTTCCACCTGTGGCGCCTTCACAGCAAAACAAAAGTTACCAAGATTGGCATCACCGACCTACAGTACCCTGACAATTGCATTATCCTTGCACACACCAAGACCAATTTGCAGTCTACTCTTGACCTTTTCTCAGGTGCCTATTAGAGCCTAGGACTCTCCCTTAACATTGGGAAAACCAAGGCGCTCCAGCCTGCCCCAGCACAAGCTGACCCTCTCCCCCCACAAATTACTATTGGTGGAGAACCCCTGGAAAATGTTGAGCATTTCCCATACCCTGGCAGTCACCTCTCCCAGGCAGTCACTCTTGATGTAGAAATCAAACATAGGATGTGCTGTACCAGCATATCCTTCAGAAAGCTGCTTCACCGTGTCTTTGCTGACCAAGGTCCGTAGATGGAAACTAAGATCCTGGACTACAATGCAGTGGTTATCTTCATGCTCCTCTATGGGTGTGAGATGTGGGTGACATATCAAAGTCATCTGAACCACCTGGAATAGTTCCATCAGCATTGACTCGGGGAAATCCTCCGTATTACTTGGGAAGATCACTGCACCAATGCCAGCGTCTTCTCTGCAACCAATATAACCAGCACTGAGGCAAAGATCATGAAACATCATGGCCACTGTGCAGATGGCTGACATCTCCTGAAGCAAGTCTTCTTCTCTCACCTTAGTCACGGTAAGAGGACCTGCAAAGGACAGAGGAAGCACTACAAGGACACCCTGAAAGCATAGCTTAAGAAGGGTGGAACCAACCCTACCAATTGGGAAGTGCTGGCTGGCAACAGGTCTCACTGCACCATACATCAAGCCACAGCCCAGTTCAAAGAGAACCGTCTTGATCAGGAAAACGAGAAACGGCAGAGGAGGAAGAAAAGCGCACAACATCTTGGCCAACAGTTGTGCCTCCCTCAATGCACCACTTCTCGTATCTGTGGAAAAACTTGCAGAGCATGGATTGGACTCCTCATCCACCTTAAAACTTACCAGTAAACACCCCCCTCTCCCTCCTCCCCTGGCAGACATCATCCTCGTATCGAGGGATAGCCGATGATGATGTTCCCACCCATGTTCCCTACCTGCCCATGTCCTTATCCTCTAACCTGCTAGATATATGTCAGTTGTCTGCAGCACAAACCCTATAGCCAGCAGTGTCACCCACAAACAAAGGGAACATACCCAGCATCAGTTCTTGGGGATTTATGTGGACAACTTCCATTGAGTTCTACAGAGTGACATGCAAAAATTACCTCTATTAATTGTAATTCCACAGGAAAGCTGTCACAGTCACTAGTTCAAGAGAGAATCCCAAAACGCCTCTTACATTTGTGCTAACCACTGCTTTGTATGTTAATTTACTGGGTCAGCATCAAAGGATTTTGCTTTTTTTGAGCATGCTGCTCACTAGACTCCATTCTTTGACATCCATGTAAGGCTCCTGTAGAGAGCATGCTCAGTCCTCACTGAAGCAATTTCTTTTTTCTATCATGACTGGGCCCTGGACAGTCTGTTATTCTTCAGCCCCAGTGCTATATTTAACTCACCCATCTTTTTCATTCTTCCTCTTAACTCTAGTTTGGTTAAAAGGAGGAAATTGCAGTCGTGAATAAAATACCAGGAAGAAGTCAAATTGTTAAACCTGCTTTTAGGCAAATTATAGCATCATTGAAAAGGCCAAATTTCTAAAGTGTTCTTCAGTACTTAGGAGGGATTTTTATACAGTTTGCATTTCAGAAATGAACTGTAAAACACTTGCATTAATGCAACATTAAGGATGTAGCATCAAATACTCAGAAGGAAAATAAAATAAACAATATTAGGGGGGTAACGTTAACTCCAAACATGCCATTTAAATGGAGATCCTCACGATGCAGGCTTATCAGGGAGCTACATAAGCAGATAGCAGATTTGCCTGTTACGGCATGAATTTTTATGGTAGGTTTTCCCTGGAACAACTGACAATGCCAAGATATGATCATGTTCAGGTAAAATGAGTTTAATTTCACATTGACTGTCATTTCCAAAAGGCCCTAACTTTGGATTTATGTTCATGGTACACTACTAACCAATATTCAGTTGCACAGTATTGTACAGAAGTTACTCTGAAACAGAGGGCTATAGAACTGATGCTGTTTGAGGAGGTAGGCACACTCATCTTCTCCCTTCCAGTAGACTGAGGAGGTAGAGGAAAAAGAAAGTGAGGTATGGTTCCTTCATCCTGATATAGGTCCAGATATAAATCAGAGCAGCCCCCAGATTGCCATCATGTCTACAAGGGATCAGACTCACTGTATTACAGTATACTCACACTTGTGACATCTCATATATGGTGTGCAGGTGGGGGTAAAATAGTTTTACACCATTAAAGATTCCTAAGATATTTCAGCATCACTACAGCTTAGATCCATCTTTAGCTCTCTTCAAAAAGCACTATTAGCATAGGTACATTTCACTGAAATGTGAAATGCTAGTAATACAGGCAAAGATGCCAACATTTTCAAACCTATGTGCTCAAAATTAGGCTCCTAACTACATGTAGGGGCATATATATGAAATGGCTTGATTTTCTGAAGTATTGAAGATCCACAAAATTCACTAAAGCCAACTGAAGTTGCAAATACCCTTCACATCTGAAAAAGGGAAGCCAGTTCTAAAGGGATGTTTAAATGTGGAATTAGGGACCACATTTTGGATACTCCAGACAGAATATGTCACATCCTGGGCAAGCTTTTTCAACTTGGGACTCACAATATAAGCTATTTTGATCACAGCTGTGATGTGCTAGTTCTCAGTCTTCAAACTGAAGACACTGCAGTTTTTCAGGTCAGTCTAAATGACATCTCCATTTTGGCAAGGTTGCTGGGTAAGTGCAAAAATTTATATTATTCAATTTGGTCTTAATTCTTTGGAAATGTAATTCAATGAAAAATTCATCAAAGCTTAAAATTCAGAAAATTTCATCCTACTCATTTAATTTTTTTTTTCTCATTGGTGCAAGAAACATGGTTGTACTTAACTCTGCTCCATGTTCTTCATTTATGGAGGGTCACTGTACAAGGTGGCAGTAAAATGGTTATTACTACTTCCGACCAAACTTCAAAACCTCATACAGGTACGCCACACAAGACAAGCGTAAGAGTATGCCTGTGCCAAATGCTGACATGCTGAAAGGACTGTCTTCTCACTGAAAATCACTGAATCCTATTTGTCTGTTTGCCCACGCTAGGGTTGAAGCCAAGACGAAGGATTATATAACTACACCAATATCTCTGCCATATTCCACTGAACGAAGAGCCAGCTCCCATTACATTTACACCTTGAGCCTGGTCTGACAAATGGTGACTATCAGCAAAAGAATGACCTTCCCCATGGCTGCCTAGCAATCCATGAGAAACCTGTCCCTTCAACTCAACGTATGGATTCCCATTCTTGGCTGCAATTTGGGATCATACAAATCTGCTCCATATCCCCAGAGCATCTTGATGGCCCCACTTTCAAAGCACAGTGTAACTATTATGGCCCTTGGCACACAAGAACATCAAAAAGAAGCTGATAGGGAACAAGCAGCCAGGCACCTCATAGTGGCCAAAGAAGTCTGTAGGCTGAGTAACAATAACTTGTTCATAAACAAGGGGGGTGGGAAAAGAGCTGTCCCACTGCACTAGCCAACATGGTGGCTGGAGCAAGGCCAGCACCCCTGTTGTTCCATAAAGCTGCTCACAAAGCCTCTTTCTTTTTTTTCTTTTTTTTTGGTCCCGTGTCCTTTTTGTTATGCCAGGCCTGCTCGAAACAGGCATTTCCTTTGCTATCAATGAAATCTGCTTTAATTTCAAAAGTTCTGCTTGCAGGCTGTAATCTCAGCCCCAGTCCAATTTAAATAGCTGTTGTTTTGGTGCTGGACTTCTGGACTACATCCCTCTCACTGGCTGCCAAAAGCATAACTGAGAGATTTTCACCCACTGTTAGAAGCCATCTGGTTATGCTGCTCTGAAAAGTGAGACAGATAAGGGGCCGTATGATACCCATGTAAGGCAATTTGCTGGCCTGTTTATCATACCTGACTCTGGGGTGCCCAGCTTTATATCGATTTGATAAAAAGGAAAAGGAGTACAGCTGCAGTGCACTGCTGCTTCACTAAGCTGACAGATGGGCATCACTGTAAGAAAGCCACATGGCATTTTTTGTTAAACTCAGCTCATTAGGTTTTATCTGCAATATGTTGCTGTATTGGCAGAAAACCTTTAGCAAGCAGAAACATTAGCCAAAGTTTGTCAACAGCCATAGGAAAGACCCTATTATAGAAGAGTATGGGCAGAAGTGTGGTTTGATTGCTTCTAATGTCCAGAAATCTGCTCCTCAAACTTTTTTGGTTCCATCTATAATTTGTATCGTAATGGTAACCCTGACTAGCATATTAATAGAGCAGCTATTCAAACTTTACAACTCTTGGGACACTGCAAAACAATTCACAAATCATTTTATCTTTCTTGGTAAAAGTTTGTCAGCAGTACCAGGAAAAAGTATTTCTCCCTTTTGCCCAAAACATCCAATTAAAAAAAAAGTCTAATAGTCATGAAGATACCTTAAGTGATGAGTGTATTTCCAGGCTGAGAATCAGGTCTAACTTTACACACTTTGTTGGCATTGGACATTTAGAAGTCTCCCCCCCTAATTTGGCTGATTGATTTCTTACAGGCATACCAGTTTAATGTCTTTTCTATTAAATTGAGCTGCACACATGAGGAAGCTCAAAATAATAGGGGAGACTTTTTAGAAAATAAAACAGAAACATTTTTAAACCATAAAGAGAATATGGAAATCTCTATTCCTGGCAAAGAACAGCCCAAACTATGAGATGCCAAGCACTTCACTGCTCAGTGATTGAGGATCTGAGACATGCAGCACTTCAAAGGTCAGAGCCTAAATGGAGTATTCAACAGAGGAATCTGCAGTCTAACAAGCAGGGTTTGACTTTTCCTGCAGAGCCTTGAATCTGTTTATGAAAAACAGTTAATTCAGTGCAACTCCTGTGTGGACACATTGATGTCAATGACTTATTTGGTTTAGTTTAAACCTGTGCTTAAACCAAATGGCTGCATCCACACATGGTGTGGACTTTTGGGTCCCCAGGGACAACTAGCAGTGTCCCTGGGGCACACCTGTGCCATGCACACTCTGGCACATGGCAAATTACCCTGGGGCCAGTAGGGGAGGCTGGGGCCAGCACTGGGCTGGCCCCAGCAGCCTTACCTGGGGTCCTGGGGGCCTCCTGGGGCTGCAGCAGCAGCGATTCTGCCACACAGACCCTAGCTGGCAGCCGCCATGGCTCTGGGAAGCCCAACTCCGCTTTTGAGCGGCACACGCCACCCGTGCATGCTCTACCCTGCTTTTTTCCTGGATATCCAGGAGTCAAGAAAACCCTCCATGCTGCTGTCTTGCAGGGCAGAGAACAATTGAATGTGTGGTATGTGGTGCTACATACCACACGGCCATGCTCATCTGGATGCGGCCAATTAGGCTAAAGAAAATGAGCCTCTTTTAAACTGAAATAAGTCTGTTCCCACAGGCTTTTGCACCACTTCAGCTACATGGGTTTAATATCTTACCTTGAATTGAACAAACTCAACTTTGCATGTAAACACTTCCTCGGTATTTGAAATATAAAATAAATTTCTGTAGTGCACAGGCTCAAACAGTGTTTTCCATTACTGGAAAATGTGACCGCATTCAGAAATAATCTGTATATTTAAACTGACTTATTTCTTTTAACTATTTCTGTATTAGAATGGCACCTTTTTATGGTATAATTATATCATCAGCACTCCAGTCAAGATTCCTCTGCATATAAAACTGTGCAGTGGCCTGGAAGATAGTAACCCAGGAGGGTTAGATTATGTTTTTGTTCACAGATTTCCACCTCCCTCTCCCACTTACTCAGGAATTTTAAGATCAAGCACATCAAATAATGAATAAGGTTATAAACAGTTCTTACACTCCCTAGCCATTTTTCACCAATTTGGAAAGTCCTATATCACTACAGTCCATGTTGCTCTGCCTCTTATAGAAGGTGCTGTAATCCTGTTTGTACCCACTACTTAGATTGTAACCATTTTGGATCAAGGACTGCCTTTTTGGTCAATATTTGCACAGTGCCAAGCACAGGGGAATGCTGGGCCATAAATAATAATATTTTCAACCAATCACAAGTTGCTGTTGAGCCTCCACCTATTGCCACTAAAGTCAATGAAAATGTTACCCTGACTTAAACTGTGTCCTAGTGCAGGAGAGAATACACTGTAAGCTTGCTTCATGGTTTGGGCCTTTTGTTTCTAGGAGGATTTAAAACTAATGACTAGCAAAACAAGAAAGACTACAAAATAATAGAAGCATTTATTCCCCCAGTAATAGCCCAGTATCCCAGTAGGGGTTTTGATGCTGAAGTTTTCCCTCCAGTACAATCACTAGGATTTCTTTTCTGTCCTTTTCAGCTCGAGTCTGGCTGGAAAAACACAATGCTATCTGGTCACACATGAAAGAGCTAAATTCCATGACAATTGAACCGCATACACTTGTTCTCGTCTCCAGAAGTCCAAAAGTGTTTGTGAATATTGCTTTTCAAGGACTGACAGAGGAAAAGAAATGCCTTTTACTGACAATCGTTATTATATTTAGACATGCAGTGAACAAAACAACAAAAGGCAAAATCACCACTATAACTATAGCAGGGCTGAGGCTGAGGGGACCAGTGGGAAGCTCAACTCAGGAAAATGCCTGGTTTACCTGAGGGAGGATTTAAGAAAGATCCTCAGATCTACCAAGACGTAGGAAGAATCTTCTGGTATCCAAACTGCAATTGATATTCATGAAAATGCATGAGATGAATGTATTTCTTCCGCACTGCCCCTCAACCTTATAATGAAAGCAGGCAGGTCTGAGAGGGAATGGAAGAGAATAAGGAACAGTAAAAAAAGGTAAAAGAAATGAAAAAAGGGAGGGAGAATAAGAGACTGGAACTGATGCCTGAAATCATCCCTTTTCTACAGCTCAGGGGCCAAACTGCTTTTATTCGCAACAGCTGGATTTACACACATGAAAGCAGAACACAGCCAGGAGTCATAAACTTGACTCCAAGTGTCCATGATCACACTGGATGCTCATCAAGGGTAAAAAGGAAGTCAGCTACACAGCACATAGTACAGGGGTGCACAAGTATTTGGGCTGGAGAACTACTTAAGGAGTTTTGGTGAGCTGTTGAGGGCTGGGGTAGAACAGGGAGTTGCTGACCCGGCCTTGGCCCCGCATCATGGCTGTTTACACCATGGCATGGCAGCTGGGGGGGGAGACACAAGGGGGCAGCGGGTACCAGGTGGGCAAAGTCTCTATGGAAACCAGGAGAGGTGCACCAATACATTGGTCTGATACCGGATTGACACTGATATAAAGAAAATTGTCTGTATCAGAAATCAGCTTGATACAGCTGATAATTTGGCTGATAAATGGCCTGTGCATGCGCACAGCCGCAGCACAGCATGTAGGCAGCAAGGAGCACAGCCTGGCAGTGTGGAGAGCTGCTTGCAGCTGGTAAGCCTGGTGTGGTGGAAGGGGGTGGGGGCGCGGGGGGAAATCAAGGCCCCTGCAGTGAGAGGAAGTGCGGCTGGGGCAAGCGCTGCCCTGCCGGGCCAGGGCGGGCACAAGACTCAGCCACGGCTCATCCAGGGGACACAGGGAGGGAGTGGCAGGGTGGCTCTCACCACTGTGCACCACTCATCCAGGAGCCACTTGTCCAGTGGTCCATCTAGCACTCGTCCATTTGTCCTGCAGCTCCCACCACTACTTTTGCCACTTGTCCAGAAAGGCATGGGGGTCATGTGACCCCAGATATGTGCAGGGCAGGGCAGGCTGGGGCCAGCTGCACTCAGGGCGGGCGGCAGCAGTGTTGGGTGGGGGTGTTGGGGGGCTATGGCGAATTCTGGAATGGCTGCAGCCCCCTCCCCCCCACAGCCTCCCTCCCAGCACCACCACTGCTTGCCTCAAGCACAGCCCATCCAGCCCCCCCAGGAAGACTCCGACACAGCCCCAGTCTGCAGCTGCAGCTGCTCCTCCCCTTGCAGACCCAGGGGCACATGCCCCCCCTATGACCTCCCAGAGTGCACACAGTGGCAGGAGCTCCTCCCCACCCATGCACCCCAAACAAGCTGCTTGCATCTCTGTCCTGTGCCCCACCCCACCCCAGCTGGGTAGTGCCCCCAGCCCCTGCCCTAGTCCTACTTCCTCTCTCATCAGAGGGACCTCAATCTGCACCCCCTCCCGTGCCCCTTCTCTTCCCATCCACTTCCACCATAACAGACTTACCACCCAGACACTGCTCTTCAAGCTGCTGGGCTGGTATTGGAAATCAGATCTGTATCAGCCAATATGCCTCCTTAAAAATCAACTATCGGTATTGGACACAAAAATCCCTATTGGTGCACCCCTAGAAACCAGCTCAGAACTTCTGCTGGCAGGACCCACTCAGCTGGGAAGATGGGATGAGGTGTCAGGCAGGCAGGAAGAAGCTTCCAGGAGTAGGGTGGATGGGCAGAGCTGGGGCCAGGATTTTAGGGCAGTGACAGTTCAGGGCCAGGGCCCGGGCCCAGAGCAGAGCCATGATCTGCTCTCCATACATTCCTGCAAAGGGCACCAGACCTGTGGGAAGTAGTTCCTTGCTTGCCCTCCCACCCGCTCCATCCGGTGCCCCAGCAGTGGGTGTGGAGCAGATGGGCCAGGGTGCCCAGGCAGTGGGCCTGGGTCCAAGGGCAGCAGCAGAGACACTGGAAGTGGCAGCCAGAGTATGAGGGCAAAAGCAAGCTGCTGTTGTGGGGGCTTCCAAGAAACCGAGTCTGACCACCATGCAACCCCAACCCCACCACCACACTGCCCAGCCCTCAGGACTACAGCTCCGGGCATGCTTGAGAGTTGCATGCAGGAATAGGGTGGGCTGTGCTCCACACCATGTAGCACCTCCATGCCAAGGTAGTACCTTGCTCCACAAATGACTCCTTTTATAGCAACAAAACCATTCACAGACTAATAACCTTCAATTTTTCTTTAACTATTTTTTAAATCATACATGTCTTCCAAACATTTTTCAAAGGAAATGTTGCTTCTTGTTTCCTCTGTTCCACAGTCTAATGACTGCAGCAACAATCATGTGTTGTATTTTAATTCTCCACTGTGCTCCACCTTGCAATTTGGCATATAGCATCTCGGGTTCCCCAGCTACACTATTCTTTCATGCAAGCCACTTTCTGCATGGCCTGCCCCTCAGTCTGCTTTCTTCTACCAGGCCAAAGAGCACAACCTTTAGCAGGTGGTCACCCTTCACCAACAGATGTTCCCAAACAGCCAGAACTTCCTCCTCATTGTTGTGCCAGTGACAGTCTTTCATATTGCTCCTTGTCCTGATCATCCCATTTCTCATGTGCTCTCACCAGCTGCCCTCAAGCAACTACCTGTAACATTTCATTTCAAAGACCAGCAGTCTTAGTGTGTCATCCTTTTTAAAGTCCATGTTCCTGCCACATAAGCAAACATTGACAACAAGCACATCTTGAGCAGCCTAATTTTAGTGCCTGGAGAGATTCCCTTATCTATTTACACTGACTTCCAATTACCCAGGCTAGGGACAGAAGCTACACACAAACCGGTTTGCATGATCAGAAATTGGTTTAAACCTGTAACACAACAGAAGTTCAGTGCACATCAACTACTTTAAAAATGGCCAAAACTAGTTTAAGATAAACCTGGTTGGATGTAGTATCAGACTTAACTAATTTAGGTCAAACTGGTTTATGAAACTTCTGTCCCAGACCCCTTCCTGGTTTCAGTTAAATCAGAGTCCCCCAGCATCCCAGCATGCTTTTCAGCCCTGGGCTGTACTATCTGCTCCAAAGAGCAGGGCTGGCCCCGCCCTTCTGCTCCCTAGCTGGATCAGTGAGGGCTGGCTTACTGCTCCCCTGAGGCAAACCCAAGCTGAGGTCTGGCGCCAGAGGTGACGGTTAAACTCACCTTCCCCCAAGTACAGAAGTGTCCTGGCCTGCTAAAACTTAGTGCTGCCTGCGACTGTGGACTACAAATCCCAGAGGCACCTGGAAGCAGGAAGAAGAAGTGACAAGCAACCCTGAGAGTCCTGGTACTGTGATTGTGGATTGTAAATCCCAGAGACCTCGGGGGCAGCAGGAAGAGTAAGCGAACACACAGCCCAGGTTGTGGTTATCATTCTTCAGTTTATCATTTTTCAGAGAAAGAACTATTACTGTTCAAGCTTTTATCAATTTAATGCCACTACCTCCTACCTCCCCTCCCCCCCCACCAGGCAGAGCATGGGATGGGGACTGGCCATGTCCCCTCTGTTCCAGCAAGGAGGGGGGAAAAGTCTTGGAGGGCTCTTGTACCTTTGGCAGTGTCTGGCAGGTGTCTTTTAGCGCACCCTGGATTCTGGCTTGAGCCACTGCAGGCATGTGCCTGCATTTCCTGAATCAAAAGTGAATGTGTGTTCATTTTCTTATCAGTTCAACCTCTGCAGCTTAGACTAACCTGCAACGACTGAATCAATTCAGCCTTGGGCATTTTGACTGCCTGTACTTAGCCCCAGTGTTACTGGCACCAGCCTCATGATCCCTTAAGAGATCTCACATAACAAGGCTTCCCAAGTAAATGAACCTGTCCATGTTGTCCACTCTGCTGACACCTATTGCAAATGTCTACATGCTTCTCTTCCTTTCTTCTATAGAGGACCATGATCTTTGTCTTGTCCCCAATCATATGTGGCCAGAATTGTTGCCAGGCTTGTAGAAGAAGTCTGCCTGGCTCTAACAGCCCTTATCCCCTGGGTCCAGCAAATCAATGTCATCAGGAAATTTCAGATTGTTGTTCTCCTTGCAATGCATCTTTACCCCCTAGGAAGGGAAGGGAAAGAAAGGGCAGGGCAGCAGGGAGCCAGGTATGAGGAGAACTGTGTATGAACAACTAGAGTGGCCATGTAAACAAGAGCATGTGCATACTGAAAAATAAATTGGATTTTTCTCAAAGGAGTCTCACTTTAACTAAATCCCATTTTCTCCAAAGGATTATAAAAGAATGCGGCAGCTCAGAAGCTCAAAGTTAATCCAGAAAAGATGCCCTTCTAACTCTCAAATGTAAGGCGCACACTCAATTAAAAGTGAGAGAGAGAAAATTATTCAGGGCCCTTCACGCAATGCTGTATAACTAACAGTTAATCTGCTGCTCATCGGTGCTATGAGCAACTGTTCTCAGCTGTTCGGTGAAAAGAATACACAGGTGGATTTCTTGTGTGAGACTCTATGGGAATTAGGGACCTACCTAAGACTGAGCATCCACAGCTCCTATTGACTTTGATGGCAGTTGAGAGCACTCAGTAGCTCAGCTAAGCTACTGAAAACAGATATAAAATCAGAGGTAACCATTGCCCGTTCCTTTGTTGTTGAGGTGGATTAGCAAAAAAGAGGTTTGTGTCTCTTCCTTACATAACAATAATGCAAATGATCCTTCTTATGGTTAATTTTCCTATGATCAAAGAAGACAGCTGAGCTGCCCACATCCTTATTTGAGTTTAATCTGTAAATTTTCACTTGGTTATTAGTTCACCCCCACCCAGAACAGCATGGAGCCTATGTACTGTTAGATTGTTTCCTTTGTATTTAGAAACCAAATCTACTTCCCTGCTGCTACTGAAAAGCCTAAGGGAAAGCAAAGCATTTTCTGACCTCCTAAGTATTTTCTGAATGAAACAGATCCTTTATTCTGCAGCCCGCAAAATAAAACTGGTAATGATAGGTCTTCAGGAATGTAAAAGATACTGGAACCTGGTTGGA
This sequence comes from Alligator mississippiensis, assembly GCF_030867095.1. Classification (NCBI taxonomy): domain Eukaryota; kingdom Metazoa; phylum Chordata; order Crocodylia; family Alligatoridae; genus Alligator; species Alligator mississippiensis. Next base: position 88,006,209 of record NC_081829.1, on the reverse strand, counting down.
TTTCTGGTGTAACACAAATTCACTGTGCAATTACATCAGGGATGTAAGTCCATTTTATTTTCCTGGTTCTACAGCTGCTCTGTCCCTTAAATCCTACGTAGTTATTCAACACCAAGAGTGGTGAAAGTGTTGTCTAAGCTGATCGACAACAAATGAATGCCACTGCTGCGCACAGCCATGAGGCCACTTCTTCTGTAACTTCAATGACTTCTTAGGTCACTGAAAATTTTATTGGGCAGTTTGTCTTATCTCAAAAGCAACATTGCACATATGGCATGGAGACATTTATATCCAGATTCAGGAATGGAGAGTGAACTATATTTATCTTTCTAGGCATTTGTGCCAGACTCATCACCATGGTATCTGCAATGGAATGACTTACACCATGGTCTCTAGATATGAAAGCAATCCAAACTTGTCTTTTACTTACATCTATTGGAAGTAAGAGTGCATCTTGATGTCATTAGCGGTGCAAATTTTTTAATAGTAAATATATTGATAATTAATATTTTTAACATCCTGCATTGTAATAGCTAACGATGTTGTATTCTAGTACTTTAAAGTACATCAACATTCCCTCTGGTCTGAAGCCTAATGTATTATTACTCACCACAACATTAGATAACATAGTAATAGTGATAGGGAAGAAGAAGGGGAAGAGAAGGGAAATAAGTATGCACTTAATTCCTATGACCCAGAGGATGTACTCTACCTGATGTACTTCCCCACTTCCAGTACAGGTCCTGGCCTCTTCCCAAACCAGGTTTTCCTTTCTCCTAAAGAAATAGCCTTACCTTTTTTAATCCTGTCTCTTCCCCAGTCATTCAGCAGTCTAATACCTATGGATACAAGTAAGGAAAGAGGATGGGGAGCATTACAAATATAGGGAAAATATACTTGTTAAAATTTTGTCTTATAATAATAATTTAGGAAATTATGTAGGAGACAACTGTTTCATTCAGTTTGATGGCAGCATAATTCCCAGGCAAAAAGCCCCCGAGAATTAGAATAAGACTTAGTCTAGAGTAAACACTCAGCAACAAACAGCAACCAAAGCCAGAAACAAACCTGATATTCTGGAAAGCAAAGTAGCAGTTTGAGAGACTACCAGTGTGCAATATCACAAGCCATAGCTTAATTCAAGCCCAGTGTAAAAGCTGTCCAGTCCTTCAGGAAACAAATCTTTCCTAGTAATAACGAATTAAGAACAAACTAGCCAGCTCTCTACTAGGAACTTTTCCCAGTTTAGTGATGTTGGTTCTTGTATGATGTTCAATGACATTTCATTACTTGCAAAAATGCTTTTGTCCATACAACTTATCATATAAGTTATATATCGGAGATTTGCTTGTATAAGGCTCCAGTATAGCTCTAGCAGTAAATCTGTTCTTAGACCAGACCTCCCTGAATGAGATTTAGGATCTTCTTTTGGACAATAGATGGCTATAAAACAATAAATCTAATACTGGACTATTTATATAAGTGTCTATTATGCTAGGCCAAGGAGTGCAGTCATTTTATAATTAAATATAGCATAAAATAAAGTAAGCTACTTGTAATTATTTTTGTGTGTTTTTATGCAGCGTCACAAATGACTATTTTACATTGTGCCCTGATGTTTGTAGGTAGTAACTGTGCATTTGCTTATGGTACCTGTCTGCCATCGCATTCTAGAGACCTCATGGTGGAGCTGAAATTCTGCTGAGAGTGTTTGCAACTGATGGGCACAGCCGCGTGGAAGTTGGTTTGGTTTCAGTCTGACCTGAATCCTAACTAGGAACCTTTTTCTAACCAAGGAGGTTTGTTGGTAAGAGTGGCAGATACGTAAACAGCTATTGAAGCCTTCAACTGATGCAAACAATTGGTGTAACTGCATGTAACCTCATTAGTCTCTAATCCAGAGACAATGTTGACTGTACCCATTTGCAGCAGGTGTGCACCTTTGATGGCCATGTAATTCCCAAGCAATTAAGATTAAAATTAAGATTATGCAAAATCATCACAGATTTTAAATACTGCAGACCTGATCGTGCAATGAGCTAAAAGTTGTCAATGTTGCAGTTAAAAATGGGATTTAAACCAAATGCTGTTAAGGATTGACACAACATCTTGTTTGATTAATGGCAGAAAGGCTTTAATAACAATACCATACACGAGCTATGCAACTAAACAACAGAAAAAGATTTCTTCTGAATAGTCAGTAAATTAACTATCACAAAAGTCCTAGTGTATGTTAGCTGCAAAAAAGTGTCTCTCACCAATGCAGGCAGGAAGCGGCTTCTGTCTTTGCAGCCTTCACCAGGCAAGGATCCCTCACCAAGGTCTGATTAGCTGGGTGCAAAGTTGCAGCAATTTCTCTCTCTCCTGGAGTGCACACTTTGCTGGCAACTCTGTTTCCTTCTTATACTGTTTAATTGTATAGCTTCAAAGCATTCCTCTTTGATAGTTGATTGATTAAAGTCCAAACAAAGCAGGTAGGAAGTAGGGCCGTGCAAAACAGCACCATTTCGTTTCGACTTCCACTCCACCATTTCGAAGGGACAGTGTTTCATTTTGCTGTTTTGAAACACTATTCCATTTTAATTCGTTGAAACCATTTTGCTGTTTTGACATTGTTTAAACGCGTTTCAACGTTTTGCCAATAGGCTATAATGGGGAATCACAAAAATGCCTATACCTTTGTCATTTCTTGCCTGATTCAAATTAAAATTGCAGGGATGGAAGCCCCTTCTGAGCGCATGTAGTCTGCCATGTTTCAAGGAGATACGTGCAGGGCGTTTTGTGGAACTGTACCTCAAACTGTTCAAAACAAAACTAGTATCACTTGCTGGCAGCGGCAGCATGCTGTCATCCCACATACAGATCCAGGGGCCTACACCCCCTGGGAGGAGTCTTGCACTGCCCTGCAGCCCTCCCAGGGGGGACAGGCCCCCAGATCTGTGTGCAGGATGACAGCATGCTGCCGCTGTCAGCTGGGGCCAGTGCCAGCACTGGGCTCTTCCCGGCGCTCAGTGTGGGCTGTGCTGGACAGACTTGGGTGCTGGCACTGGCCCCAGTCAGCAGCGGTAGCATGCTGTCATCCACGTGCTCCACAGCTGGAGAGTGCGGAGCTTTAAAAAAAAAACAAAAAAAACCCTAGCACTCACCGGCTCTGGCAGCAGTGATTGGGGCCTCTGGGCACTCATGGCAGAGGCCCCCCACCCCACTCGCCTGGCACCCATGCGGCAGCTACACCATTGCGCAGGTGCAGCATGGCTCGGCAGGGTGCCATGCACTGCCTGGGAGCTGGGACAGGTCCACCTGTCAACTGGAGCTCCTAGTTCGATTCCCCAGTTCTCTGATCATTCCCCCAGCTCTTCCTGGGGGGGCATGGCCCCCAGATCTGTGCACAGGGCTTCAGCAGGCTGCTGCTGCTGGGTGGGCAAGTGGCCCCAGCAGCCTTACCCAGGGCCCTGGGGGCCCCCTGGGGCTGCAGCAGCGGTGATCTGCTCTTCACAGGCAGTCACAGGCCATGTCTCTGGGTGGCCTGGCTCCACTTTTCAGTGATGTGCGCTGCTCCACTTTTTTCCCTGCAGGTTTTCCCACTTGATATTCAGGGATAAAAAAAAAAAAAACCTCAGAAAAAAAGTGGAGCAGTGCATGTAGAGGCTGCACACCCTTGCAGTGCAGAGAATACCTGACTGTGTGGTATGTGGCCCTGCGGATGTGTTAGCAGCACCACATACCGCATGGCCATACTCGTCTGGATGTGCCTAGAGGTTCCTGTGGGCAAGTAGCTCTGAGCTGTTCACCAGGGCAGCTTTTTATACCTGTGCTGGCCTCAGTCTCTAGCTCCCCCTGGCAAAAGATCCAGGAGGAGCTGGGTAGGGTCAGTTTGCTCCAAGTAGCACAATTTGTCCCACACCAAAATGCATGTTCAGGAACATATGCTGAGGCACAAATCTCCAGCACAAATTTGTGCTGCTACTATTTAAAATGCTGCAAGTGCATGTGTCTGCATAAGTGGACGCACCTCATGGGTCTGTGTAGGTTCCCTACATAAGGAGGAATTTCACCCTATACAATCTCATCCATTTAACAAAACATATGATCCTTCAGAGCCCAAATATGCAGTGTTGCATTTTCTTTGTGCTGTGGTGCTTGTGCACAAATCTGACAACAATTTACTGATGACTGAAAGCTTGGCTGGACCTACACATGACATTTAAATGGCCAAATTAAAATAACAGTGCATCTTGCACAAGAATGCAAGATTGTGACTGGGACCATGCAAAATAGAGTAATCCCAAGTGATTACCAGCATAGCTATTCCAGAATACCTATCTGGTGGACACAAACTAGAAGAAGTGTGACTTTCTTCTAGGATAATTACTTTGCTTTCAAAATGGAGCAATTATTCCAAAATAAAAGTTCATTTTTATTTTAAGATAGAGTGCCTACATGGGCAATTATACTGGAATACCTGCAGAGGACTAGTTATTGCGAAATAGGTACATTGGTCGACCTCCCCAGGTAGACAAGCCTTTAATCATTTATCTTGCTGAACTGGAACCAATTTTTTCCCCCATCACTTGCTTTTGTTTTGAGCCAGGAGAGTGAAGTTCCACAAAATGCCTTACCTAGAAAGCCTGGAAGGACGGTGAAGACGCATGCTGGCAGCTTGCCTGAGTCTCAGGGTATTGCTGTGATCGCTCCCTAATTTTTTGTTTGTACAGTGAACTGCTTGGACTTTAAAATGCTTTCTTACCCTGAAACACTGTTAGAGACATAATAGAGGTCAAACTTGGCTTTCGGCTGCATCAGTGCTACTCTGTTTCTTCAGTGGATTTGCCCAGCTGTACAAGAGCAGATATTAGCCCATTGTGTTCTTCATCTTTTCTCAGATGCCACCTCTTATTTTTATAATCCACCTCTGAGTAAATATTGCCCTGAGCAAAACTCTTCATAGAACAGCTCCTGAATTGTCCATCTCCTGTTTTCTAGGAGCATTTGAATTACACCAAAAAAATCACCCTGTAGCCATACAAACTATACATTGAGCATGCTCATTCGATTACAATCATTTTGGTTTTCTGGACTAACATTTAAATGGGAAAAGACGTTTAAAATGAACCAACATTAGATATAGGCCTCACGGGCAAAACACTTATTGTGCTGAAAACTTGAAGTAAAGCAATATGAAAGAGAAAAAAAAATCCTAGCAAAGTGTTTTATGCAAATTGTAAGAAAGCACAAAGAATAAAATCAGAAACAATAGTAAATCCCCTCACTTGGTATTCCTGGATGCTGCTCTAGAGGAGATTTTTTTAAAGGAAAAAGTAGTATGTTATTTTCTCCACATCAAAATGAGAAAAAATGTATTCATAATGTAGTGGATTATGGCTTTGTGAAATATTACAGTTTTCTTTATTTGCCTTTGCAAGTAGTTAAATTTAAGTGCTACTTACGATTTCCCCCCAGATTTACAAGGTAATAAATTGCTTTAGTGTTTTCAATCTCCTTTCCTTCAGGAGATCTAAATTGATTGCCTAAATCTCATAGCAAAGTTTATTTCTATGAATACAGTAGGATCAATTTATCAGGCCATTTGCCCCATTTTACTGCCCTCCAACCCCATCTTTCCCTGTTCAAAGGCCACCACTGCAACACTTCACATCCAATGAGACAGCAGAGCAGCACCAGCCTTCAAAAACTAATGTAAATACAGTTCTGTAGATTGGATGATAGGGGCAGGTACGTGAGCTGCATACTACACCTCTCAGCCTAGTGACATGGAAATCAGAGACTGCACTCCGAGGAATAAAGGGATGAAACACACCGGGCTCAGAGATGCTTTTGGAATGAGTCCAAAAATAATACTCCTTGGGTTAGAATGAATTTCAGTTTTATCTTAATTTGAAATCCAACACTGATCGACTCCATACCCAGCTACTGACTGAGAAACAAAAACAGTTTTTGCTAAGAAAGAGAGAGAGAGAGCTGTGTGATATAAGAAAGTGCAAGCTTAGGCCTAGCCTAAGAGGATGAGTGCCTATTCCAATCTAGTCTGTAAGGAAAAGAGCAAATTAACCCTGGCATCATCTCTGACAGGCTACTATCATCTCCCTACAGAACTCCTATTCACCTGCTTCCAGTCTCTGCACGTGACTGAACAGAAGCAGCAGTGAGAACGCCTAAATCCCTTCTTTGCTTAGGTTACCAAGGAATCGGTAATGTAAGTGAGAGCAGTGAATGGAGCAGCAGCCACAAACGCTGCCTTTGTGGTGCTGGAGGGGAGCTGCAAAAGCAGCCATTGCTGCAGAGGCAGTTGCTCCCCGGTGGACCTGGAAATGGACCAAAAGTACTTCTAGTCCACTTCCAGGTCTGCGGCTGAGCGCACTAGGGAGTCCCCTGTGCTTCTGTGGGACGCTCCATGTGCCCCAGCATCACAGCATTCATGAGCCTCTGCTACCTTGAAGTATGTAGAAAAAACATTTAAAGCTGTGTCTTTGTCCGAATCGCCGAATCTTTCCAAATCGATTCAGAGGGTTCTGATTTGATTCGGAGAAATTAAAGGGTCCTTTGATTCGACTTGGATTCAGAGATTCGACCATCAAATCAGGCTGGATCTCTGCCAAATCAAATCAGGGACCAAAGCTTTGCACAGCCTCCCCATGCACAATCCAATCACAGTAGGACCAGCACTTTATCCTAGACTGTGTGGACACACTTTTAGAAAGAGCAATTCCTGACCTTTGGTGTTGATTGGCATCTGCAATAGATGGGCACATGTGATCAGACTTCTGAACAGCAGTGTTCATCTGTACCTCACATGCCGCCTGTGCTTCACATTCACCTAACAGGACATGAAAAATGGAGTGGCCACAGCTCTCCCTTGGTTTATTTACAGCCCAAATCCTGCAACTACTAATGACTTCAAAAAGCAGAGACAGAAGCTGGTTCATGGGATCCATGGTGATCATCATCTCCATGTACCTACGAGCACAAGTTACATGCCAGAACTCCACTGTGCAAACACAAAAAGACAGTGCCTGTTCCAAAGAGTTTATAATCTAGCTAATCTCAGGCATATTCTCAGATACAGAGACAGTTGCCAGTTGCCTGTGATGTGATTATTCTAGTTACAGCTTAAAGGTATCTTGTTCTTTGAGGCTAGGGACACAGGTTACACATAAACCAATTTCATAGGTTCATAGATTTATAGATTCATAGTCCCTAGTTTAACTCTTCAGAAACTGATTTAAACCTGTACCAGAACAGAAGCTCAGTGCACATAAACCAGTTTCAAAATGGCTGAAACTGGTTTAAAATAAGCCAGATTTAACTGATTTAGGTCAAACCGGTTTATGAAACTTCTATCCCAGACCTCTTCCTGGTTCAAGTTAAATCAGAGTCTTCCTAGTATCCTAGCATAGGCTGTGTGTTCACTTCCTCTTCCTGCTTCCCCCAAGGTCTCTGGGATTTGCAGTCCAGACCCATAGTCCAGACCCATAGCAGCAGCATTCTGCAGGGTTGATCATCACTTCTTCCTGCTTCCAGGTGCCTCTGGGATTTGTAGTCCATGATCACAGCCAGTAGGACTCCACAGGGTTGTTCCCTTCTGTTCAGTACATGCTCGCTTCAGAGAAATGACTATTCTTGTTCAAACTTTTATGAATTTAATGCCACTACCTTTTCCCCTATACACCCCCTCCTCAGCCTGGCAGGCACTGCCCCCTCAGGCAGAGCATCCAACTAGCTCTAGGCTTGGTCATGCCCCCTCTGCTTGAGCAGGGAGCAAGGAAAAGCCTTGGAGCTGGAAAGCTGGGAGGTGTGCTCTAATGCCCGCTGGCTTCTGGCTTGAGCCACTGAAGGCATATGGCTGCATTCCCTGAATCAAAAGTGAATATCTATTCACTTACAAATCAGTTCAATCTCTGCAGTTTAGCCTAACCTACAAAGACTTAATTGATTCAGTCTCAGGCTTTTTGACTGTCTGTACTTAGCTTGAGGCTGCAGTCTGAATCCTATTCTAGGGTACTGGCAAAAAGTATCCCAAGGATGGAAGGATTGATGATTGGCAATTGAGTACAGCTCTCCAGATATTAGCATCATGGCTAGCAACTAGATGCAAGTAATTCATCTGACAAGGGTCAGGGGTTCTCCAAGATGATGCCATGTAAAGCTTGTAAAAGAATACACTTCTGAAACAGGCAACAAATTTTCCTTGTCCTCTCCTGCATGCAGAATGACCCTTAATATTTGACAGGAAAGGTACACCAACTGATAACATGGAAGATGTTCTGTTATCCACTTGCATATTCTTTGTGATGCAATGGTCTGATCTTTTGGAACAGTCCACTATGGCCACAAATAAGAGGAGAATGTTAGAAAGCTTTGTCAATACAATAAAACCCTGGGAACATTCAGAGCAGGTAATTTCTTCCATCTCCATGTAGAGAGGGTTTTGGGAAGAGAGACGAGTTAACTGACTGATTTCAACAGAAGTCTGAGGACATCTTGCAGATGAATAAAAGATGTGGCTCCAACATTACCTTCTCTCCTTGAAATGTCATGCAGGAAGGTCCAACCATGGGCGGACTTTGAATTAACGGGCTCTTCTGCCTCAGGTGACCATCTTCAAAGTAATCTGGTACAATGAACCTTTCAGAATGTGATCCACAAGGTTTCAGAGGATAAGACTGAGGTCCAAAACAGAATCAGGGTCTCTAAGCAATGGGTAAGAATGTAACAAACCTTTAAGAACATTTTACACAGTTGAGAGAAAGAAGAACAAGCACAACTGTACCAAAGGATGACAAGCTGAAACTGCTGAAAAATGGACTGCAATGGAGCTGAACCAAAAGCAACAAGTCATTGAGGCTCTTTAGTACTGGACTGAACTGGGTCTACACATCAGAAGCACCTCTCCCAATTTGATGGTTAAGTCCTTATTGTGGGAAAGATTTCTTAGACTTGTCAACAGTAATTTTTGTCACCCAGAGGTTGCAAATTAGAGGCCATAGCAGAAGTGCTCACAGCACAACCTGTCAGAATCCAATGAATCTGTGAATTCTGCTAAATACCTTGTCACAAGGACATGAAAAATGAAAGGAACTTGTGTCACCCACCCCCTTGTTGGAGTAGGAACTATGTGCTCGTTCTGTCTGTACAATGCCTCATGTAACTGAGTTCTGGTATACAACAGGTTTCTCAGCACGTCTGCAACAAAAAGGAAGAGAAGAAACCTATTGCTGTCTCCTAAGTATCTCTCAGCACAGCTCTATGTCAGGCAAAAGAGGTTAGATGAGATAGAGACAGACAAAATACATTAGAAGGAAGCAAGAATATTTACATATGTTATTTGAACCTTTTCCTTCTGTCACTGTAAAAATCAAAATACACTGCAAAAGTTGGGGGAACAGGACAAAACAAGGCAAATGCATTGGGACTGTTGCACCTCTCGAGGAGAAATGGCTGTCTCATAATCAAAGACTTTTTGTCATGCTTTTGCACAATCCTTAAAGCCTCATCAAGCAGCCTGTATGTTTGTGCAACATGCCAGTACACTTACTGTCAACTGACAGGGAAGAAAATGCATCACTGAGCTAGGGTTGGCTGCCACCACTTTGCAAAAGGGAACACTACAAACAGCTTAAAGTTACAATCTCAACATGTAGCTAATTCCCACACCCTGAGATGGAGACAAGTCTCTTGGGAGAAAGACTGAGGTAAGACAGACAATAGACAGCTAAGCCTGATGTGCCTGAATGGAAGAGGAGTATAGCTGGGAAGCATCAGCCAGCAGCAAACATGTCTTCCTCCCCCCAGCCCTCACCATCCTTTCCCCCTGCTGCTCACTGCACACAATGTCACTGCCTGAGCTTGTTCATTTAACAACTCATTATGTCATGAGGGAGCTAAAACAGAAATAATATTTTCTGCAAAATGCATCCATCTGAATATGTTATATGAACACAGACCCATTAATCCCATCCCCATCTCAGCTAGAAACAAGGTCCACACTAGAAAAAAAAAAATATCCTTATACTGCATTAAACCATACGTAAAATGAGCAAACAGATTGGGATTTTAATTAATGTTTGCCTTGACCATAAAGAAAGGAAGATCTTTTTTACTGTATTTTACTAATCACAGGCATTAAGTATCCTGGATGCATACTAGCAAATTAATTCTGAACTAATGAAGTTAAAGGAGGTCATTTGTTAGGGAAAACTGATTACATATCAGAATCTCATGGGTATCTAAACAGGAAAATCATTACAAAGAAAAAAATATTTAAAATGATGCAGGTCATCCAAGTAGATCATTAAGGATACATGGGGCTGAAAATATTAATGACACAGATATAGAAAAAGCTAAAGGAATGAGGCTATCATGTGTAAATAGGAGTGCATTAGTAGTGTGAGGCTTTTTAAATACATAAAACACTGGAGCTTTCATTTGGTATCAAACCCAGAGATAATCATTAAGAGTGTGCGAAGTGGGTCCTATTTGATTCAGATTCAGCCTGAATCAGGGACAGTGATTCAATTCATTGATTGGGATCACTGTCCCTGATTTGATTCAGCCAAATCCGAATCTGAAGATTCGATGCTGATTCAGAGAATCAGCGATTCGGACATAGGCACAGAAGTTTTTTCTACATACCTTGAGATAGCAGGCACGGCTCATGATCACTGCGGTGCTGGGCCAGATGGAGCATCCCACGGGAGTGGGGTGGGGACCATGTGCTCAGTGGTGAACCCAGAATATTTCCGATCCACTTCTGAAGCTGCCAGGGAGAGCGCCGGGGGGTGGGGGGGGAGGGATGGCGCACCCTCGTGCCCCCACAGCTAGGCAATAGGCCGCAGGGAGACTCCGGGTGCCCTCCGCAGACCCAGGAGGCACCAGCCACCAAGCCAGGAGGTGCAGGGGGGCCCCCCAGTGTGCTTTCTGTTGGACCCAGAAGTGCTTCTGGTCCACTCCCGGATCTGCTGCCAAGTGCACTAGGGAGGCTCCCACGCTCCTGTGGGACACTCCAGCATCACAGCATTCATGAGCCACCCGGTACCTTGAGGTATGTAGAAAAAACATTTAAAGCTGTGTCTATGTCCAAACCTCCAAATCTTTCTGAATATCTCCGAATCGATTTGGAGGGTTCCAGTTCAATTCGGAGAGATTAAAGGGTTCTCTGATTTGATTCAGATTCACTGAATCGGGCCAAATCTCCACCGAATCGAATCAGGGCCTGAAGCTTCGCATAGTTCTAATAATCACCTATGCCCAGCCAGTGTAACAGTGGCTCAGTAGCACATATTAAAATATGTTGGATATTAAAATATGGTTGGATATGCATCTGGCTGGGGTCATCTAGACCCAGCACTCTTTCCTGCCTATGCAGGGGGTCGGACTTGATGATCTATTGAGGTCCCTTCCAACCCTAATGTCTATGAATCTATGAAAATGTACTAGTTTGGAGCATGAACTTTTTTGATTATACATATTACATGAGAACTTAGAGACCAAAACCAAGATGTGGGCTTCTCTACCCTAGACAGTGTACAAACATATTATGATAGCCTCACAGAGCTAACAGGCGAAGTATGGAAGGGGAAGCAAAGGCTAAAAGAGCACATCTATACAGCAAAATGTAGAAATGTAGAGTTAGCTGGAGTCCTGGATGTAGTATAGTACATTAACAAGGTAATATGCAGGATTTATTAGCCTGGGCAGAGTGCCGTGCCTGCCTATCATGTTTCCAGTACCTGTGGCTGGTTGTACACATGATGGGGGTTTAATTCGGTTTAGTGCTCCCTAAACTGAAAAGATGTGTTTTTAAAAACACCGCTTCAATATAGGGAGAATTAAACCAACTAAACCCCCATACTGTGTACACAAGGCTGGGGGCCTGATCCTTATCTGCCTCTTCGGCAGCAGGGGGAAGGGAGAGCTGGTGGGCTGAGCAGTCCCTGAGCTGTGTGGGGCCCCCCATGTGGCATCCACCTGCTGGCACCCATCCTGGAGGGTGCCGCAGCCACAGAGAGAAGCACTGGCCCTCCTGCAGCCACAGAGGGAAGCACCAGGCCCACACACAGTTCAGGCAGGCTCCGGGGAGAGGAAAAAAGAAAGATCAGGCCACATTTTTTTTCCTCTTTCTCAATTAAGCCTACCTACATGGGCTGCCACGGGGTCCCACAGCCCCTGAGGTGCGCGGGGCCCACCAAGCCCCAAGCACATCGGCTTCCAGCACCCCGTGCACTGCTGTACTTTGTTACGTAGCAAACTAAAACACCTTGGAGGTGGCTTATCGTGCTACGTACCAAAGTCATTTAAAGCAGAATATGCTGCCAAACATGCAAACAGCAACGCTATTAAAGCATTGCAAAAGGACATTTAAGCTGCTTTAAAGGCCAATTTTGTGGTGTGTACAAAGGCCCTTTGTTATCTTGTTTGAAGCTGTCTTGGGTATCTGTATTAGGCCATGTAGCCATATCCAAGGAAGTTGAAGGTCATGCAGCTGGGCAGCAAATAGGACTCAAAAACAGAACCCAAGTCTCCTGGCTCCCAGCCTGGTGCCCTATCCTACATAACACAGTCTCTCTACTTAGCCATGGCATAAACACACTATAGGCAGAATATTACCCTACCAATGCTTTTCCTTCCACAACTTAGAGAGAATGCATCCGAAAAGGGAATGTGTTTTCCATACAGATGCTCATTCTTTCACCTCAGGCCTCCTTATCAGCCAATGTGACATTTTCTGTCACTTGTAATAAAAGTTTTTTCCGGTGAGGACACCTGTTCAAAAGGAACTGGGCTAAGAGCACTAAGTGATTTCATGCCAGGCACGAGACAATCATCAGATGCTAACAAGACTGAAATGGCCTGTTCTCAAACCTGGGTGCTGAAATGAAAGGCTTCATTATCAATCCCCAGAGCCATTCGTTCACCCTACAGAGCTACTTTTCAAACCTATTAGTACAAAAGAAAAAAGGAGCCTTGTGCTAACCTATGACCAACCCTATATCCATTATCATATTCTCTACAGTGATCACTTTTGAGTAAGATGCACATAGTTGAGACTCACTGCTCTTCCAGTGTACCTGGTAACATTCTCTCCTGTACAGTCCTTTAGAAATAAGTGCTTATTGGCTTAAATATGCCTAAAGCTAATTGAAAAAAAAAATATTTACCTCGGTGATCCTATGGCCTCAAACTGCAGAGGATCCATATGTCTCACTGTTCATCAGAATCTGAATTCCATCACTGGGATTGATTCAGTCTCTGTTATGTCCTCCAGAATAGAAACAGAGCTGCTGCTAAGACCTGGGAGAAGCAGTGCTGGATGGTTCAAACACAGCTAAAAATTCACAATTTGTATCCAGATTCACTAAGCTGACCTGGAATAAAGCACTTGCACTTTGTCTGTCACAGACAGAGAGGAGGAAGAGCTGTCTGGGAAACCTTGAAGTATCAAAACATCCCTGAAGAAATGGAAGGAGACAAAAGGCGTAAGGAGTAAATCACTTTGGTAATAAACTGGTGCAAGAAGGAATGCCAGGCTGGGGACATAAAGACAGAAGGACAGATTCTGTTCCCACTCTTGAGATAAGGAAAAGATTCTTTGATAGATGTGCAGAGACTTCCTCACCAGTCCCTAACTTGGACCCCTCACAAGCCTTGCTGCAGAAAGAAGCCAGGGTGGCAGAAGTGATTGGATGGGGGCACAGCCAAGTACAGAGCACTACAGGGGGTTCTGCATGTGGCTTTTGTAATGTATGCTAAAATTCATCACACCCCAAGAGATATCAAAGCACGCAGGGAAGATAAAGCCAGTTTTCTCTCAGTTTCCCAAGAAGAATAATTTTTTGTAAAGTGAATCTTCTGTAAGGCTCCTTACTCATGTGGGCACCAATGACACAGCTCAGAGCACTCCCAGCTGGGTCATGAGGTGCTACAAGGATTTGGGAGCGGGGCTAAAGGGTCTGGGGGCACAGGTGGTGTTTTCTTTGATCCTCCCAGTCTTGGAGTATGGGCTGAGGAGGGAGAGGAGGATCCAGGTAGTCAACCAAAGACTGCGGCGCTGGTGTCATCGGGAAGGCTTTGGCTTCCATGACCACAGCCTGCTCTTTGGTGAGAGAGGCAGCGAGCTGCTGGGAAGGGATGGCCTCCACCTCTCTCCACTGGGGAGGAGGCTCTTCTCAGCCAGACTGGCTGACGTGCTCCACCGGGCTTTAAACTAAGCCCGCTGGGGGACGGGGGGACAACCGCCACTGCTGGCCTGCTGATCAACCCTTGCAAAGCCAGCAGGCCAAGGCACTTAAGGGAACCCACCCATGCCCCAACCCAGGAACAACCGGTAGACAAGGCAAGTGTCCCCTTGGGGACCCTTGCCTGCCTGTATATAAATGCCAGGAGCTTGGGGAATAAGCAGGAGGAACTCGTCCTCCTGCTTAACACAAATAATAATGACATCATAGGGATAATGGAGACCTGGTGGAACTCCACCCATGACTGGACCACAGGTATAGATGGCTATACCCTGTACAGGAGAGATCGAGTAGATAAAAGGGGCGGGGGTGTAGCTCTCTATGTTATGGAAAGCTACACATCCCTGCAAGCTGATATTGGCAACCAGGGTGGATGACTGGAGACCCTGTGGGGAACATGGCACAGGGGACACAATGGTGGGAGTCTACTACCAAGTCAAGTGCTTGACCAGGTGTTCACCTGGGAACTGGCTGAGGCCTGCATGCTCCAGGACCATGGTTATCATGGGTGACTTCAACTACCCAGACATCTCGTGGGAGGATCACTCAGCAAAATCCAAGCGGTCGCAAAGCTTCCTATCGTGTGTGGATGACCTCTACCTGACTCACGAAGTCTACAGGCCAATGAGAGGAAAAGCACTGCTCGACTGTAGTACTGGCTACTGGGGATGACCTAATCAGCAACCTAGTGATCGATGGGAAGCTGGGTGACACTGACCATGAGCTGATCACCTCCACCATCTGCCGTAAAACTGGCAAGTCAGTCAGCAACACTGAAGTCCTTGACTTCAGGAAAGCTGAATTTGACAAGCTCAGGAGGCTCATCAGTGAGGTCCTAAGGGACCACGACCCCAGGGGGAGGGGAGTCCAGGGAGAGTGGTTGCTCCTGAAGGGAGCGATCCTCAATGCATGAGCTAATTCTATTCCATCTCGGAGGAAAGGCAGCAAGAGGGCACAGCAGCCCCCCTGGCTCTCCAGGGATCAAACAGACCTCCTGAGGCTAAAAAGAAAGGCCTACAAAGGATGGAGAATGGGATTCACCTCCAAGGCGGAATATCTTGCACTGGTCCAGTCCTGCAGGGAGCAAACCAGGAAAGCCAAGGTGGCAACTGAACTCCAGCTAGCTTCGAGTATCAAGAACAATAAAAAGTCCTTTTTCAGATATGTGGGGAGCCGGAGGAAAAGCAAGGGCAACATTGGACCCCTGCTGAACCAGATGGGACAACTGGCAACTGACGCCCAGGAAAAAGCCAACCTATTAAATGGGTACTTTGCATCAGTCTTTCATCAGTCCCACTATGGGACAGGGAGATCCGGGTGAGGGAGATCCCCTGCCCTCTATCAATGCTGACCTCATGAAGGAACACCATGAAGGAACACCTTGGATACCTTCAAGTCAGCTGGCCCTGACAATCTACACCCCAGGGTACTCAAGGAGCTGGCGAGCTTCATAGCCCAGCCCCTGGCACAGATCTTTGAGAACTCCTGGCGCTCTGGTGAAGTGCCCGAAGACCAATGTGGTGCCTATCTTCAAGAAAGGGAGAAAGTGGATCCGGCAAACTACAGGCCCATCATCCTGACCTCTATCCCAGGGAAGGTCTTAGAAACGTTTATTAAAGAGGCCATCCTTAATGGACTGGCCAACACCAACATCCTGAGGAATAGCCAGCACGGGTTTGTTGTGGGTAGGTCTTGCTTGACCAATCTCATTTCCTTTTACGACCAGGTGACCTATCACCTGGACAAGGGAGAAGAGATTGATGTCATATATCTTGACTTCAAAAAAGCCTTCAATTTGGTATCCCATGATCACCTCTTGGCAAAACTGGCCAACTGTGGCCTTGGGTCCACATCGATCTGCTGGCTGGGAAATTGGCTCCATGGTTGGACCCAGAGGGTGGTAATTGACGGAAGTCAATCGTCACAGTGCCCTGTGAACAGTGGGGTCCCCCAAGGCTCTGTCCTTGGACCCATATTTTTCAACATCTTTACTAATGATGTGGACATTGAAGTCAGAAGTGGACTGGCCAAGTTCACCAATTACACCAAACTTTGGGGCAAAGCATCCACACCAGGAGGGTGATCCAGGCTGACTTAGACAGGCTCAGCAAATGGGCGGATGAGAACCTGATGATGTTTAACACTGAAAAATGCAAGGTTCTTAACCTTGGTAGGAAAAACCCGCAGCATCCTTATAGGCTCAGCAGTGCTATGCTGGCTAGCACTATGGAACAAAGAGACTTGGGGGTCATCATTGACCACAAGATGATCATGAGTCTGCAATGCGATGCTGCGGCTAGTAAAGCGACCAAAACACTGGCTTGCATCCATAGATGCTTCTCAAGCAAATCCAGGGATATCATTCTCCCCTTGTACTCGGCCTTGGTGAGGCCACAGCTGGAGTACTGCGTCCAGTTTTGGGCTCCACAATTCAAAAAGGATGTGGAGAACCTTGAGAGAGTCCAGAGAAGAGCCATGCACATGATCAGAGGTCAGGAAAACAGACCTTACAATGACAGGCTGAGAGCCCTGGGGCTCTTTAGCCTGGAAAAGCGCAGGCTCAGGGGTGATCTGATGGCCACCTATAAGTTTATCAGGGGTGACCACCAGTATCTGGGGGAACGTTTGTTCACCAGAGCGCCCCAAGGGATGATGAGGTCGAACAGTTATAAACTACTGCAAGATAGTTTCAGGCTGGACATATGGAAGAATTTCTTTACTGTCTGAGACCCCAAGGTCTGGAATAGCCTACCATCAAGCACCTACATTGAACACCTTCAAGAGAAATTTGGATGCTTATCTTGCTGGGATCCTATGACCCCAGCTGACTTCCTGCCCCCGGGGCAGGGGGCTGGACTCGATGATCTTCCGAGGTCCCTTCCAGCCCTAATGTCTATGAAATCTGTGAAATGTAATGTGCACTGACAACATGTAGGGGGTACACACAAGTGCACATGCACCCTCTGAGCTTGGTGGTGCACCCCATGCAAAAAACGCCACCGACGCTGCCAGTGGTGCCTGCAGGCGGTCGCTGCTCGCTACCCCTCTGATTCCCGATCACCGCTGGCCACCGCCAATGCTGCCGGTGGTATCTGCAGGTGGTCGCCACCCTCTGGTCAGCACTTGCCACCCCCTCCCACCGTGGCCACCTGCGAGAGCTCCCCACTCCCCGCCACCATGCCCCCACTGCCACCACTGCCTGCAAGTGGTCGCCATGCCCCTCCAGCAGCAGTGCACATGGAGCCTGGTCAGCCTTACCCAGAGGAGTGCACAGTGTAGCTGGAGATCTCACTGGCTCAGGCAGCCAGGACTGTGGACTGGAGGAGCTGGACTCAGACTTGAGAGCAGCTTCTGGCTGCTGTTTGAGCACTCTAGGAACTAAAGGTTTGTCTGGGGACATCTCCAGAGATATGGGGAGGAAATAAGGTGTCTACTGTTACTACAGCATTGATGTTCCTTTACCTTTTACCTGTTCCCTCTTTTTGGCCCATTGACTTGTGACCCTAACCCCTATGATTTTCTATATAAAAGTAAGAACTCCCCCTTGCTTCCTGTGCCAGGTTCTGGGGCTGCAGGGTTGGCACAGTTTATTCTGGGAAATAGAAGACTGAAAAGACAAGGAATATCCTTGGCTCTGGTGTTCTACTAAACTCAAAGCCATTTAAAGAATAAAAATAAATACATCCGTAATACAGAAGAACCAGTGTCATTTCTGGATCTCTTGAGAATAACCTAAACTTTAGGTGTCCAATTCATCATTGCATTCTCTGAGTGATTCAGGAACAGTAGTGTTAAAATAAAATAACACAATGGTGAATAAATCTCTTATGGTTTAGATTCTTCTTAAATGTCCTGACCCAGCCAGAGAACACGTCCTGGCCAACCTTAAGCATGTGACTGAGTCCAATTCTTTGCCACAAAGCACTTGAACAATGGAACAACAGTATATGCTTAAGTGCTTTTCCAAATCAGAACTGATTCCACTTTACAGAATGCAAAAATTTATGCATCATAAATATTAAAAA
This sequence comes from Alligator mississippiensis, assembly GCF_030867095.1. Classification (NCBI taxonomy): domain Eukaryota; kingdom Metazoa; phylum Chordata; order Crocodylia; family Alligatoridae; genus Alligator; species Alligator mississippiensis. The sequence continues at coordinate 87,987,932 of NC_081829.1, read as the reverse complement.
GGATAGTCTTGAAAATATAATACTAAATGAAACAAGGTACATTATAGACATTAGGGCTGGAAGGGACCTTAGAAGATCATCAAGTCCAGCCCCCAATTATCCTGTGGGAAGGGACCAAAATGACAGTTCAAGAGAGATTTCTCGACATGGCTCATAAGGACAAAACAGATTAAAAGAATTATTTTCTTTTCCAAAGAACAAAAATGGGAAGTTCTTAGGAGTACAGGAAGTCAGAAGCAATATAGAGTACATTTAAATGCAAGAGGAAAAGTTAATTTGCTACTGAGTGGTGAGGCAGAGTAGCAAAAAAAGAATTAGGTGAGAGAATCTTTTATGAAAAGGGCAAAAAAGCAGCTAAAATGCTGGCTGATCTATTTAGGAGAATGACTCATGAGAAAGCAATTTCTCCTAAGGAAAGGTGTACAATGAATGGTCCTAGATCTATTAAATCCACCTTTCAGGATTTCGGCACCAATTTATGCACACTGAAATAGGCCAAGCCTACAGAACAGATGCAACAGTATTTAAATAAGTAAAAAAGCCAGTTCTATCAGAACGAGAAGTAATTAGATCTGAGGAGCCAATGCCTTGAGCAGAGACTAAAAGGGCTATCAACAACTTAGTGCTTGGAAAACTCCCAGAACTGGAAAGCTATGCAGCCGAACGCTTCAGAGCATTTAGACAAAATCTTATCCCCTTATTAAAAGCAGTGTTTGATGAAAGTCTAGGGGGTAGAAAAAGATCCCACAAGCTCCCACCACATCCCTATACAAATAAGGTAATCTCATTTCTCCTTTAAATGCATGTTTTAAAATTTATGCTAAGATGCTTGTAACAAGAATGCAGATTGTAATTAAATAATTGGTACCTAAAGGTCAGGCAGACTTATTTCTAGAAAACCATCTTCAGAGGAACAAAGGTACAGACTGAATTGTGCCTATTCATCTTGTTTTCTCTTGGTGGAGAGGTGTTGAGTTGAGTGGCTGCTTATTGTTTATACTATGCAGATGTGGCCCTGGACTGATAATAATTAGCTCCAGGGACTTGAATTAGGTTAGCTGGATCCTTCAGTAAAGCAATACTCATTAGGAAGGAAAGAAGCAAAGGAAGTGTTACGAAGATATGATACAGATATTGCAAAGACCCAAATTGAAACCACGGAACAAAGTATCGCATCTTGGAATGATGTGTCCATTGGAATTTATGTAACCCTGATCTTCAGTACATAACGTTTTCCTAGATGATAGCCCAGCTTTAACAAGGTCTCTGCTTTAAAGAATAAACGCCTTTAAACATTCACAAATCTAAGTTTATTGACTATTTTCACAAAGCAAGACATTCTATAGCCTTGTCATTGTGTATGTGAACAATATCTATCACAGCATGGTTGTCACCCTCCATGATGGCTCCAAAGTCCTACTATATTACAAACAAATAATAGCAGCAATAAATATAATTTTTCGCTCAAAAAATAAAACACTGAAGTGAATATATTACTGATATTACAGATTCACTTTGCAAATCCAACCTTCTTCCTCTTCAATAACAATTCCAGAAGAAAGTGGGCAGTGGTAAGGTAAATGATGGTTGCCCCAGCGCTTTGACTTGTCCTATGCCTCAATACAGCCACTCAATATTTCTTTAGAAAAGAACTTGCTACTAGATTGTTCAATACCATCCACTTACAAGAAGGTTTTACAGCAACCTTCAGGACCAGGCACGGGCTTCCAAACCCTACGTATTATCAGTGTGCAGATACCTAAAGAAGGATTGTAGCCTAGAACAAAGCAAAGCAGAATTCTTCTTGAAATCAAATGGTAAAAAAAAGCCCACTCTGTGGTCTTTCACCTCCTAAAATGCAGTAGACCCAGATCTCACTAAAGGATTGATGTCTACATCTACTGAAGTCTTTCCATTTGCTAGGGAAGGAAAATACAGCTGAAAAGCATTCCTTTTGAAGCGGCACTACTAATATAGAATTTGATTCCCGAAAACACCTTGCCCTTTTGGGAAGGATCTCACTGTAACTTGTATCACTGCTCTAAATCCTGAATTATGCTGTGGGAACCTGGAAAATTAAGTTCATGAAACTTAACAAGAATATAGGGTAAAATTAATTGTTCTAGACATTTTGATAGTTACAGTTACTACTTCTTTAACAGTACGGACCATTGTTACAGCAAATGTAAGAAACAAGATGATACGTCATAATTTCTTTTTGCAGTTATATTTTCAGTTACAAATAATTAGAAAGAATCAAAATGTAAGATACAAGATGGTATGTCATAATTTCTCTTTGCATTTATATTTTCAGTTACAAATAATTAGAAAGAAGCAAATCACTTATGGAATAACTGCTTTGGACACAACTGGATGTTCAATGGGAGAATAATCACAGGCAGATTATATAAAAGCTTACACCATTTAAATAAATTGACTGAATGAGAGAAGCATGAGGGAAAGAATGCTTTATATATCAGTGGAAATGCCAACTTGGTGGGAACATTGGTATAAATTGTTACACCAATTCTGTTATTTCTTTGCATGGCTGTGGTCTATGAAATTACTGCCACACATACAGCACTGTAAAAAACAATAATGCAGAAGGGATTTGAAATGGAATTTGATATCATTTGGGAAAAAAAAAAATGTGTTACTAGAAATATCCATGAAATAAGAACTATTACTAAAACAATATTTGGATGAAGATTGCCTCTATTAGGCAACAGATTATAGCTGGTGCAATAAATAGACACTTAAGTCAAGTTTCATTGTACATAATCAGGTGAATTTTAACTTCTAAAGCACTGAGAAGCAGAAGATTAAAAACAACAGAGTAGATCATTACAATAGAAACTAGTGGTTGATAACTAGTTTGGGTAGTGGTATCACCTATGGGAATGGACCATTCCATTGCTATACAAGGAGAGTCGTGCAATAACTCTTCTAGTTCCCATTGTACAAGAACTATTTTCATTTTAAAAGCATGGACAAATAATGCCAAGATCTGGTTGTGGCTGGGTGCCTGTTCTTTTTGATCTGACCTCTATGCTCATATTTTGTAACATGCATCCACCCATCTGTGCAAACCTATCCCAGGTGTGTGCACATTTCAATATGTGCACCTGTCCAAATTTGAATATACATCCAGCGTATGTGTAAATCAGAAGCTGTATGCATCAAGGTTTGCACGCACATTGGTTGAAAGAATGCACACTTGAAAACTTGTATGATGAATAAAACTGGGAATAAAAAAAGAAAGTTGATCAAGTTTCAGGAGAGGCCTAGTTCACTGTGGCATCAGTAGAGTGAGGAATGCCAAATGAATCCAGAGGGTTAGCTCTTCTACTTTAATGAGTTTTCCACTTAGCAGTCTTAATTAAAATCTCTTTTCTACAATTCTACCTGCCTGCTGCATCCATTACTATCAACATGTACGAGGGAAGCATTTGGCTCACTTAGTGTATTGGCTTCAAGTGACATGTTCAAGTAGTAAGAGGGAGTTATAACTAGTAGTATCCTTATAAACCAAAGAAGAAACCTACTGGGTTCTGTCATTAGATCAACATCCATAAAAGGTGTTTGGTTTGTGCAATATGCCAATAAATTCCCTAGATGACAGATATCTAATAGCTCTACAAGGAATTAACAAAAATATTCTGTTTGCACCTAGAAATATAATACAGTAGGAAAAAATAGATTGAAGCACTGTTGCAAAATAAACATCCCTGCCTGAAGCATGCCTGATAAATACAAATAAGCTATTTTAATAATTGTTTTAGACAGTCATTCACTTGAACTTGGTTGTTGTCTCTTTTTCTGAGCTACCATTATACAAGCCACCTCAGGCAAGTCCGGGGGAAAGAAATATGCTGAAGGCAGGAGCAAATGATTTCATCTTTCACTAAGTTTGGTCTTATTACAGGATCTCTGGCAAATGTTAAGTACATGCTTTGTCCAAAATCACAATGCAAATCTCAGTGTGCATTTTGAAGTGATGGATTATTAAATTTAAAAGCTGACAGCAACATCCACAAAAATATATACTGTAGCTCCCATTATATGCAAAAACCTCCAAAGCAACTTTTCATCCAAATGATTCCTTTAAATCCATACCTGTTTTAGTGACATTACTCTTAATATACTTGATGAAATATTAAGCATGTAATTACTGTACATGCTCTATAAATGGCTTCCCTGACATTCAGGCTACACAGAAGGTTGTATGATAATAAGAGTTAAGATTTTTTTTTCTCAGAAGTATCTTTTCCCAGGGAGAGATTCGAGATTAGGTGGAAAATGTTATATTTAGAATAGAAATGAAACCTTACTGAATGCTGCGCTTGTTATAAAGTAGCCTGGGAGAGAGAAATGAGAACTCCCAATTGGCATCTTGGAAGAATGTAGGGCGGCCATGCTCTAGCTTCACACCTGGGGCTCCCATCTGGCATGTGTTGAGTCACTGACAGAGAGGGAGCGAGTTACATGGCATCTTCCCAAAAAAGCTCACTGCAACATCATAGGTGGGGATGGAAAAGAACAGGTAACTTTCTTCTCACAAAGACATTACACTTAAACCAGTCTAAGTGAATGTAGATCGGGGTGGGCAAAATCTGGCCCACGAGCTGGATCAGGCCCATGCAGAATCCATTTCCCAGCAGCCCCTGTCTGCGTCACTAAGGCCAGTTTCCATGGAGACCCCAAGAGCAGCAATGCGGTGACAGCACGGGGCTAGGCTTCCCATGGGGACCGACCCCAGCAGCGCTGGCAGGGTGCGCAGCTGGGCATGGAGCTGCTCCAAGACTGGGATCTTGCAGTGGTGCCAGCATGCTCTGGAGCCAGGGCAGAGCCATGAACCGCTGCCCACATGCCTTGGGCAGGGGTATGCGGGCAGCAGATTGCGGCTCTGCCCCAGCTCCAGACCATGCTGTCACCCCTGTAAGATCCCAGCCCTGGCCACAGAGCAGCTCCCTGTCCAGCCATGCACCCTGCCAGCGCTGCTAGGTCCAGTCTCCATGGAAATCCAGGCCCCACGCTGCCACCATGCCACTACTACTGGGGTCTCCATGAAAACCAACTTCAGTGACACAGGCAGGGGCTGCTGGGAAATGGAGTCCAGGTGCCAGCCAGATCTGCCATTTTGCCCACCCCTAATGTCTGATGTAGATCAATCTAAACCCATAACCATACAGAAGTTCAGCACACATAGATCAGTCTAAATATGGCACAAGTGACTTAAGATAAGCTTGGCGCAAGGTACATTCAATTGAGATTCATTCAGGTTAGACTGATATATCAAATCTCTGTAGTCACTGTTCTCCAACATCCCAGTCTACTTTGTGCCCCCTCCCTGACATCTGGCCCATGCTCAGCTGCTGCAGCCAAACACTCAGCAGACCCTGCCCCCAGGTTGTTTCAGTGCCAAGCAAGCACAGCACCTCTCCCAGCCTTGCCTCCAACCACCTATCAGCTGCAGGCAGGCAGAGCGGGGAAGTGAGACATCTGTGTCACCTGCAAGAGCCAAGGGACCTAGATACCCAAGTCCCTGGGCTGTGGTGCTGCACCATCAACACCCTGTTACTAAGCACTCCACAATGTACATGCAGACTCCAACACAGAACCCAGGAGAACCTCCATGCTCAGCACAGCCCCTCAGATCCTGACCCTAGCATCTGCACACCCAGCTAGGGACCCCCATGACCCTGCACTCGAGCACAGCCCCAAAGACCCCAACCCTGGCACCTGTATACTACATCTCAGAGGCCAGGCACCCTGCAACCCAGACCCTAACATAGACACCCCCTTCCCAAGCATGAACCAGTGCAGGAGGCTCACCTCTGGAGGGTCAGGGTCACTGGGGCCAGAACATTTGAACTGGGCCCGCATGGAGGTGACCCTGTAACTTCCATGGCTCAGACATCCCACAGGTACCCAGGCCACGTGCACCTGGGGTGCTGCAAGTATTTTTTGGCTCACAGCCAAAGAGTTCCAGAGCACTAAGGATTGGAGGGGGCATCCCATACTAAGCATGGGCATTGGGCATCCAAGACAAAGCAAGCAGGCAGATACCCCTGGAAACTTCAGGAACAGGTGGGACATGGCCAGCTGCCTCAGTGTTGCAAGTTGAGGACACTGGAAATTTCCAGGCAAGGAAATGAGGTGTTGCCAGCATCAAGGGGGTGTCTGCTAGAAGATCCTGGAAAGTTTGAGGTTGTGGGGGTGACCTGACCACACTCCAGAGCAGGGGCCACACCCTGCTGGAGAGGGACAGCTACATGCCAGGACCCACCAACCTATGCATACCCACTGTTCCTTCCACCCATCCATCTATCCATCCATCCATCCACCTCCTTACAGCCAGACCCTCACCCATCCGAAGATGCCAAGGCCCCACAGGCAGCACCACATGGAACACCCCATCCCATCCTCCTCCAATACCCAAATTCAGTCACACAATTGGAGCCCCACAGACATGAAGGATCTCATTGAAATCTGGGGTAAACAGGAGATCCAGAACCAGCTCCTCAAAGGTTTCTGGAATGGGGACATGTTCAAGTGCACTGTTCACTACCAATCCAAACTAGGTCACTTGGAGAAAACCTCATAACTAAGACTGCTTCCTCCCCCAGTTTTTTGAACAACTGTACATGGCCATGTAGACCAACATAGCCCTCCACAAGAGGGAGATGGCCATGGCTAAATCCCTGAGGTGACATATGCACTCCATATGAAGCAGAACAAAAACTGAGATTTCCTTTGCTTAAGTCCCATTCCATTTCCTATACAAAAATGCAGCTAGAATTGGTTTAGAAAGACTTGCACAATGGAAGAATGAACATTGAAATTAGGTCCGAGTGCCCCCATTACCATCATATTGACAGTAACGTGTTATGGAGCTCACCTGATGCACTGAAGTTAATATCTATTAGATTTACCAAACCAGTAAATCCAGTGTATCAGTTTCCTAGTAAAATCCTGTTACTGGCAAGAACTAATTTCCCAGCATAATCAGCATACTGGTTTCCTAATATAGCACATATATTGATAAAACGACACCAATTTCCTGGAATAATCAATAAAAACCTACTATAATGGTCCCAATGCAGGATACGTGTGCCCTCTTTAACCTGTCAAGTTGCTTCCAATGAGCACGTTAGGAGTCTGTCGTAGCACAGTTGATTTCCGTGGTCATGGAAAAGCTGCAGTTTGTTGTCCCACTGGACTCCAAACATGTCGGTGTTTTTGAAGTTCTTGAGCAAATATTGCCACTTCTTTTCATGGCATGTCCTGACCCCACAAAACCACAGGTTGCCAGTCATTCTGCAGAGTCTTGGGGTACTTAGGGGCAATTTGAATGTTTCTTGTCTTCCTCTGCATCCTTCTACTTTGCTTTCTTACGAACTTGAAGAATGTAGCTCCCAGATTCTGGAATCACTTTAGTTGGACACTGCCCCTTTCTACTAGTAGGTATGTATCAATAGATCCTAGTTCCTCCCAGGTCTGAAACTGCTTCATACATTCGTATTATAACACAGATGGTTTTCTAAAAGAGCATCACTACTCTTTTCCTTATTACACAGGAATCTCTACAGGAAAAGGCATAGCTGGAAGGATCCCAACAGCTGGTATTTATCCAGGAGCTTGAAAACTAAATGCAACATGGGCCTTAAAAAACGATCAGTATAGTAAAACCAGCGCTTGCTCCATAAAGATGTGATTTACAGGAGGTGCGGCTAAATTCAATGATCCTTTCTGGCCTCAAACTCTCTGAATCTATGAAAAGATCATTTATTTTATTCAATGTCTCATAACTAAATTATTAGGCTCAGTTTTTCTTCTAGCGTATTAATATCAGTGACAGATTTACAAAATAATGTTGCTTTAGACAGAATGAAAGATAACAGGCTTTTTTTTTTTAATTGTATCAAGGTATTTCTACCAGAAGGCATAAAGATATTATTCATTTTCCTCTTATCGTGGGTAGCTACAGCTGCATTAAAGTAGATGTGCCTTTAAAATAATAAGGAAAGAAACCTTGTAAACACGTGAAATATTTGTGCTATGCTGTGTTATTTTCATGGAGTTGAGGCTGTATATTAATCATGTTAGTAGCTTGGATCCTGCTGGTTTACCTATTACCTTAGCTCTTGGGTACCGGACAATATCCTGAATCATGGTTTCAATATTTAAGTCCCTAATGAATTCTTCTAACCAGTCTTTATGGTTATATTCCAATATAAAATAAAAGCTTGATTCTGTAATGGAAGAATTACTGCTATTAAAGGATTTAATCCTAACTATACTACAGACTATTTCTTGATATATGAAGCTCAGACTCCAGAGGGCTGTTATTTTTATCAGCTTTGTATTTTACAGATAAGCATTAACTGCAGATTACAGGATTGATTCTCACCAGGTTTCCCTTGCATAAAGGCAAAGCTTTACAAAACCAGTAAGACTAGGTAGTTCTTAGCTAAAAGTGCTGTTGGTTTAAAACTTCATGAACATATTTTTATGACTTGTCTCTCTGATTAGCCTTCTCGCTGTAGCAACTTTCTCCGTTGCTAGGACAGATTCACTGGCAACCAAGGGAAAGGTCTATAACAGCTGGAAAGACAAAAGGCAATCACCGAGGATGGGCACGATTATGCTGAGCTTGGCAACATGATATACAGCCTGAACCAGCCACCCACAGAACCTGCTGTCCCAAGAGACAGAGCATAGCCCTGGGCTTGCGAGCAGAGAAGGAAATAAGGGTGCAGCTGGCACAACGCTACTAAAGACATGACTAATGATGACTGCGACACCGGTGTGAGCAGAACCAAATATTGTGTTACGAGGGGAAAAAAAACCTGCATCTGTGTACTAAAAGGAGAGGGAATCGCTTCTAACAGTGTACTGGAATGGAGCAAAACAACGGTTTGTTCGATAGCAATCACAATGGGCTAAAATTAAAGCTAGGGGACGGAAAGGCATTTTACTTTAGGTAAGAAGCGGTGCTTAAGGTAGGGCACACTGAGTGGTGCTATTCGCAGCCACTGTTTATCTTGTTAGCTGTGCAGGATGGATAAGAAAGAGGATGTGAAATGGGAAGCTAAGAACGATTAAAACAATGATTTGAAAATTGTCTGGCAAAGGTGGAGGAGGCATGAGAAATATTTCCTGTAACACTTCCTAGCTGTGAGAGAGATTTGGGAACAAAATACATTTGGTTGGGAGCACAGGAAGGGAAAATATTGATATTCCTAGGGCCAGAGCTATCAAAGGAATCAAGTCAGAACTAGGCCTGTGTGAGAAATGGATGACAGGCGACAAATGAAGACGCTAAGAAATGGTGGCATGAAAAGGCTGAAAAGCACAGCAAAATGAGAGGAACCAGGAGGCATGAGGGTCTTCTTAAAAGCGTGATTTTTGTTAACAAAAGCACTAAAAGAAGAAAAGACACAGCTGCAAGGACACCGTTGTCAGGTTTTAAAGAGCAGCAACTAATGATGAATGGAGAATACCCTGAGTGAGTTTAGGAGGAATAATAAAGACGAAACTACAAAAACTAACGCACAGCACTGAACATGAATGAACCCACCTGAACAGGGAACGGGAAGAAATTAGTTTTGAATCCTTAAATAGTCAGAGTGGCTACGGCAAGGCTGACTGGAGACGGCGTTATATGTTGTACAAGGAAGATACCTACAGGCTGTGTTTACACTGACAGTTTTCGGGAAATCTTCCCTGTCCTAGTTTTCCCAGTGCTACTAGCAGGAGGAGTGTTAAATAGATTGCTGCTGGCGTGTTCACTGCTCAGAGCAGGTCTTAGACAATGCAATGGCAAAAACTTCAACGGCTGGTGTACGCCATCATTGCCAGCACCTGGAGCAGCAAGCGATTTGCTGGAGGTTGGCTCTGTAGAGAAGTCCTCAGTAACTGAGATGGCAGAATATACTGAAGAATATAGAAACTGAAGATGCAGCTCAGAACCATTTCCCATTTAAGGGGTAAAGACAAAGTTCCCATTTGCCCCATTATTAAAAGCAGAAAATGGATTCTGTATGAATAGGAGTCTCCCCAACATAAGGAGGCGGCTGCCTAATTTCATGGGGAGGTCATGGGGCTGGCTGCCATATTGGTGGCCTAGCCCCCAGCCACGCCTTTGACTGACCAAGGGGCCCCAGTGGCCCCACTCCTCACCACTAATTGGTTGCAAGGGCTGTCCATCACATAGCTCTGCCTCTTGCCACCAATTGCTGGACATGGGTGGGGCCACACAACAGGCAGCTGAGAGCCAATCAGCAGCAAGGGACAGAGGCAGCAGCCATCTTGAACTCTCCGTGCAGCCCCTCTTCTCCTACCCCTCCACCACCACCTCCCTGCAGGCTGCATGGCCAAGCCACTGTGCCCTGAGGACTTTTAGCTCCCTCTGGGGAGCCAGCATTTTATTTTCAGTAAGTTTGGGTTTTTTCATGGATTTCATGAATATCACCTGACTTCATGGGCAATGCAGATCATGATTTCCATGAAATCCACAAAATTGTGATTTCAGTAGGTCCCTGTCTATGAGAGAAGATATTTTGGTTTCGTACATCATCTTTCATATTCCTGATTTACAGCACAATGTTATTTCACTCCAGATGAAGAGAGTTATAGTCTCTTGGTGAAGCCACTGGCAAATCAAACCCACAACCCCAGTGGGTTATTAAATGATATCAATTTTGCAGGATTTGAAATGGATCCAATACCTGATGTTTGGTAAATTTTCTGGGTGATTTTACCTAAAATGATACAGAAGTTTTCACTGAATGAGGTTTTGCATTCTCTCCCCCAACCCCACTAAAATCAGTTTGTAGCAAAAGAACAACGGCTTTGGCCAACAAAACATAATGATTTTTATTTTTTTTAAATCATCAAAAAATGGAAAATATTGAAATTATTGAGATTTTTTCACTAAAAATAATCAGTTTGGAAAAAGGCCATTTTTTTGACAAAAACAAAATTGTGCCTCCTGTGAGCAGATGTAAGTCCCAATACTCCAAACATTTATACTTTCTTCGTTCAGACATGTGAGTACAATAGTTTTGCTGAATGAGTTAACAAGCCAGTGCACTTACCTAATATTAAGTATGTGTATAAGTGTTTGTAGACACATGACTGTGGTTTCCTTAATCAACAGGACCACATTCAATATGCTGGATGGAGATATAAAAAAATAAATGTCTAGTCTCCTCATTTAGCTACTGCAAAGAAATTCTACTTAATTATACAATGATATTTTACTGACAACGAGGAAGAGCAGCACAGGAAAGACTAGATGCTGTTATGAAATACAATTGACCAGGAAACTCTAACATAGCAGGGAAGGGAAAGAGTCACAAATTTCGATTTAAATTGTCCCTGTTATTCTATACAAGTCCCTTGAGTTTATTCTGCTTTTGTTCCCTTATAGGATATGATCACAACAGAGAGCAGTCAAGATGATAAATGAGAATTGAGGGCCTATTTATTCCAAAACAAACAACAAGTAAAATGATTCCTATCCAAGTCTTCAAGCATCCTAACCTCAAATAGTCATGAAATAACAAATTCAATAGGAAGTCAGACAGTCATCAGCCTACAAAATGCCTTTCTTGTATCATTGTGGAGATTACACACATAAGCCTCTCTATAGCCTAAGAAATAAATGGCCCAAAGGTCATCAGATTCCATCTACTCTATTTACACAAATAGAAGCCAACTCGGTATAAGACAACCTCCCTCCCAATTTTCATATATGGAAAATTTATAAATTTGTTGTAATTTTCCAGGTATATAATCTAATTATTGCAGGTTTGCCTTGAATTAGTATCCCCCCCACTGCTACAGCAGGGAAACTAGATCTGGGGAGTCAGGTAGCCTCTTTGCCCTCTGCTTTCCCCCCATTTTTTCCCCTGGCAGCCCCTTTCCTCTGTCTTTACTATCAGACCCTGCTCTCCCTGAGCACATGGAAGTCAGGAGCAAATTTGAGAACTATGACCTTGAAATTAAACATGGTTGTAGCAATTTGCATATAGTACCAATGCACTTAGTTCATCCAGAATAGATGTGTTACCTTTTTTTGAAACTGCTGCAAATTTTAGAACAGGTACTCCATAAATGCACTTTTAAGTAGGACTTTGGTACCTACTTATATATAGTACAAACTATTCATGATATTAGTCCAAAGTCATAGTGATTTACCTTATAGTTCAGTGGGCTAGGTCCCACCAGACTCAACAAGATTTCAAGCCATGGTGATGTCACAACTTAGCACTGCTCAGTATGTGTGTGCACTCCAGATGTGACCCATGTGCTAATTAGTCCCCTACTCATGACTGGAGCTGGGTAGTCTTGTCATGAGTCTTGGGATGCTCCAAAAATGTCTATGCAGACAAGGCACAGGGCAACCTGGTCTGGTTCCACTGAATGAAGGGTGGGACCACACTCATCATATGTGCCAGGCTGAGAAAGGGGGTGACAGAGGGATTCTGGATGAACTGTTTGAGGCCCCATTTCATGATGTTTGCCAGGCATCTAAAGCTGGTGAAGAAACAGAAATCATTGGAATCACTGGAAATGGGAAAGAAAGGCACAGCTCAGCTGTGGGAATGAAGAGGAAGTTGAAATGTATGCAGTGTAGTGGCTCACCAGGACTTGAAAAAGAATCGGCACTGATGAGTGCAATGGGCACTACTTATTCTTATTTAGATGGGCTGCACCAGCCTTCCCCGTGGTAGGCTCCTGTCAGCATGGTTGCTCAATATAGGCTAAGTGTTTTACAGTCATGCTCAGTGTGGGCTGCATTTAGTTTAATGATAGCCATTTAATGAGGTTGTATGCAATTAGATGAGGGGCTTTTTTCCCCCATGCCAAATGAGGGGAGGAGGCACCTCGTCTTATATTTGAGTAAACACAGTATTTCAGACCAAAGTAGGGAGCAAGTTCCAGATTCTCAGAGACCATACAGAAAATGCCCTTTCCCACCATCCCTGTTGACTTTATTTTCTAAAAATCAGCCGGGTAAAATTCAAGAAAGACAAGTGCAAAATCCTATAGCTACAATCCAAATGTACAGGTACAAAATGGGCAATAACTGTCTTGACAAAAGAACTCTAGGAATGGATTTGGGGTTATAGTGGGCCATAACACCGAATATGAGTCAACAATGCAACACATTTTCAAAAAAAGACATATCTGATTCTGGTATGTATTTGTACAAATGTCAAATAAAAGACAGAGGAGGTCATTGTTCTGCTCTCCCCAGCACTTGTGAGAACCTAGATGGAGTTTCATTTCTGGCTTTGAGCACCACATTTGAATAAGGATGAAGGTAAACTCAGGGTGCTCCAAAGGAGAACTAAAAATGAACACTACGTTGTTTAGAATATATGACTTATTAGAAAAACTGAAAGCACTGGGTTGCCTTTCTCTAAGAAAGCAAAGGGTAGGGTAGGATGGGGTGGTGGATGAGATAAGTCCTTGAATACATAAAAGATTGTTACCAAAAGGACAGTGATCAATTATTCTCCATGCTCACCTGGGAGAGGACAAGAGGTAATCAGCTTAATATGCAGCAAAGAAAATATAGGTTAGATACTAAGAAAAACCTTATAAAGATAATTATATCCTGGAACAGACTACCTAAGAAGGCTGTGGAATCCCATTCATAAAAGGTCATTAACAAACAAGTTCACAGACTTTGTATACACATCCAGAGTGAGTAGAAAACGCCTCAGAAAGGAATAGTTGCCATTTCAGATAGTGGTCCACGTAGTTCAATACTCTTTTTTTCCAGTTGTTAGTGCCAGATGCTTCAGAGGAAAGAACCCCCATGGATGACATGCTATTGCAAAACCCCAGGCTGTGGACAATTGCCTTATGGCTTGAAGCATGAGGCCTGATATCCCTAATTTTAGCTACAGCAGCTGCAGATGATATTCTTATTATCCACGCAAATGTGTAATCCTTTTATGATGACTACTAAATTCTTTGCTACTAAAATCAGTGAAGCTTTTGCTGTTTCTACCAGGTTTGCATTTGTTTGCAAATGGCTTTGAAGATTAAAAGAACTGTGCAAGCACTAAGCATTGTTATTTGGCAAAGAAACTAGCTCAGAAAGACTGGGTGTCACTTGTATACCCTACTGTTTACTATCAAAAAGCCATCTTTATCAGCAGGCAAGCAGAAGCCAGGAAAAACCTATCTAACAAAATGATGCATTGAGGCCAATTATTGATTGATCAGACACACATGAAAAGACATTTTTGTGTGCATGTTGAAAGGTGCTATTTTACATCAGATGCATTCAGAATCTCTTCTTCAACCAACTCTGATATTTCCTTTATTTGCTCTGACATAACGTCATTGGCCATCACCATCCTGGAAAGGTATTTCAGAGATTCCCAGGAGTATCAGCTCGTGCACAGGACTGACAGGAATAGCCCTTGGGAGTTCCACTAGCTGGGGCTTTTGCAAGGTTCTTTAGAAAGCAAAAAACAGCTGGTTTTGAGGAATCTAGATATGACAGACAACATTCAGGTCTGAAAACCCCTCTTCTGCTGCCAAACATTGCATGGTGAGGTAGAAGAAATGTGCTCTTTAGAAATGCTGCAAGTCAATACTTTTGTTTATATATATTTTAATTTGGGGTATAATGTGACACAGGGGTTTTATCATATTTGTACTGAAGATGGTGGAAGTGCAGGACAAGCATGGGCTAATCGCTGAGAATGTGGAAGCAAAGAAAAGAGCAATGACTAGAATATGGTGAAGGATGGGACTGCTTCTGCTCTCCTCCCTGGAAACAGTTCTGGAGAAGCTTTCCAATACGAACATGAGAAAGCAATGCAAGAATTGTTTAAAGAAGCAGACTAACTTGGTAGAAAGTTCAGAACAGAAAAAAAGGCACCAGGAAGCAACTACACTGAGTTGCTGCAAACAGGAGATATACACATGTTCTGAGGTACAGTACAAAGTGGGAAGTAGGTCTGTTGAAAGCCAGTGGGTAAAGGTCAGAGGGGAGAGACGCAGGGAGAATGGCACAGTGGGTGTCTGTTACAGGTCACCAAACCAGGAGGAAGAGGTAGATGAGGCCTTCGTTCCACAACTGACAGAAGCTTCCACATTGCATGACCTAGTTCTCAGGGTGGACTTTAATTATTGTGACAGATCAGTGCATAGGCAGTCCAGCAAAATCTTGGAGTATGTTAGGATAGTTTTTTGATACAGGTGGTAGAGAGGCCAACAAGGCGGGGAGCTTTTCTTGACTTGCTGCTCACAAACAGGATTTGGCTGAGAATGTGAAGGTGGGTGACAGTGACCACATAATCAAGTTCAAGACCCTAACAGAAGGAAGGAAGGAGAGCAGGAGAATCAAGACACTGGACTTCAGAAAAGCAGATTTTAGCACATTCAGGGAACTGGTGGGCAGGATCTCCTGGGAGACAAGTCTGAGGGGCAAAGTAGTCCAGGAGAGCTGACTATACTTTTAAAAGACCACATTAAGAGCATAGGAGTAAGTTATTCCAGTGCAATGGAAGAATAGGAAATGCAATAATGGGACTGGTAAGGCTAGACAGCGATCTCTTCAATGATTTAAAACTCTAAAAGGAATCCTACAAAAAAGTGGTAACTTGTTCTTATCACAAGGGAAAAGTATAAGGTTAGTGTGTGAGAGTGCAGGAAGAAAATTAGGAAGGCCAAGGCAATCTGAGATGCAACTAGCAAGGGACATAAGAAAGACAATAAAAAGGGATTCTACAAGTACATCAAGAGTAAGGGGAAGACCAAAGAAACTATAGTTCCCTTATGGAATGCAGAAGATAATCTAGTTACAGATTATGCAGAGGAGGCTGAAGCATTTAATGCCTTTTTACTTTAATCTTCACAAATAAGATCAGCTACCACACGATCAGTGCAGCTGGCAGCAAAGATAGGGAAGACAACAAAAACGGAATGGAGAAAAGAGGTCAGGGATTACTTAGAGAAGCTAGATGCTTTCAAGTTAGCAGGGCTGGATGAGATGCACCCTAGGACACTGAAGGAATTAGATGAGGTAATTTCAGAGCCATTGGCTATTCTCTTTGAGAACTCATGTAAGTCAGATGAGATCCCAGATAACTAGAAAAGGGGCAAATATAGTACCCATCTTTAAGAAAGGATAGAAGGATGATCCAGGAAATAAACCAGTCAGTCTGACCTTGATAGCTGGGAAGATCATGGTGCAAGTCCTCAAGGAAGCCATAGTGAAGCAGCCAGAGGAGAACAAGGTGATCATGAACAGTCAGTATGGATTCACCAAGGGCAAGGCCTGACCAACCTGATGTCCTTCTATGATAAGGCTACAGGCTCTGTTGATGTGGGAAGAACAGTGGATGTGATGTACCTTGACTTTAGCGAGGCTTTTGACACTATCTCCCACACCATTCTCTTTATCCATCTAAGAAAATACAAAGTAGATGGAAGTACTGTAATGCGGATACATAACTGGATGGATCAACTTATTCAACGAATAGTCATCAGTGGTTCAATGTCTTAATGGTTGGGAGGAGATATTGGGTGGCATTCCCCAGGGGTCTGTTATTGTTTAATATCTTTATTAATTAATGATTTGGAAAATGGTATCAAGTGCATAGCTAGCAAATTTGTGGGCAACACCTAGTTGCATGGAATTGCAGATACTCTGGAGAGTAGGGCTGGGATCCAGAATGACTTGGATTGACTGGAGAAATTGTCTGCAACCAATCAGATGAAATTCAACAAGAAGTACAAAATCCTACACTTGGGACATAATAATTGCATACATAAATACAGACCTGGGAATGACAGACTAAGCTGCAGTACAGCAGAGGACTTGGGTGTAACAGTAGACCATAAGCTGATTATGAGCCAATGGTGAACTCTTGTTACAAAAAGGGCCAAAGCAACCTGGGTTGTATTACTAGAAGTGTCACTTGCAAATCAAAGGAAGCAACTCTTTCACTTTGTTCAGTGCTGGTAAGGCCTCGTCTGGAGTACTGTGTCCAGTTTTGGGGCCCACATTTCAAGAAGAGTGTAGACAGATTGGAAAGAGTCCAGGAGAGAGCAACGAAAATGACTGGGGAACTGGGAAGTATGGCTTATGAGGAAAGGCTGAAAGAACTAAGGTTATTTTGTCCGGAGAACAGAAGACTGAGAGTGCATTTGATAACAGTCTTAAAATATGTGAAGGGCAATTATAAAAAGAGTGGAGATTGGTTATTCTCTGTGTCCCACAGAGTAAACAACTTGGAGCAATGGCCTCAAGCTACACCAGAGGAGATTTAGGTTGGAGATTAAGAGGAACCTTTTGACTACGAGGGTGGTCAAGCATTGGAACAAGTTGTGGATTCTCCCATCCCCGGAAATTTTCAAAAGCAGGTTAGACAGACACTTGGGTGGGATGCTTTAGTCAGGGATGATCCTGTCCTAACCAGGAGGGCTAGACTAGATGACCTTGTGAGATCCCTTCTAGTACTCGATCCTATGATCATATCCAGTAAAAGAGATGTACATATTTTTCAGTAAGCAAATGGATGGATAATCTAAAAGGAGACAAGCAAATATAAGAACTGCAGAGGAAATCACTTGAATGTGCTGGAAAAAGCATCCACCAAGATGTTGCAGAGGAAAGTGTGGCAACATTGTCTGCAAAGGAACAAGCCAAATTTAGACCAGGAAAAGGTACAATAGATTAGCTATCTGTGATAAGACTTTGGAGAAGTCCACAGAACACAACTGAATGTGTTACAATAATGTGGGGAATGTATGGCATCCCTCAGAAATAGAAAATATTTATAGCAAGTCACTGACTGCAGCAAGGATAGACAAGAAGTTGATGGAAGAGTTTGGGATGTGATACTTGGGTCCTGCTATCCCCAATTTGTTCAGTTTTAGCTTTGGAAGTAGCGGTGGTGCTAAAATGCTGTGTTGTTATGCAGGAAGACAAAGAATACCCTGACATTTGCAGATTACATTGACTTCACAGCACTACCCCAGTAGGACCTATAGAGAATATCTAATATAGACCTGGAAAGGAGAAAATATAATGTGGAGAAAAGAAAACATGTGGCAATAAAAAGGAAAGAGGAAGAGTAAAGATCAGTCATAGACAAAAACAAAATCTAGTCATAGTAAAGATCAATCACAGACAAAGAAAATGAGCAGTACAGAAGAAAGGGAATTGTGAAAAGGACATTAAAAATGAGACTAGGCACTACTACATTTGGAAAACTTAACATGATCTGGAAGGCAAAAAAAGTGTGTCAATCAAAATCAAAACCAGAGCATATGAGACAACTGTCATGCAGATGTTGTGCACCAGGTTGGAAGCTGGAGTGTGAGGAAAGCTAAATACTGCTGAAAGGACTTGGGTGAGAAAAACCTGAGACTTTCAAGATTGCAGAAAATTTAAAAATGAAGCGACTGTGAAACAGGTTGATCAAACAGCGAAGATGTTAGAAAAGAATCAGAGAAGGCAGCTGTGAAGATTTGAACTTGTGCTAAGAATGGACCAGGAGAGGATACCATACATGATGTATGGCAGAGGTTCTCAACCTTTTTTTTTATTGCATACCCCATTCCAGATTTACATATCCCTACCAGCATATGTTTTATATTTTAACCCCTTAAATGCAAATTATTATTATAATGAAAATTAAATCCGTCATTACACAATTTCTCTCATGTACCCCCCAGAGACGTCTTGCATACCCCCAGTTTGGGAACCATGGTACATATGTCTCAAAATACTAAGAATAAAAAGGCCGCTGACAGGTTGGATAGACTTGGTGAAGACAGATATAAAACAAAGAGGTTTACAGCTGAACAAAGCCATGATGCTGATATAAGACAGGAAGTGGTAGAAAGATTTCATTCATTTTCATAGATGGTGCTGAACTGAAGGGAGTAAAAAAAAGAATGCTTTACATCCTGTTCCTACAGAATGAAGGGAAGAGAGGAGGAAGCAAGTGACTTCCAGAGCAAGGTATAAACAAAATGGTACATGTGAACTGGCAGGGAAGCAAAGGCCATGGAGCAAAGGAACATCCAGAGCTCATCTCTGCAGATCTTTGTAATCCACAGACACTAAGGTTCCCTTTTTCACCTGCCAGGGAATTGGATGTTCAAGACCAGTGTTGAAGTCCTCATAAAGTCCAGAAAGATAGAGATTCATGGTACTGCATAAACAAACAGCTTCCAGGCATTATCCATACTATTTCAGAACTCCCCGTTGTCCCAGCCGCCTGCGGAGGTTTCAGGATTAAGAGTGTGATCGAGGGTAGAAAGGTAAGAAAGGTTTATTGACTTAACAAAAACACAGCTACGCACAGATAACAAAACAACAGACAGACAATAATTATTCACATTGGCAACTTATCGGCAGTCCCCTCTGATGCCTGATGTACAACAATTTTCTCTTCTGCAAAGCTCAGCGAAGTCAGGCGTCCCCGATCAGCGCTGTCCGAAGGGTACTGGGAAGGACCCTGGTATTCAGTGCTTGGGCTCCTCAAGATCCACGGGCCCACCGAACCCAGGCCAGCAGCTAATCTTAAATCAGTACTTCTTTCACAGAGCTACATCTTCCTTCTAAATGATTTCCGGATGTGCCAGCCAATTTATAGCTTCAGAGCTATGCTGATAACTTACAGCCATTCAGATTCTCTTTACTTCAGCTGTCCTTAGGACTGACCAATAACAGTACAAGCCTTGCATTTTTTTGACAAGGTTAATGTTAACTACGCCACAAAGCTTACTTCTACAAGGCTTTGCTAAATTTACTAGGCCTTATTACGTACTAGGCCTCACTACATCTTTGACTTTAATTAGGCTCTTAACAACAACATATAACTTAATATCTGAACAAATGACAGAAAAACACTTGGTCTAATCTTCATAGAGCCTTCAGCAAGCACTTTTATCACACAGACATAATTTCAGCTGTCACACTCCGTTCTGGGTTTGGTGACCATATGAGGGGGACCCCATAGAAACATGGCATGTAACTTTGGTATTAAGAAGTCAAGGACGCTCTTTTGGAGTCGGTGGAGTGGATGGGTCCAGTTTTTAAGACGCGCCTTTGGGTCTGAGCTCTGCAGCAGGACTCCCAAACCATGGAGTTTAGGGCCTGTATAATGAAGCCAACAAAAGGGTAGGCAGAGAAGTCTTCATCACATATTTCCTCCCCCACCTCCCAGCACACACACCCAGAGGTAACATGGAGTTCTAGGGTAAAAGTAGCACAGCATCACCGTGCACTGTTTTTTCCTCAGAGTCCCTTCTCAAAGAAAAAGGGAGCCACCCCTGTCCCCAGTTCTAGAAGCACTGGTTTCCAAGGCAGATATCAAGCAGGGAAGTTAAAGTCAAATGAAGAACAAAAGATCACTGCTAGGGAGAATTTCCAAATACTCTACGAGTCACTTACAAAAGAGGTTACAATATGCTTATGCCTTCTAGCTCAAAAACTGTAATTAAATTACCTTAGCTACAGCCTGAAAAGAGCTTTATTGTGGCAATAGCTAAATCTGCAGATGAATCACATTACCATTGTGCACTGCAGGTGGTTTATCACAGAAGCAACCCAATTGGCTTTCAGAACAGGTGGCATTTATTTTGAATGAAGCATGCTCTCTAATGTTTGTTCACTCATAAGACACAAACTTCGTCATCTCAAGCCTCAGATTTTTCCTCAAAGTGATATACTGAAAAGAGGGCATTTAAACAAATCAGTAAAGGCTGCCATGTTAATAGGCTGGTGATGGAATAGTAAGAATAGGAGGATTATTTGCTTTACAGAAAGCAATGAAGAAGTCCCATTCTTGCAGTCCTTACACAGGCAACCAGGTTGTAGCTGTATTGGTCTAGAAGAAAAGGCAATCAGGACTCATAGTAGAGATGATATCTGTTATTAGACCAACAAGATTTTTGCAAAAAAAAAATCTTTAATTGCAATTAATTAATTTAATTGCAATTAAAGAATTTTTTTTTTGCAAAAATCTTATTGGTTTATTAAAAGATACCATCTCTACTATGAGTCCTGATTGCCTTTACACAGGCAAGACAGCCATTAACTGCAACGGGACTTTTTCCTGTGCAAAGATAGAAGAATGGGCCCTTTATTAACAAACCTTTTACCACACTGTGGTTTCTGAATATACCACAGTACAGCAAAGATAATGTAGGATTCCCCTTTCTGAGGGAGGGTTAGGTCATGCCACAGAACTGACTATAACTACACTTCGTAGATTATAGGCCAGATTTTCAAAACAACTAAGAATCTATGGTGATGAGCTTGTGAAGACAGTTGCCGGTTGCATCTGTGTGAAATCTGATCCAGTTAACTAAAACGCTTTTCCTACATGTATTAAACAAAGACCTCAACAAGGAGTCTAAACTAGTTTCACTCTTTCCTAGCAGGGAGGTCCCAGAGGGTGGTGATAGGTGTGTGCTCATTATCCCATCAAGTCATTTCCTATGATGTCCCCTAGGACTTATCTTGTTGCCCTTCCTGTTTACTGTGTATATGAGGCTGCTGGGCAAAATTGCATGGTGATTTGGAGTGAGTTGTCATCAGCGTCATCAATGAGATGTCTCTTCTGCCCCTTTGCCCCTCAGTCTTACTCCTCCCCCAGCACCTGGCTGCAGTTAGGGACTGGATGCAGGTGAACCAATTAAAACTGAATCCTGATGTGATTGAAGTAATGGCTGTAGGCAGAATGTGTGATGTGGGGCATGGACTGGGAGAACTATCATTGCTGGGGTGTACCTTCCCCTTGTCACTCAGGTTCACAGCCTCCTAAATCCTCTGCTGCACCTGGATCTTCAGACAGTGGCTATGATTGGAAGTGCTTTTTACCAACTCCAGCTAATGAGAAGACTTCAACTTTTTCCTTTTGGACTCTGATCTGGCCTCTGATCCATGCCATAGAACCTCAAGGCTAGACTACTACAATGTATTCTACATCAGACTGCCCTTGAAGACTGCCTGGAAGACTGCCCTTGGAGACAGTATCTGGTGCAGAACAAGCTGGTTCACCTTACAGGAACTGATCACCAGAAGCACATAACTCCAGTGCTCCAGTCTGCACTGGCTCCCTGTAGCTTTCTGGGTGCAATTTGAAATGTCGGTTTTGACCTGTAAAGCCCTAAAATGGTCTGGACCCCACATACCTAAGGGACCACCTTCTCCCTTATGCCTCACCACAATCTTCCCTAAGGTCAGGCAAGAGCAACAGTAGGGAGAATGTCATCAGTAGGAAGTACCGTCAGTAGGCCATGTCTGCTTGGTGCAAACCCATGGGAAGTCATTTCTCTGCAGTTGCTCCTGAGCTCTAGAATTCTCTTCCTTTTGAGGCTTGCAAGAGCTCGAGCCTGGATATCTTTCCAAAGCACTGTAAGACCACCCTGTTGGGCAGGCTTTCACCAAAAACTAGGATGAGATGTTGTTTATAGACATTAGGGCTGGAAGGGACTTCGGAAGATCATCAAGTCCAGCCCCCCACCCGAAGGCAGGAAGTCAGCTGGGGTCATAGGATCCCAGCAAGATAAGCATCCAGTTTTTTTCTTGAAGGTGTTCAATGTAGGTGCTTGAACCACCTCCAATGGTAGGCTATTCCAGACCTTGGGGGCTCGGACAGTAAAGAAATTCTTCCCTATGTCCAGCCTGAAATGGTCTTGCAGTAGTTTATAACCGTTTGACCTCATCATCCCTTGGGGCGCTCTTGTGAACAAACGTTCCCCCAGATCCTGGTGGACACCCCTGATAAACTTATAGGTGGCCACCAGATCACCCCTGAGCCTGCACTTTTCCAGGCTAAAGAGCCCCATAGCTCTCAGTCTGTCATCATAAGGTCTGTTTTCCTGACTGCTTATCATGCACATGGCTCTTCTCCGGACTCTCTCAAGCTTCTCCACATCCTTTTTGAATTGTGGAGCCCAAAACTGGACGCAGTACTCCAGCTGTGGCCTCACCAAGGCTGAGTACAAGGGGAGAATGACGTCCCAGGATTTGCTTGAGAAGCATCTATGGATGCAAGCCAGCGTTTTGGTCACTTTACTAGCTGCAGCATCATATTGAAGGCTCATGTTCATCTTTAAGATGTCTCTGTTTTCTTTTGATGTCCTAGTTCCCTTTCAAACTGTTTTGGTTTTCTTGTTGCTCTCCTGTTTTCAAGTTATTCTGTTTTCTTACTGTAAGCCACCCTGAGACTTTGTTGGGAGGGAGGAACAGAGAGATGGGGGGAGGGTTACTACACTTATTTTGCAAGGAGGGCAGATTCTGCAATGAGAAGTACACTGGCTCTGGCAAAATCAGGGGTAAAACTATACTGGTATATGTTACACCCATTTAAGTGTCACGAGTCTCCAACTTACTCAAGGATTTTCATTTACTCAATGCAAAAAAGCCTGTTAGCTGTTCACCTGTCACTTAGTATTGAAACACTGAAATACTGCCTGCTACATCCCTTCACAGAACTGGATCCTCATGAGATTTACATTAGTTTACAAATGCAATGTAAATTATTCCACTGTGAACATGTCATGTGTCATGGCCCTTATACATCCAGTAGTACCATAAATTTGGGACTATTCAACTTGTTTGCAACAGCGATCCCTAACATTCAAGGATGATCACTCTCACATGTCAAGTAAAAGGTTGTAAATCAGTCCTTTGATGGCTAAGAAGGCCAATCTTAGATGCTCTGGCAGATGCCACAGGTGGTATTGAAGAGAGGCTCAGACCATGGGTTTCTCAGTCTTGTTTCTTTTCTTTCCATTTCTGCTGTTTTTCTGCCTCTAGGGCAAGATGGTTTTCCTCAAAGAAAGATGTGCCTTCTCTCACAAGGCATCACCATGTAGCCCTAGTCCTGGCTAGTTTTCTTCCCAATTTTGTGGTGCCAATGCCACACTTAATGTTTGCCTTGAGAGTGTCCTAGAAGCATTTCCTCTGGTCCCCACATGTCTTTTGTCTTTGGCTGAGTGGGGAGTATAGCAGTTGTTTTGGTATATGTACATCAGACATGCACACAATGTCCTGGCCACTGCAACTGATGTTGAATAATCAATACTTCCGTACTGTTAGTGTTAGCACCAGTGAGGACACTGGCATTTGTGTGACAATACTCTCACTTTATGCAAAGGATCTTCTGGAGATAGTGCTGGTGATGATGTTCCAGGCTTTTCAGGTGGTCCCTGTAGGTCACTCAAGCTTCACAGCCATAGAGAAGAGCTGGGATTACCTCACCTTGTATAGTAGGAGTTTCGTTTGAGTCCTGATATCATGATCATTGAACACACAATGATTTAGTCTTCTGAAGGCAGAGCTGGCACATCAGATCCTATACTGGATCTCCTCATTGCTGTTGGCCTTCTTTGAGAGATGCCGTGGTATGCAAAATGTTCAACATTTTTTTCCAGTTCCTGTCCATCAATGAGGATCTTTGCCCGGGGAGTTGATGGGCCCAGAGCAGGCTGGTGAAGCACCTTTGTTTTTCTAATATTAAGGGTCAGTCCCAGGTACTGGTATGCTTGAGAGAAACAGTTAAGGGCTGTTTGTAGGTCCTCTTCAGTATGTGCAATGACAGCACAGTCATCAGCGTACTGAAGTTCTACAATCAAGGCCAAAGTCACTTTGGTTTTGGCACAGAAGTGGGAGAGATTGAAAAGGTTCCCATCCATCCTGTACTCAATGCCAATGCCATGTGGCAGATGGTCACAGATGAGCATCTTGATGACTGCAAGAAAGATGGAAAACAGAATTGGTGTGATCACACAGCCCTGCTTAATGACAGTTCAAATGGGAAAGGGCTCCATAGCAGAGCCCCTTCATAGGGTGGAGGCAGCCATTTGATCATAAAGGAGTCTTAGGATGGGGATAAATTTCCCTGGGCAGCCAGACTTCAATAATATCTTCCACAGAGCCTCATGGTCAACTAAGGTCCATTCAGCATGAACCAGGGCTGCAGGGCCTTCCCCTCACTGTGGACCAAAAATACTTTGCTTCTTGCTTGACAAAAGAAACCATGGAGAGAAGACAGATCTCTGTGTGCTGGTCTCCTGGACATGCTTCAGCTCATGTCACGGTAATCAGAGCTGTTTTCTCTCTTGACATGAACAGCTGATATGATGAAACGCAACCAAGAACAAGTCATGTTCCAAAAAAACATCCCTTAAAAGGACAAAAAATAGCCATCCCCTTTACCACAAAAAACCCCATCAATAAGAAAGGAATGCAAATAGCATTAGTATTCCCTGTGGCATGTATGCTTATTTCATACTGTAATGCTCAAGTGGCTTGCTAGTCTCCATCCACTACAAAAGGGATTCTTTGCATTTTCACGTGGCCTCGATGCACAACCAACCACCCCGTTTGACTACTTTGGCTTAGCTATTTTGATACTTAGATACTTGAATCTTTTTTCTTCTCCCACTAAGCAAATTTTCCAGGCTAAAGTTCAAAGTAAATTCCAGTGTGATTATATAAAAAACATGTATGCTATAAAATGACATCATACAATGCTTCTTTGTTAGTGGTGGTTTTTTTTTTTACATTTGCAACAACGTCTATATGCCTGATTTGCTTCCTTGAAAGACTAGCTTATTACAGGGAGCTGAATAAGAAGGTGCTTTATTTATTTATTCCGGTGGCATTTTGGATTTCATAGGAAACAGGCCCATCATTTTATTCATAAAAGTAGACTAACAAAGGAAAAACAGGAGTAACAGACCTTCTGAATCTCCCTGTTTATTAATGCACGTGATTAGTGGAGTGGAGAGAAAGCAGGTTTATATGTTTCAGTCCATCATGACTGTGAAATTGAACTGTAAATGGTACCTAGCGCAGTCAAGTGAAACAGACACCATGCAGTGAATTAATGGAAAGGCAGAGAGCTTTTCTTTTTAACAAAGTACTCGGGCAATTATCGCAGCACACCCACAGTGAAATGAGATAAAGTTAGTCTGCACATTACAAAGGCTGTTAACTGCAAAATAAATTTACTGACAGCCATTTGGAGCCTTTAGTTCATTGTTCCTTTTCCTGCACCTATTAGCTAAAAATGACAAACGGTGTGTGTCAGAATAAACAGCCAGCACTTTATGCAGAGAGCAGAAGAGATCATTTATTATGGGCATATATTAACAGGCAGTGATTGGCCCCGGGTTATTCTTATTGTGGTTAAGGTAATATTTATAACTAATTAAAGAAAGCATTATGTTTCATTTTTCTACATGCCTCTAGAACCTAGAGGTCTGCCGTGCAGCTGTGCTTTGAGAGACCAGTACCGAGTGCTTTGCAAAGACTATCACTAGCAAGTGTTAGTACCAGCCTTCTTACAAGTGTAAAAATATGCCTGAACCTGCTTCAGACATAGTTTTCCTGTCCCTCCTCCTGGTGTCTTGCAGTATGATGAATGGAACCAGAGGAAGAAGACAGGGTTTCAGACAGTGCCAATTTGGGTGTAGCACCAGAGATTAGGACCCCAACGTGAACCACGTGCTCATTGCGTTCATACTCGAAAGCTGAAGCACATCTCAAAAATCTCTTTCCTGTGACTCTGATGGTTCCCTTTTTACTACAAGAGCAACAGGAAATGCCACAACATATCTAAAAGCCAAGCACAGCCAACTGTCAATTCTGGGCAGGTGTCCAGCCAAAAGCCTCAAAATAAGATTTAAGTGGTGCATTAGGTATAGGGCCTATTCTGACGTTCTGCGGGGGGCAGAATTCCCATGTTTCTAACAGCACTGGCGGATTATTGTTAATTACATATTTTAATCTGGAACATTGTATTTTTCTAAGCAGAAAAAAGAATGAGAAGCAGGTCACTGTTTGGAAGAAAGGAAATCATCTACCCCTACCCATAGATACTTTTTAACTTCAATGTATGGTGTTCTTCTATAGATTTTCCACTTAAAAGAAAATCCTTCTTCTTTAAAATTAATTTAATAATAGCCCTGCTGGTATGCGGCAGGTCATAGCCTTCCAGTGGAGCTACATAGCTTCCTTCTACATAGCAGATATTAGATAATGGGATAGTACTAAGTGCAGCAAATCTCCTAACTTCACAGTGTGACCTTATTTCTCAGAGATGTCTTCAAGGTGAGGGGCTATATGAAAAAAAAAAGGTGAAAGCCTGATGGGTCTAGTCTTGCTATGTGTCCAGTTCTTTTTGTAAAGCACTAAATGCTCCTAACTCCTACTCAAGCTACTGGGAAATGTGAAGACTTAGCACCTGGTAGGAAAGCCTTGGAACAGTTTCAGATGAATCCTCTGTTAAAGCATTTTGAAAGGAAGATCAAATGGAGCATCAGTTACAGCTTTGTTCTACAAAGTCTCTTCTTCCTAGCAAAAGTGGTGCTTAATTCCCTTTGATCTTTTTTCTAAATTAAATCTTAAAGAATTTAACAGGGGTTTATTTGCTTTTTAATCACTCTATTCTGAATGGTAACATCCTGTAACAATAAATTTAGTACACTGACTTGAAGCCAAGTCAGTGTCTTATGTCACAATAACAGCATCCCTTTTTCTTGCAGCCATACAACCTAGTCTAGCATTTACATTTTCAGTGTATATTAAGGAAGGGGACATTTCCTTGCGACTCCCTAGCTGCTCTTCATGCTCTCAATGCTGCAGCCTCCTTCTGTTCAGCAGACATTTTTCACTTTTCTAATTCTCTGTCCTGAGGCTCATTATTCTGGGTTTAATTGCACTAAACCTCATTCCCCTGATCTGTAACGTTTCAACTTCCATCTGTATGTGTTGTGTTATTCTTCCCAGTTTAGTACAATTTGGGAATCTGGAGCTCTTGGTCTCAGAACAATACCTTTCCAAATAATGAGAACTGGAAGCTAAATAGTGTCTAACTTTCCACCATGATAGCCCCATTAAGGTCTTCACAGATTCATACAAATTCACAGAAGTTTAGGGCTGAAAGGGCACTGGGTCCAGCCCCCCTGCTCTGGGTGGGAAAGACGGCTGGGGTCAAATCACCCCAGCAAGGTGTGTGTCCGGTCTCCTTTTGAAGATCTCTAGGGTAGGTGCTTGCACCACCTCTGCTGGGAGTCTATTGCAGAGTCTGGTCACACGAACCATGGAGAAGTTTTCCTTGTATCCAGTCTGAAACCTTCTAGGAGTTTATGACCGTTGCTCCTGGTTTTCCCCTGGGGCACTTTGGTGAATAGTTGCTCACTTTGGCGAATAGTTATTTGCCTAGCTCATGATGCTCTCCCTCTCTTTCTTCTGCCAACTACCCAATCCAATGTCATTATAATAATAGAACTTTTTAGTTTCTCCATTATCTTTTATAGCCATTGCATTTACAGCCCTAAACACAGTTGAAGCAGCTTCCTCCCTTTAATTCTAAAACAACCTACCCACCATCTTCTCCACATCTTCAGCAAATAAAGGAATGGCTACACTTGGGATTTGCTCCAGTTTCAGCCATCAGTAGCCAGACATCAGCTGAGCCATGCCAAGGTGAAATCCTGGCATAAAAGGGAAGCTGTGATTTGTTACAATGCCACGTTTCCTGGTTTGACAAAAAAATTAAGCTGGGCCCATTACAAATAACAGCTTTCCTTGCCTATAGCATCATTTCTATTAGTGTCTGCATATTTGTGCTTTCAGTCAGCCTCCCAACATCTCCATTTTTTTATCATGTATCTACCAGATTTTCTCTTTTCTGAGCAAGGCAGCAAGATGCCAGCTTTCTATTTTTGCAGCCTGTGCTGTCTGGATCTAACATTAGGTTAAGATGCTATCAAGCAGCCAGATGTGACACATTTTCAAGGTTGGCCTCAAGGTAGCTAACTTGGAAACAAGCTTTTCAATCATAATCAGATACCAATCAAATAAAAATAGATCATAACTGACAGCAGGTCTGTGTTATTATACTGTCTTCCTTTTCAGCTGATTCAATTTGAGAGCTCACCATCAGCCCATGCTCTACCCGACCTTACATGGATGTGTGCATTTGGGCAGGGGGGTGTGGGGAGAGGGAATTGATCATACGATACGGAAAATTGAGAGAAGCTCAGTATTTATTCTGAGGAACTGATCACATTTATTTTTATTTACTGGAGATGATTTAGCCCCCTAGCATCACCTTAAAACACAGTAAACCCCAAAGATCAAAATCAATAGAGAAGGGAGGAAAAAAGCAATGACAGAGGCACAGTATCAAGAGGTGCCTTCTCAGCAAATATTAAATCAAAACTTATCATGAATTTCCAAACCCACAAGCAGCACCTTCTATTTTCTAATGTATGGTGCAAAGATCACTTATCCTTTCTTTTAAAGGTACAGAGATTTTTTACCTTTTATCTGTAGCACTGATCTAGATCAGGGAGATTTGGAGTCTTTGATCTTCTCTTATTTAATTATAGTCACATGGAGCGTGGTTGAAACACAAAATCTAGTTCAGGCAGCAAAATACAGCAGGGGACTTTGTGGCCCAGTGGAGTTTTCACCAGTCTTTCATCTCAGCTGATCAAAGTTAGCTGCTCCGACCCAGACTATGTCAAATTATTCTGATCAGATCCCCGATGAAGAATTTTCTTTCTTATTTGTTACTGAAATTTCCAATGAAAATTAAAAAAAATCACTTCATATTTAGAATGATTCTCTACTTTTTACTAAGCTTGCTTCAAAGAACATAAAACACATAGTGCTGCTCAGAAAGCCGAGGAAGGCTTTATCCAGAGCCCAGGAAGTCAGTGGGAGTCTTTTCCACTAGCTAGCATGATTTGTGTAACAAAGTTTTAATTTGGGCCTCTCTCTTCCACCGCTGACAGATCCCTGAACCTGTGAGAAGTTTAGTACAGGCAAATGGGTGTGTTTACAAGGAACTCACTAGCTCTCAGTTTAAAATTAGCTGCTGTCAGATGCAGACCTGAAGCTTCAATTGACTGAAGACTCAACTACCTCCCCTTTCTCAGGAAAGAAAGCTTATTGTTTAACAATCAGATGTCTGTATTCTCACTTCAGTACTGACTTCTCTGATAATGTAGTATGGGCTGCTCCAATGCACAACAGTTTGTGGTATCATATAAAATTGTAAAAGTGCATCGTTCAGATCAGGCATATATTTTGCACAAAATGTCACATATGTTTATTATTAGATTAGGCTGCAGCAGGTTTAATTTTAGATCTTTTGATTCAAGTGGTGCAATGAAGATTAAATGTTCGGCATAATTAAAGATGCAGATGCAGTTATATTGAATTATAAACCTCATTAAGTGCCAGGTCCTAGACAGGCTCCTGAGCTAAGCTACAGAGGGCTTCCTTACTTGATTCTAAAGTTATTAAAATATCAGAAGATAAACCTAATCATAAAAACATTATGCTAGAATGAAACTGATACTTTTAAAACTTTATTACAAAAGACTATGCTTAGTCCATGCATAATTACTTCTCCCTTCATTGAGACTGGTAGGTCTGGAATCAAAATGCAAGTATTTGGCCTCTTTTGAACATGCACAAAATTAAAAAAATAAATTAAAAAATCCATGCCATATTTTTTGCCATTATTTTCAATATGTAGGCAGTTGTACATCTCTTCCCTCACTGTAAAATGTGTCTCACAAGCATTAAATTAAGTGCATCTCCCCAACACCCCCAGGATAATACAGACAACTGTACCTCTCTTTCAAGGGCAAGGGACTGAGACCCAGAGATCAGAGCTGTGGAAGACATCAATCTGAAGAGGCACCAAAAGCTTTTATATCAGGGTGGCAAAAAACAAGCAGCAAGGGCAGACTCTTATGTGTGGCACACAGCAGTCCAGGAGAGGACAGGAAGCACAACAGCAGGTAAAGCAGGGAGTAGAAAGCAGAGCAGCAGATCTGCAAAGGAAAGGCATCAGAGCAGCACTCAGGGAGGATATAAGGCTAATTTGTGTTGTGCCTGCCTTAAAGGTTAGCCCCCAGTGGTTTAATTTGGGGAGAAGACAAACAAGGATATGACAGAAGTGACACAAAATAATGAACAGCAAGGAGGAAGTGTAACAGATGGTCCTATTTATCCTTTATCAAGATGTAAAAGGAAGAGGAGGCCCACTGGAACCTAAATGAAGAAAAAAAAGAGTTTAAAACCAACACAAGAAATTACTTTCCATTATACCTAATTAACCTGTGGAACTCATTGCCATGAGATATGGGGACTAATTGCATATCCGTATTCAACATTTAAAAGGATAATTCCAATATTCACAGCTACATTAGATATGATAAAAGATTTATAAAGAATATAAACTCTTGTGCTGCGAGGCATAATCCAACCACTAATTGATGGCTGGGGAGAAAGCTCCCTTATGGGAATGTCATAATGATCCATCCTTGTGCTTTCCCTACAAGCATCTTGTACTGGCCGCTTTTAAGAGCTAGGATACTGGAGCACATGAATCATCAACCTGATCCAGCAGGAATATTTTAACACTCCTGAAAGTCTAAAGGAATGTCTGCTATTCCTAATGCTATGTTATCTGATGGAAAATACAAGTTGTTTAATGCCATGTGAGTTACATAGACTTCACTAGAAACTATTGAAAACCTAGTTTTGAACACTGAAAACCTAGCTTGCACATAATGAATCAGCCTTGATCACCTCTGAGAAAGTCAATCTTGTCCTTCTGTGCAGGATACATGAGTTTCC